>NC_134470.1:19758807-20096701 GCF_964194025.1 Convolutriloba macropyga
TAATACTAATAATAATAATAATAATAATAATAATAATAATAATAATAATAATAATAATAATAATAGTAATAATAATAATAATAATAATAATAATAATAATAATAATAAATAATAATAATAATAATAATAATAATAATAATAATAATAGTAATAATAATAATAATAATAATAATAATAATAATAATAATAATAATAATAATAATAATAATAATAATAATAATAATAATAATAATAATAATAATAATAATAATAATAATAATGATAATAATAATATTAAAATAACAATAAAAATAATAATAAAAAATAATTGTAATAAAAAATAATACAATAATAATAATATTAATAATAATAATAATAATAATAATAATAATAATAATAATAATAATAATAATAATAATAATAATAATATAATAATAATAATAATAATAATAATAATAAAAATAATAATAACAATAATAATAATAATAATATTAAAATAACAATAAAAATAATAATAAAAATAATTGTAATAAAAAATAATACAATAATAATAATATTAATAATAATAATAATAATAATAATAATAATAATAATAATAATAATAATAATAATAATAATAATAATAATAATAATAATAATAATAATAATAATAATGATAATAATAATATTAAAATAACAATAAAAATAATAATAAAAATAATTGTAATAAAAAATAATACAATAATAATAATATTAATAATAATAATAATAATAATAATAATAATAATTATAATAATAATAATAATAATAAAATAATAATAATAATAATAATAATAATAATAATAATAATAATAATAATAAAAATAATAATAACAATAATAATAATAATAATAATATTAAAATAACAATAAAAATAATAATAAAAATAATTGTAATAAAAAATAATACAATAATAATAATATTAATAATAATAATAATAATAATAATAATAATAATAATAATAATAATAATAATAATAATAATAATAATAATAGTAATAATAATAATAATAATAATAAAAATAATAATAATAATAATAATAATAATACTAATAATAATAATAATAATAATAATAATAATAATTATAATAATAATAAAAATAATAATAATAATAATAATAATAATAATACTAATAATAATAATAAAAATAATAATAATAATAATAATAATAATAATAATAATAATAATAATAATAATAATAGTACTAATACTAATAATAATAATAATAATAATAATAATAATAATAATAATAATAATAATAATAATAATAATAATAATAATAATAATAATAATAATAATAATAATAATAATAATAATAATAATAATAATAATAATAATAATAATAATAATAATAATAATAATAATAATAATAAATAATAATAATAATAATAATAATAATAATAATAATAATAATAATAATAATAATAATAATAATAATAATAATAATAATAATAATAATAATAATAATAATAATAATAATAATAATAATAATAATAATAATAATAATAATAATAATAATAATAATAATAATAATAATAATAATAATAATAATAATAATAATAATAATAATAATAATAATAATAATAATAATAATAATAATAATAATAAATAATAATAATAATGATAATAATAATATTAAAATAACAATAAAAATAATAATAAAAATAATTGTAATAAAAAATAATACAATAATAATAATATTAATAATAATAATAATAATAATAATAATAATAATAATAATAATAATAATAATAATAATATAATAATAATAATAATAATAATAATAATAAAAATAATAATAACAATAATTATAATAATAATATTAAAATAACAATAATAATAATAATAAAAATAATTGTAATAAAAAATAATACAATAATAATAATATTAATAATAATAATAATAATAATAATAATAATAATAATAATAATAATAATAATAATAATAATAATAATGATAATAATAATAATAATAATAATAATAATAATAATAATAATAATAATAATAATAATAATAATAATAATAATAATAATAGTAATAATAATAATAATAATAATAATAATAATAATAATAATAATAATAATAATAATAATAATAATAATAATAATAATAATAATATAATAATAATAATAATAATAATAATAATAATAAAAATAATAATAACAATAATAATAATAATAATAATATTAAAATAACAATAAAAATAATAATAAAAATAATTGTAATAAAAAATAATACAATAATAATAATATTAATAATAATAATAATAATAGTAATAATAATAATAATAATAATAATAATAATAATAATAATAATAATAATAATAATAATAATAATAATAATAATAATAATAATAATAATAATAATAATAATAATAATAATAATAATAATATTAATAATAATAATCATCATAATAACAATTAGAATAGAATTAATAGTAATATTAATAATAGTGATTTCAAAACAAACCTGGTTTCTACCATTCTGGTTATGCCCCACTTTGAGGAGGTCCAGTTATCATTAGATTTTCCATTGGATCCCATCATGAAGGGTGGCGTCAAATTCTGGGATTCATCAGAAGAGGCCTTTACCAGAAAAGATTGTAAGAGAATGAAGTGCACTGTTATGCTTTGTTTCTCTGAACAAAAAAAACCTCGCAAAGCTGTCTTGTCTCTCTTTATTTTAAATCAAAACTTCAACACTGGACCTTGTCTTTGAAACATGTGATATAATAATCCAGAAAACATTTGGATTCAAAATTTTCTGTCCAACAGCCAACAAGTTTTATGTTCAGTGGTTATTTAGACTATAGACATAAAATGAATAGGAGAAATTCCATTTTCTACAAATCCACTGCTTTGTACTTTTCCACACACCTTATTTCTAGTTGTTTTAGACGCTGTTGTCTAGCTTTGCCGGGCAACAAAACATTTTATTTGCAAACAAACAGAGGCGTTCGTAGATTGAAAGTAAATTAAATTGGCATTTGTTGACGGCGTTGCATGAAAAACTACAAAATATGACATTAAGTTTTCGACAATTTTGATTTCAATATTTGGCAAAATGAAATGTTTCAAATGCGTTCTCAGAAAAAGTCTTGGATGGTGTTCTCAGGTGGTTCAGGATATTAGGAATGATAACCTACACAACTGGGATTTACACTACCGTATAGACTCGAGAACTGAGAACCAAACTACTTCACCAACAAGAACTGGGAGTAGAAAACAGGTGAAAGATCTCTTGGACCAACAAAATTTTATCACCTTCTATCACAAAACTGACTGTTTCAAAAGTTTGTCGAAAATTATCCCCATTTTCTCTATTTTACAAAATACTGCAGAAAAAAACTTATTCTAAAAAATAAGTAAGTATGCAAACAAACAAGGGTTCTCGTAGATTGGAAGTAAATTTAAATTGGCATTTGTTGACGGCGTTGCATGAAAAGCTACAAAAATCGACGAAAAATTTTATTCCTCTTTTACAAAATTGACTGTTTCAAAAGTTCTTTTAAGAATTCAACAACCGCCTTGACTGACAACGTTGTCTTTCACTTAATGGCATGACTGGCACCAAACAACTTGAACGACAACGCTTTGAAAAAAGTTTTATAGAAAGGAAGAGAAGAGAGTTATTTGTCCAGGTTTTAAGTTCAGATTTAATAAACACGTAGGAGAATTAAACGTTAGTCCAATTTTTCGTCCAATTTTAACAAAAAATTGAATTTTGCTGCTGGTTATCGATAATCAAAAACAAAATGATAAAAAAATTGATTAATGAACTTGAGGCGTTTCATTCTCATCTAAGGTTACCGACTCCAAAAAATAAATCGAAGATCAGCAACAGCGTTTGATGAAAATAATTACTCATGAACCTTGACAGCAAAAAGAGGCTTACTTTCATACGACCAGTTGATAGAAAAAAATGGAAGAAAAATAGTTGAAATCTATATTCTGCTATAAATTTATATAAAATTTATATAAAATTTATATTCTGCTGCAAATTTATATAAAATATTTGAATTTTATTTCTGGTCAACCATGCCTTTTTAAGTCGAAACTCAACAACCCGATGTAACTTAACAAAAATTCAGAAATTCAAAAGTTGTTGGCGTTTAAATTTCATCTAAATATTCCTACTCCGAAACATACTTACCTCGAAGGCGCTTTTTACAAAATTTTCTAGATACAAAATTTTTTCTAGGATAGATTTCAAAAAGTCAACCTAGCTCATTTCTCTTTCATTTAGTTACTGGGTTGTTTTCAAGAAAATAATCAAATCTGGAGTAATTTCATCTCATACCAAAAATAAATCAAATTTATAGAGTAAACAAAAGTCAAAAGGGTTTTTTCCAATGAGATCTTATTTTTTCTCCGTTAAAACGACAAACTGAATAGGTCAATTAACTGATTAATATCGTGCTCATCAACTGGTCGATCATAGCATTTTTGTGTTTTAAAATACAAAAATTCCAGTTATCGGCTGGTCCACTTTTAACTGCTAAATATATGAAGAAATGTAACGGAAATTTTCACTAAATTGTTTTTTTCATTTTCATCAAATATTCTTGAAAGTTTTTCATTAAAGATCATAGTATTATAGAAATACAAAAATGTTTCTTCAATATGCTGCCTCCATGCCGTTGGATGACTATGGCACATAGATACCAGAGATTCTTGATTAACAACATTCGTCCCAAATTTTTGTTATGTAGTTGATATTGTAATTGATCATCAATTGGATCTTCATTCATGCAGTAACATTTGTTCAATAATCTGAAGCGCTTGGCTCAGGTGTTCCTAATTCATTCTTGTTCAGGATTCATTCTTTGATTTAGGGTCTTGGCGGCGCCTACCTCGTTAACTCTCGTCTTTTGAATATAACTATTGGCAATTGAGCTAAAATATTTTGATTGTGGACTCGCACTGAAAATCCAACATCAAAATTGTAGATTTGTAATAGCGTTGCAAATACGACACTCATTCTTAGCCCTCATCACATGGCGAAGTCATCAATGGGTGATTCTGGAAAATCATTCGTCCGTATAAAACCCTTCAGGGAAAAGCCGACCTTGGAGCAACCTTCGAGATGGGAACGCAGCAAATTTGTTTGATGATGGCAATTTTAGCAAAAGATACAGTTCTCGGGCCTTCCACCAAATTGAGTGGTAGAACGCTGATGTTTTAGCTCACACAAGTTTTTTTTGCATTTCTAATGTTTGAGCGTTCCATCGAAACAAAGAAAGGAGGTGTCAGGCAGAGACTGGTCAATATGGTGCGTTGATTGCCGAAGCTACATCCACAGGAAGTGCACAGGAATGACAGTAGCCGAAATCAAGCAACATAACAACTTTTGCTGGCATTGCGGATGCGAAAGGCAGAAACCAGCCCCTGGAGACAACACAAAACGGAAAACACCATCTGGAAGCAAGATAGTCCAGCTGAACGTGGACGGCTGGCGAGGCAAAGATGTAGTAGTGAAACAGCTGCTTGGGGAGCTAGAAGCAGATGTCCTCGTTATCCAAGAGACAAAGCTTACACCCGACGCAGTCTGTCCCCTCGGCAAAAATTGGACAACTTTCCGCCGGGAAAGGACGGTACACAGAACACAGAACGCAAAGTTCCGTCCCCAAGGTGGAATTGCAATAGCGGTACGAACGGGAATACCCTGTGCCAAACTGGAAGACCTGCCACTAACGGATGCAGCAGCGCTAGAAACCTTAAGGGTAGAGGTGTCCTTTGGAAAACGCAGCTACAAAATTTGGAACATCTACCGACCCCCGGCCCGGGGAGGAGCCGACAATAGAGAAGCAAACCCGCACACGGAACTGTGGCCCAAAACGGAAGATGCATTGATATGTGCAGACATCAATGGGCATGGATCCTGGGAAGATTTCCTTGACAGTGATGCAGTGGGCTCGGAGGTTGACGAGTGGTGCTTCGAAAACCAAATGAGCATACTAAACAGCGGGCAAGCAACTCGTATTGGTGCCAAGGGTAACGAGACAAGTCCAGACATCACGGTCAGCCATGTCAGAAGAAAATCCGATCTTCGGTGGAAGGTCCTTCCTACCATTGGCTCAGACCATCTACCACTACTGATTACTGTCAACGAGAAGCCGGAACGACGAAAGAAAAAGAACTTAAATTTCAAGAAAGCCAACGGGGAGGCTTTCCAAGTCAAGACCGAATCACTTTTCCTGAAAATCGAACCGGGAAAGTCAATCGAACAACATTGCAAAAGATTCTCGGATATTATACGAACCGTCGCCAAACAGACAATACCCGTTACAAATCGGAAAGAGATTAAACCTTGGTGGAACCAGGAATGTGAAAAGGCAAAGAATGAATTGAAAGCTTCTCTGACACAGCTCAGGAGGACAAGAGGATCTAACGACATCAAAGAGCAAAGGCGGATCTTCAGAAGGTGACAAGAGAGGGGAAGCGGGATGCGTGGAGGACTTTTGCCACCTCCATAAACTCGAGAACACCCACCACCAGAGTCTGGAACACCATAAGAGGCCTGGATGGGCGTTCAAAGAGCAGTCTGCCAGACACCCCAATCACATCTGGAGAGAAGTTCCTTACGAGTGACGTTAAGAAAGCTGACTTGGCTTGCGGTACGTATGCAGCAGTAAGCCGCCTTCAGGTGACGCGAAGAGACTCCAAAGCAGCTTACGCAGCAGTGCGAGAGGCGGTAAAAGAAGAAAGCACTGACACCATACAAAACCGTTTCAGCCGACTTGAACTAAATGAAGTGCTGGGAAAGCTCAAGGCAACCGCTGCTGGAAGGGATGGAATCCACCCACTCATGTTGAAAAATCTGGCAGACGAGGGGCGGGAATCACTCCTAGAGTTACTTAAATGGAGCTGGATGGAGACAAGAGTGCCCTCCGTGTGGCGCCTGGCAATGATCGTACCGATTTTGAAGAAGAATAAGCCAATAAACGAAATCAAATCTTTCAGGCCAGTGTCTCTCCTATCCTGTGTGGCAAAGGTGCTTGAAAGCATGGTGGCAGCCCGTCTAAAAGAGAGGAGTCTAAAGAATCAAGTAATCCCACCCGAGCAGGCCGGCTTTCAACCGCACAGAGGTACCAATGACGTGATTGCCAGTATCACACGCAGAATGCAATGGACGACCTACAACAGAAGAAACGTAGCCTCGTAGTAGCAATAGACTTCAAAGCAGCCTTTGACAAAGTCTGGAGAGGAGGGCTGCTTCAGGATTTAGCAGCTTATGGTATGAACAATCGATTCCTGCAGTGGCTCAGAGAATGGCTGTCCGACAGACGAGGGTTCGTGAGATGGAATACCAGTTGCAGCAGATCCAGGATATTCTCTCAAGGCCTCCCCCAAGGAAGCCCCCTATCGCCTCTGTTGTACTGCATCGCAACAGCCAGCCTTCCTCCTTACATCAAAGCAAAAGCACCAAATGTTGAAGTGAACCAGTTCGCAGATGACCTAACAGTGCAGTCAGCGGCAGAAAACCCTGCAAGCGCAGCAATAGAACTACAACGAGCGCTCGACGCCATCACTGATTGGTCAGGAAGCAACTATGTTCAACTGGCAGCTGAGAAAACAGTTGCACTTACAGTGTCCGTCGATCCCCGAGAAACCGCTGGAAAGGCCCTCCCGAATTTGGTTCTAAACGGCCAACCGGTGGGATACGAAAAGAAAACCTCCATTCTTGGAGTCACACAGGATACGCAACTACGTTTCTCGGAGCATGCCAAAACTGCACGGAAAAAGTTTCTCCAACGGCTAAATATTTTGAAGTCGCTGTCAGGCAAAGACTGGGGCCTTCGCAGTGTGGATCTTAGACACGTCTGTAGATCCTACGTGAAGTCAGGAGCCATGTATGCGTATGAAGTCTGGGGCATGTGCCTGTCAAAGTCTCAGATCGACAGCCTGGAGACGTGCAACACAATGGCAGGAAGACTAATTTTGGGAGCACCTAAAGGAAGCCCATCAGTGCCAGTGCTGACAGAAGCAGGTCTCTCAAGACTGCACGACGATGGAATAGATCAAGCGGCAAAACTACTCGATAACTGCAGACGGTTTCCTCCAGGACACCCACTTAAACATCTGATAAACAGAAGACCCCGTCAGCGATTAAAGTCAAGAGAGAGTGGACTGCGGACAGATTGGAGAACAACAGCACTCCAACGGATTGCGGAAATCCCCGACAGTACAGACCCCAGGGAAGCTCTAAATCTTGACAAGGAAGAACGAAAGCGCCGACGATACATGGAAGAAGTATCAGAGCAACACATCCATCGGACGATATCAGAGGGATCCAGTCTTGCAATTGCACCAGAAAGAACAAGAGCAGAGGAAGTGGCACTGTACCAACTACGCTTAAACCGCCACCCTGCACTTGCCTCAACAGCTTGTCGCCATGGAAAACAAGAGTCTGCGAAGTGTACGAAGTGCGATATGAATGAAGACGAGAACACTACGCATTTCCTAATTACCTGCCCGCATTGGACGAACGAGAGACTTGCAACTCTGGGGCACAATCCATCCTTGCGATGCCTCCAAGAAACGCCTGAGGACGTTCTGAAGTTCCTTTTGCTGTGGGCCTTTTGGCCCCCCCAACTCAAATGAGGACCACACACACACACACACACACACAAACAAAGAAAGTAATGGAATAAAAAATTCCCCAAAATTGACTGTTTAACGTTTGAACTCACTTTTAGATGATATGTTCAAAAGTCCTAATAACTTTAGTTCATATCATCAAAGAGAAATGTTAGCAGTTCACTATCACGTTACCAAAATTTATGCAAAATTGAGGAGAAATTTTTTTTTAAGAAAGAATTGAAATAGCTTCAAAAAATAAATTACAAATCGAATCAAGGAAGCTTTTTTAATTTCTGCTCCAAAAAACCATCTTAATTAGATATGCCTAAAAATGTTTTCACTATTTGAAAGAAGCGATTATCGCTCTTAAGTCCTCAAAAATGGGAATAATAGATCCTAGCAAAGTTGAATATAAGTTTGATCAACATAACTATAAATTTTTACCAAATATAATCCTTTGTGGGTGTTGATGAGCACTTGCGCTGAACTTAAAAATTATTTGTATAAAATTAAATACGTTTTTCCGTTTTCCGCAATTCCAGGATCCGCATAATGTTTGATTGCATTATTGCAAATTAGTGGCGTTTTTTATATTCTGAACAACTTTTGTCCACAGACTCAATAGAAACTTGAAAAATTTCATTGGCGATGTAATGGAACTTTTCCTTCAATTTCAGTTTTTGAAACTCTTTATTACTCATTTCTAAAAAATAGAGGTCTGGCCCTGATTGCCCAATTTGTATTGAAACGCCAAAAAAAAAACAAAGATTTTCTTGCCCTTCTACAGTAGGCTACAACGTCGCACTATATAAAGCTAATATACCTACACGTAATTATTATCATCTATTTAACCCGTCAGGTTAGGTTGGAGCACTTTTTCTTCAATCTCGTCGAATTGAGAACGTTTTTATCTAAAGAATGCTTGAAAGACAAAACTGCTGCGAGGGAAAAACTTCACATTCGCCTAAAAATTTTATAAACCTATAAATTAATGAAAAACAAAAATTTAGCAACAAAAATTGGGACCTCTTATTTGCTGGAAACCTTTTTAAGGACGCACATAAAAAAACAACTTACTGCAAAACTAAATGTATACGCTATCAACGAAGCTCTCAATCAGAGCAATCAAAAAATTAGGCGCGGGGGAAGTTGTCAGATTCCTTTCACACCATTAATTTGTCGCCTGAACTTGTTCGGTGAATCGTATAACTAGACTAGGAAGCCGCAAGGCCCAAAGAACAATGTCCTCCGGACGCTACCTGTTTATCAAGTTTTATAGTTTCAAATTATATTAGAATACTAGGATCGTTTCCGTCCCCCTTCCCCTCACCCTCGGTTAGTGGGTGCATATTATTGGGAGGGTTGCACCAGAGGAGGGTCCAAACGGCCAATTGGAGGGTTTTGATGACTGGCAGTAATGCTAGGGGGAGAAAGGTTGGGGTGACTGGCGTTACCTGTATCCCGTTTTTGAGGGCGGATAGTCAAATGGGTCAAACGCAAAATCTGTCGAGCGAAAAATCGCATAAAAAGATTACAGGACTAATATAATTGCTGCATATTTTGTTTGAAAAATCTGAAAATTTGAGCGAAAAATTTGCGTGCAAAACACAAATGGTGAGCATTAAAAAAACTCGAAGCATCGTATAAAATCTAGAAAAACCATACACAAAACTCAAATTAGTCTAAAGAAAATAAACATAAACGACTGACATCGGGCGCATTGCTCTCAAACGACCGGCGAGCGATTGGCTTTGTCAAATCCTAGCCAAGGTTTAGTGAGGCTAGCTTTAGTTTGATTCAATTATGCAACTTTTAGTTTTCTAGCCTTGTTAGTAAATAAATCAAATAAAAAACTGATATTTCAAAAAATTCAAAAATATTGCAAAACTTTAAGAAAGTTGCCCAATTTCGCAGTAAAAAAAGGTTCAAAACCATTTTTGGTCCCTGAAATTTTGTCAAGTAACCCATTTGCACAACTTAAAAATTTCTTCGGCCAGTAATGATTGTTAAACTCAGGAAAAAATATTCATAAAATTTTGAAAACAATCGCAGGCTTTAACAAACTCTTTGCGAATTTCAAGATATTAAAATCTTCAAAATCATTTCATTGTCTCAAAAGACTATCCAGTATCCGTATTTCGGGCTTTAAATATATTTACTGGCGCCTAAAGATCCATAACCTAGGAACATGATAATAATTATCTTAAAACTTAAAAAAAAAACTGAAAAAAGAATTAAATTTTATCAAAAAACTGCTAGAGCAAGAGTGATTAAAAAATTTTGTTGACCATTCCATTCACTCTGGTTCCATGCAACAACTTATTATCAAACCTTGGAGGAGGCCCCTAGGGCCCTGGTGCCGGAAAAGTATTTTAAAAAATCAAAAGATTCAAAAACACTTAAAATTGCAAATAATTTCTAGCTGCTTAAATTGGTGAAAAACATTGAAAAACTTTCCATTACATCTAGAAATTATGCAGTATCCTATTATGAACCCCTAGATGAGGTTTTTTGTCTCTTGAGGCTGGAGAAACCTAAAGAATGACAAACAAATTTCAACTTGAAAAAATTGCGTTTTATAAAAAAAATATGCTAAAATTGGTGAAAATAAAATATTTAAATCTAATCCATGGCCAACAAAAATCCAGTAACTTACTATCAAACCCTAACGGAGTTTTTCTGACCCCTTAGGTTTAAAAAAACCTGAATAATGTTAATGTCAACAAAATTTAAAAAATTGTGAAGTTAAAATCTTGATAAACGTTCCAGTAAATCTTGAAACAATACAGTAACCTGTTATCAAACCCTTGAGAGGTTTTCCTTGCCCCTGAGCTGCAGACTGGAGAAGCCTTAAAAAATAACAAAAAATTTCAAAAAAAATTGGAAAAATTACAATCTTGAATAAAAAAAAAATGCTAAAATTTGTGATAAAAATTACAAACTAATCAATGGCCAGAACAAACATCTTATCAAAGCCTGTCGGAGGTTTTCTGACCCCTGATGCTGAATAATGACAATATCAAAAAATATGGAGGAATTTAAAAGTTTTATCAAAAAAATGCTAAAATTCGTTATGTTAAAATCTGGAAAAACATTGATTTACATCTAAAAACTATATAGTAAACTATTGTCAAATCCTAGAGGGGTTTCTTGGCTCCTGAGGCTGGAAAAACCTGAAAAACGACAAAAATTTTCAAAAAACTCAAAAAAATGCAAGTTTTCTAAAAAAATGGTAAAATTTGTGATATTGAAGCGTTGAAAACTATTCCATGGCAAAAAAATTCGGTATCTTAGTATCAAACTCTTAAGGAGGTTATCTGGCCCCTGTGTCCGGAAAGACAAGAATAATGAAAAACTAATGCCAAAAAAATTGAAACATAGCTGACAGTTTGCCAGAAAATAGCCGCACTAGCTTCGAAGATCTGCAATCTCAAAAAGATAACGAAAATAAATTTTTCGTTAAATGTTGAGATGTTACATTTCGATTATGAATCTGTATAACTTAATGCTGCTTCTATTAGCTGCCCTTAATTAACCTTCAATTAGAGTTACATACACTCACCTGACCTTCTCTTTAAATTAAATTTAAAAAAGTCAATTTCAGAGTGAGGAAGTCATTTTTGAGAATAAGGTAAGTCACGCGTGACCAAAAATTTAATCACGCGAATGAACAAAAAAACTCGCTCCAATAAGATAGAAAAATGACATAACTCAGTTGAAATTGCATGAACGAATGAACAAAAACTGGCTGTGAAGGCCAATTATAGCCCCAGCTATCGCTCTATCACTATGCGGCAATTAAAAAAATTCACGTTTTGTCAAAAAAATGCTAAAATTCGTGATTTAAAATGTTGAAATCATTCCACTACCACTAAAAAGCCATGCAGTAACCTACTAGCAAAATTTAGAGGAGGTTCCTTGACACCTGGAGCTGATAAAGCTCAAAAAATGACAAATTTTCAAAAAAACTTGAAAAAAATGTGAAAATTAGTTTAAATTTGCGCGTTTTTAGCAAGCGGTTGTTCGTTAGTAGCTATCCAAGGGGGGCAGCAGTGGCGTGAGGGGGGGGGGGGGCAACAGCGCAGTGAGTTGGGGGCAATAGTGGGGGTGGGGGAGGGGTCAACAGTGGGGGTGTCTTCAACCTCTAAGAACCGCCCTTCACTCCATAAGTATAAGTCTCCAAAACCGTTTGAGCTAAAACAGAGCTAAAAGGCTCTAAGAGCACTTAATTGCCGCTGGTCGCTACTTGTTTATGCCATTTTTGAGGACGAAAAGTCGAATGGGTCAAAAAGACGAAAAATTGGTCAAGCGGAAAATTGCATAAAAAAGACCGACAGGACTAATATATTTGCTGCAAACTTCGTTTGGAGAGCAATTAATCAGATCTAGAAAACGTTTTCAAATATTTTTTTTCAATATTCAAGTAATTGCAGTGGTGGGGATTGAGTTGGGAAAATAAGTTTGGTTGGAATAAAAGGGAGTTAACATTGACTAAACTGTTAATACACGCTGTCAAAAATTTTGTATAGAATTGTAAATCAGCTCAAAAACTGTCCCAGTGCTATAATAGCGTTAAATTGTATATTGAAGAGCAAAATGTCTGCGCTACCAAGCCTACTAAACAGACTTCAAAGATTATTACAGCTGTTTAGCAGCTTCAGCGAATCGTACCCCTCAGAGACAACTAAATCTCTGCTTAATGGTGAGAGAACTACCGTGATTTTATTACCTCTGGCTTTACAGTTCATGTTGTTTCTCAGGACGTAAGGAATATCGTTGAGACCAAAATGAACTAGCGAAAAACGCAACAAGCACCAGTACCAATTTCCATGCTACAATTTTTGTTTGAGAGCAACTGATTAAATAATCGAAAACATTGAGATTTTTTTTGGAGCGGCGACAAAATTGAGAGATCTCAGAAAATTTTATTTTAAAACCTTCATTTTAAACGGCGAAAAACAATCTACATCCTGACTGATCCAGCTGTTTCACTATGCACTTTGTCTTGCTGAGTAGAAAAGCGAGTCAAAAACATCAATTTGGCCGGCAATAAAGATTGTAAGGACATTTCCGTTCCAAAAACCATTCGATTATCATAATTATAAACAATAAATTAATAAATATCGTTAGGGCACAAGTTAACTAGGACGTTGGGCTTTCTGCCTTAGTAAAAATTAGGCGCCATTGTCTGGCTGGCAGGCAGGGAAACCAAATTCAACAGAAACTGCAGAACATTAAGAAAATAACGATATGAGCCCTCATTTCACATCAGTATTGTACATTAACGGCATTTACAAGAATTATTGCTTCAGGTAGCTCAACTACTACGATGTTCATCATCATTGTACACATTGATACCTAAACGGTCGAAACGGTCCAAGTCCATCAAACAATTAATACAGTAATTAGACGCAAAATTTGATGACATGAGCAGAAGAATTTAGAGAATTATCGTGTCAAAGATGGACTAGAACGAAGCGTCTTAAGATTACATACGCTGTTTACGATTCACCAAAGCACAACGTTTAGAAAAACTGATCAAAAAAGATTTAAAATATAACCCTCTTAAAATTAACAGGAGCATCGATTACAAAACAAACTACTCAACGTATTGGAATCATATCAAAGGCTTCAAATAAATTTACATGGCGGAAATGGATGGTTGAAGTTGTCTTGGAGCAAACCATCACTACAATTGACTATCCATAATCTATTAACTTTATCCAAGGTTACACATTCTTAGTTGGGATACGATTTTTAGCTACCTTCGACAGCAATTTGTATCTTATTCGTCTACAGCTTTGTACATCATAGTAAGACCTGCACGAGTTTGGGCTTTCTGGGCCTAATTTGAAATAGGATAAGGCTGTCAAAGTTTTATAATCCATTTTTATTCATTGATATTTGAGAAAACCGTGAGCATTCATTGAAAATTAGTTCAAATAAAGGAAACATTGTTTAATTCGATAACTAATAGGAACTTTGTAACAATTAGTTGTTGTGTTCATCTATAACTGTGTGTCTCATATCATATTGTTGTCCCACCTTCAGAGCTCCCCGCTCACCATTGGGGCGCACCAGATGCCCAGTGCGGCCCCACAAGTCAATGCAAGTAAAATTAGGATTATGGTAGCAACTGAGGATTTGGAGCCCCCGGGCGCCTTTGCGTTGGTTGATAGGTCTGCTTTCTGGCTTAACTCGAGCTGCAGGGTTGCGTTTGACTGGCTCAACCGCGCGTTGTCTTCCTAAAA
This sequence comes from Convolutriloba macropyga, assembly GCF_964194025.1. NCBI lineage: Eukaryota > Metazoa > Xenacoelomorpha > Acoela > Convolutidae > Convolutriloba > Convolutriloba macropyga. Next base: position 19,773,638 of record NC_134470.1, read on the forward strand.
TGACTCGTGGATTCCGACAAACCTACTTAAATGTGAGCAGCGGACATACGAAAATGGCTCGCAGACAACAGCTTTGGCAATGAGTTAAAATGCTTTGGAACAATGATTACGTGACACTAAAACGGTTACGTGACTCTAAAGTTACTTGAAAATTCTGACTGAACATCCTCAAGCCTCAACGCTGTTCTCCATTGATTCCGGAAGTTTTCTCTTGTTTGTTTCATCACTTATGCAATAACGTTTGTTCGTGGTCCCATTAACGCAAAAAAATTAATTTATCTAGCTACTTGGCCAATTTCATCCATTCATTCACTGAAAAAGATTACATCAATTGACCAATACCTTGCTCTTTGATAACTCCTGTCTAAGTTGTGAGACCTCTGTCTCCAGCCTTTGCATTTCTGAGAGGCTTCCAGTTGCACCAACAGCACTTCGATCAGTGCCTTGACCATTCTTTGCCTCAACTTGAAAAGTGCATTTCAATTTGGTGTCTAAGATGCGCTCAGGGTTTGACTTTTCCACGTCTTTGAACTACAACAGAAATATGAAAGATTACCGACTAACATCGGACGAATTATTCTCGAAAGCCAGGCGTTCAGTTGATTTTCAGCTCTAAATCTGAAGTGGGAGGATGGTGGGTTGGGGAAGGGAACAGGTTTAAGCAACCTTAATTTGTCTCCAACAATTTTGGTGAATCTCGCATATTAAAACTAGAAGGGCTCTAAGAGAACTGCTAAGCAACCTCATGCCCCTGAGCTTCACCAGTTTCTCCCATTTCTCAGGACAAAAGTAACGAAAAATTGGTGGTCGGACAAAAAATTACAAGCAGCAGGACTTATATGATTGTCACAAAATTCAATTGAGAGCAAATAAAAACATAGCCGGTAGATTGCCGGAATAGCTGTAAAAACAATAGACTTGCGTGCCGTATAATAGAGATAGAAACAGATACAAAAAGTTATCGCTTAAAAAGCAATTTTTTGTTAAAAAAATTCAACTATAAATTAACAAAGCTTGTTAAAAATTATTCCGCAAAAATATTTCCATCCGCGACGATTGTTACACATATGAGTTCCTTAACTTTGACCTTAAAATAATTCAGATTACACTTAAGTGAAAACTCATTTTATTGAGTGAGGTAAGTCACGCACGTATGATGAAAATCCAATCACGCAAATGACCAAAAAAATTAGCTTATGAGAAGAGAGAGAGAGAGAGAGAGAGAGAGAGAGAGACAGAAATGACGACAAGCACGCAAATACCGTTAGCGAAGGGAAGAGATCATTCAGAAAATGTGATTTTTTCAGCTTTGCTGTGTGAACAAATTTAAAACAAAAAAAGCCTCACGAAGAATAAAAAAAGCAAGTTTTGCAATAATTTCAAGAATTTTCATTGAATAAACAAAAATTTGACCCATAATGGGCTACGAAAAAATTGAGAAAACCGTTTAGATAATTATCAGACTAAAAAATCGAAAAACTATTAAACATCAATGTTAAAATGCCGCATGAGAACAAAGAAACCACTAGCGAGAAGGCGAATTTTTCTTCAAAGACTTTTTCTCAATCTACTTCAAAACCAGAACAAAAAATTTACGTCGCAAAACCAGTCGCTTTGATCAAATAAAATGTGCCTCTACGATTATGGTTCTTTTGAAAGAGACAAAACATAGCCCGCAGATTGCCGCAATAGCTGCGAAAGAATACACCTGCGTGCCATATAATAGAGATAGAAACAGATACAGATCTAAATTGAAAATCGACGCCGCTCAAAAAAATAGGCTAAAAAACTTTCAGCGATGAATTAATAAAGCTTGTAAAAATTCATTCCACAGAAGCCTCTTATTAGGGACCTTTACTGCACATATGAGTTCCTTTGACCTCAAACAAATTCAAATTAAACTTAAGTGTTAAAGCGGAAAAGTCATTTTATTGAGTGAGGTAAGTCACGTATGATCAAAATCTAATCACGCAAATAACCTAAAAACTTTAGCTAAAGCGAGTGAGAAATGACGTCACGCGCGCAAATGCCGTTAAAGAGAGGAAGAAGTCATTCGAAAAATTTGACTTTTTCAGCTTTGCTGTGTGAACAAATGTAAAACGAAAAAAAGAGCGTCAGACGACGAAACAAAAAAACCAAGAGCACCGCAATATAGCTACGCTCAGCTTCGCAGCTATAAAAAAAACAGTCAGAACATGAGAAAAAACAAATCTGTTAAAACAGATTAATCTGATATTAATCTGATTAAATTTCGCTACAGGTGGTGACTTCGAAAACAACTATTGGCAAAAAACTTGCCGAAAAAACCGTATAATAACGAATACCAATTGAAAAAAAAACCGCAAAACGGTACACAGAGAAAACCCAAAAACAAAGAAACAAAATTTTGGTGAATTCCATAAAAATGCTGCTTCCAATCAATTACTCTGCGGCAACCCTCTATCAGTTTTCGTCCGCTCTATCAGTGAGCTATCAAAAGCCTGCCTGTCGCAGACATCCAAATTAACAACTAAAACCAAAACATGAAAAATGACAAAACTATGATTTATTAGATTACAAAAAAGCACTATTTTTGCAATACTTATTAAATTTCTACCACTCAACTAGCAAACAAAAAAACTTAAGGTTAGAACTCAAAATCGAAAGAAATATGCACACATATGCCAAAAAATAGAAGAAAATGAGCCAAAATTTTGATTAACGATTTTTTTAACGAACGCAACTATCAATCAAATATTAATCGAACCAAAAGATTACTAAATATAACAAAAAACTGAGATGAATCATAAAAAGAACGGTAAATTTGCCAAAAAAGCGTTCCAAAGGGTTAAAATGCCGAACTATATTAATTGCATCAGATGGTAAAAAATTAAAACATAACCGAATAACGTCGCGCGAATTGCTCTCAAATGACCGCCGAGCGTCTTCAGATAGAAAAAAAATCAGATAGAAAAAAAACTATTTAAAATATTGCAAAATTAAAAAAAAAATTTCCGGATTTCGCAGTGGACAAAATTGATCAAAATTATTCTTTGTTTCTGGCGTTATGTCAAGCAACCCATCTGCAAGACTTAAAAAGTTTCGTTGGCCAGTAATGATAGAAAAACTCAGAACAGGACAAAAATAATCAAAAACTTTGGAAACAATAGCAAATTTTAACAAAATCTTGCCAAAATTCAAGATAGTTATATCTTCAAAACAATTTTTTGTCTCAACAGACTATCCAGTATCCCTATTTCAAGCTTTAAATAGTTTCACTGGCTCACAAAGATACATAAACTTGGAACATGATAGTTTTCCGAAAATTTGAAAAAAATTGAATTTTATCAAAAAATTACTAAAGAGTCATTAAAAACTGATAACCATTCAATTAAGTCTACAAACTATGCAACAATTTATAACCAGAATTTGGAGTAGCTCCCTAGCACCGTGGTGCCCAAAAAATTAAAAAAAAATTGAAAATATTTAAAACTTAAGAAATTGCAAATACTTTTTAAAAATTGCAAAAGTTCGTCATATTAAAATCTTGAAAAACATTCCATTACATCTAAAAATAATCAAGTAACCTCTCATCGAATCCTAGATGAGGTTAGGTGGATCTTGAGGTTGGAGAAACCTCAAAAAAGACAAAAAATTTCAAAACTTGGAAAAATTTCAAGTTGCATTTCATAAACTGCTAGAATTTGTCATAACAAAAAGTTGAAAACTAATCAATGGCCGAAAAATTTCCAGTAACGTATATCAAGCCCTAAGGAGGTTTTCTGACCCCTGCGTCTGGAAAGACCTGAATAAAGAAAAATGTCAAAAAAATTGAAAAAAAAACGAAAAGTCAAATGGGTCAGACAAAAAATCGGTCAAGCGAAAAATCGCATTAAAAAAATACCGACAGGACTAATATAATTACTACAAAATTCGTTTGAGAACAAACAAACACAGTATTACGAGCCAAAATAGATGAGACAATCGCTTTTGTTGGAGTTAAAACTAGAAAACTGATTTGAAAAGACTGCAAGTGATCAAAAATAGCACTCGCTGAGCAAAAATTGTTTCAACATAGCTGGCAAATTGCCAGAAAAAAAGCGGCCGTTGACCCGCATGATTGAAACAGAATAACGAAAAATTACGAGATTGAAATTGACAGAGTCAAAGTCTTATTTGGTGTGAAAATTCTGCATATTCGGTTAGATTCTTGAAATTACATTTAATTTAGCTATTGAACTGAAAGCTATTAAGCTTAATACTAATGCCAGCAAGCAATCATTTTGATGAACTTTGATAATCTAATGCATTATGACTCAATGACCGGGCTTTAAATCTTTATCCCTCTTTTTTATTTTGCTCTACAATGTTTTCACTACATTGCATAATTCAATATGTGAAAGAAATTAAAACCCATTCAGTTGAAAGTGAGTGGGTTATGTAAGTCAGAACCCAAGCGTGAAAATCGTGACTTCTGTAAAAACGAAAAACGTGATCAAAAGGTAAAGCGAATTAAAAAGCTAAATAATAGCCGTTAAGAGGCTATAATAGCCGACAGCGGCTAAATAATAGCCGACAGCAGCTACTTTTCTCGCTCTCTTAGATTACTGCATAACTAAAGTCCCTCAAATTCCAGCGCATTCCAGATCCAACAAAGTGACCTTTTTATCTCAGTGAGATATCCGAATATCGTAATTCCACGGCTTTCTCATATCATCTAAAGCTTATAGGTCAAGATAAAGCTTGAACGTCGTAGAAAACAAAAATCGTCAAAATCTTGAAAACCGTCAAAAGGCCATCATTGTTAACAAAAGCCTTTTCTAATTCCCAGAACACTTAACTCGTAAACAGGAGAAAAGTCAGTGACATAGCTCACGGCACTACACGCACTATACAATTGGTTTTATTCAAATTGGAATGCGCGCAACTCAAATCACTCAAAAATTCAAAAAGCCAAGCGTGAAATGGAAAGAATTTCTTAGAACACAGCCGGAAAAATTTCACGAGCGGCTCAAAGAGTCGGAATTTCAAAAAAACCGTACTCACAGCCAAAGCCATTACCTTTTGTCTTAAAACAAACTCAACCTCAGCAGTAAAGATTTAAAAATAGTAAAAATTGCATCGCTCTGGTAACGAGAAACAGAGGAACAAAATAAATCAACTACGACAACATTCAGCAACAATACAAAAACCGCGTAAATTTAAAACATATGACATAGTTTTGACATTTAAAATCTCACACTGATACCTCCATTTTTCACATTATTAAAAAAAAACATTTGGTAACGTGGGAAAATGGTCAAAATTCTTAGGATGGTTATAAACTGATAAGCTCACAAAACTGAAAGCGCTAAAAAAATGTCATGAAATAACGCATGACACTAGCCTTAAAACAGTAGAGCTCCACAATCAACTCTGCGACCCCAGAATAATTGTGAAAGCTTAAGGCAGATAAAAGTTCTTAGAAGCTGAACAGAATTTTCAAAGAAAAAAAATTTCGGACTCAAGAAAAAACAAAATAATCGATTTGTAATAAATTTATCAGAGTCAAAGAATCCTCAAACATTAAAACCAAGGCCGCCAAGATTATTCGAATAAAATAGTAATCAGCAGAAATTTTGAAACATAATTCCAGCAAAATCTCAGTGCTGAATTTTATTACGTGAAATAAATTGTACGCCAAATTTTTTAAAAAAAACAAAAGAAGCAGGCCAAAATCAATAAAATTTCAAATAGATTGATTAAAATTAGAGCAAATAAATTTTTAGGTCTTAACAGAATGCTAGCCAAAATCAATAAAATTTTAAATAGATTGATTAAAATTAGAGCAAATAAATTTTTAGGTCTTAACAGAATGCTACAAGAATGTGGAGAATATGTACTCATTGTAAAAGCATAGAAACGAAATAACTACGTCTCGAATTTTGAAAGTTAAGAAGCAAAATAGATGATAGACTCTCAAGTTTATACCGCAGATTTTCATATTAAAAATGGTAACGTTAAAAAAGTGCAAAAATTCGTTAGATGGTCAAAAGCTGACAAGCTCAAAAACTGAGAGGGCCAAATATTGCATTTTAGTTAGCTTTTCAAATGAAATGCAGTTTTATTAGTTGCATCCTAATAAATTCATTTCATTAGTTACCAATTGAGTCTTATTAAAATTTAATAGCCATCCTCATGTATAGATTTTCAAAAAGTCAAAACCATTCAAAGATTCGAACAATTAAATATTTTGCAAAAAATTGTCAAAATCTCTTTTTAAGATTGCAATTACGGAAAAGGCAAATATTATATAATTATATTATTAAAAAGCAAACATTATTAATAAAGGCAAAAAAAAATTCATTAAAATTGAGGCAAAAATTAAATCAAGCCAAAAGATCAATCGATATTAAAGTCATTGAAGGTGCACAAAAAAATTCGAGTAATTAACACCAAAACATATGCACTGATTATTTAAAAAAAGCCCGCTTCAAGATCCACAGAAACTAATGAAAAAAGGCAAAAAAAAATTGAGAAATATCTGACCATTTTACACTTGAAACGCATCATAAGGCTATCAAAAACACTTTGGTATCGAACTCGAGGGTTACATTTTAATAAAGCGTCGACTTAAAGTTATTTCTACAAAACATCAAATTACAAACAAAAAACTGTGCAAATAGGACGAAAAGGCGGCTTAATACGGCTATCTATATACGCTATTCTGTCAAAAACACTTTTCAATTTGATTCACTGTACGCAGAGCATGATCAAAAACTCCTCTCGCAAAAAAAGTTCGCACTGCAATTTACCCACTTTCGCTTTCAGGTCAAACGCCGTCTCAACGAATAGTACTTCCGGTAAATAAACCTCAAGAAAACCAATACTCCTTTTCGAGTCGAAAAACGTCAAGAGAAAATTTTGCATAAAAGAGGCACACATTTGCAATAACTACCTCAAATTTCGTTTGAGAGCAATTATTTATGTATTCTCGGCAGCGGAATAGTACAATAAGAGACCAGTAAAGCTTGAAAAAAGCTGCTCACATATTTTATTCCCCCGGAGCTCAACCTATCACCACTTTCGAGGACGAAAAGTCAAATTGACCGACGAAAAATTTATACATCAAAAAATTTCATAAGAGCAGCTGAAAAAACCAGCAAAAAGCGGCATGAGTAGTGAAGAAGCAGGCCATCGTACCAACTTTTCGAGTCATATAAGAGAAATGTCTCCTATTTCAAAAACACTAACAGACACGATAACAATAATTGGTTCAAATGTGGGATCTTTTCCGTTTGTACCCCCACCCACCAACTTATCGACACCATATGCCGCCCCCGACGAAGATGCCATAACTTGACAATGATTAACTTTGTAATAGCACGTGTTTTCTAGCTGAGATTGCATAACCAATCGGGGGGGGGCACCAACGGAAAAAATCACACGTTTAGTTGCCAAAGTAATTGCTTAATCTGGAATGGAAACAAGCGGATTTTCGGTACTTTGGTGCCAGAATATTGGTAGGCCCCATCCGAACTAAAAATCAAAAATGGCAAACAATCAACTAATGTCGGGCCAATTGTTCTCAAACGATTTGGCGAGAGTTCGACTGCGTCTTCAGTCTAATACGGCTAAAAAATTGCATCAAATTAGTTTGAGTGGAATTTAAAAATATAGTTGCCAGATTTACAGAAAACAGCCGCTCTCAAAAAGATAGTGAAAGAAACATACCAAAAAAGAAACTTCTATTTACTAAATGCTCAGATGTTAAATTTTGGTTAAGAACCTGTTTAATATATTGCTGCTTCTAGTAGCGGCCCTCAAAAACCTTCAATTAGAGCGACATACACATTCACTTGACCTTATCGCTTCGAATTAAAATAAAGTCCATTTCAGAGTGAGGAAGCCATTATTGAGAGTGAGGTAAATCACGTGTGACCAAAAAATTAATCACGCGAATGAACAAAAAACTGCTCCACTTAGAGCAAAAAAATGACGGCACGCACGCAAAATCAATTGAAATTGGACGAACGAATGAAGAAAAGGCAGATTTGAAGTTATTGTGACGCCAAATAGTCGTAGTAAAAAACCTTTTTGACAAAAAACCAAGAGAAGGGCAATAATATACTCAGCTATCGCTTTGCGGCTATTAAAATTATACGAATGGTTACATTGATTGAAACAGTGGAGCTCAGGTATGAGAACAATCATAATTTGACTATCCATCAGTTGAACGACGAAACTCGCTGAGCTCAATCTACCAATATTACATAGCGTGAGCGTACAGAGCACTTAACAAACAGTTGCTTCAAACCTTGGTTTCATACGCTACCAAAAACAGTCATACTTAAGACAGTCTACTCATTCTCATATTAGACTATTTTATAACCGTATGAAATCTGCTACCTTCTCTGAAAAAGTTGATGATTTGCTTAAGTAACTGCTCGTTTCTATTCAAAACAACTTAAAAATATTAATTCGAGTGCCGAATATGGCAAATAGCCTTATACTATAATTGATCATTTTCTTGGTCGCGAAGGAATGAAACCAAAACAACAGTTACCGTCAACTTCACTTTAAAATTGAACATGAAACCTCATGCGGGGATATGTTATTTGTGCATTACAGAAGTTGTGCAGCTGGTTAAACAGCAGAAAAAATCAAACATCAAAAAATTGTAAAATGAAGTTTCCACAGCACTACGTAATCCTACTTAAACAACAATAAATGGTTTCAATCATTATTTTTATTTTTCAAAAATGAAAGTAAATAAAATTTAAAAGAAGCAAACCCAAATATAATTATAAGACAAATTTAGCAATCAGATGTATATTTTGAAAATTGAGCTTGCTTAAACAAAAATCCTAAATTGTCTAAAAACCAAATACTCTAGAAAACACTGAAAAAATACATTCAAAAACATCAACAAATTATACCACTTTTTTCAGGAAAGCAAAGTTCCATCTGATTAAACTACATTCTTCAACGAAAGATAAAAAACTAAAAAACTATCAAACTAAAACCTAGTGCCACAAAAAATCATTAAAGACCAACAGGAAAAACAACAGGGTGGCAACGAGTGCCAAATAACTTAAAACTGCCCTTCACACCGTGATTTTACGCCAACACAGCCGTATTTGGGGCAAGGGTGTAGTGGATTTAAAATGCACTACGCAGCGGCAGAACTCTTTGGCAGTTTATTCCTTCTCTCAAGACAAAAAGTTATAATTTGTTCTTCAGAAAAAAGAATCGAAGTAAGAGAGATAGCATATAAGAGAACAAGACTAATATAATTGCTACAAACAAAGCTTGAGAGTAATTGAAAGGTGTTCTCTTATATGACACTGTCAAAGGTACAAAAACCAGAGATGTCAAACAGCAGAAGATTGCCAGAAAATAGCCGTGGTAGCTTTGCAGATCTGCATTCTCAAAAAAATAAAATAAGACCTAAAAGGAGAAAATTCTTCTTTTTATTAATTGCTGAGATGTTAAATTTTGATTAAGAATCCGTTTAACTCAATGCTTCTTCTATTAGCCGCTCTCAGATAACCTTCAATTAGTGTGACACACACTCATTTGACCTTATCTATTTGATTTGAAGTAAAGAAAAGTCGGATCTTCGCTAGTTCCCTCCAGTCCTATATAGCCGACCCTCAAAACACTAATGCCCGTATCCATTCTTAGAAGGTAAATTATTTTGATAACGTGCCGGGTATAATTCATTAACAACCATATTTGCAAAATCTTTCAAGAACATAAAAGTAGTCAACACCATTACAAAGCCCGTAAATCCAAAGAGGTAATGTAATGAGAATAAGTTTTTGATGTTTACAGTATAGGCAGTGAATTATTACTATATGCACGAATTAGTTTTAAACATCCGCTTTGATAGTGTGTTCGAAATGCCTATTCACACGTAACGGTTCAAACGCATACAGTGTTTTAACATACACTAATGGGGGTGCCTAATTTACTTGGGTGGGGTTGCGCTAGCGGGGAAATATCCGAAATGCAATTTTGACAGTGACGAAAACCATTTTTGAGAGTGAGGTAAATCACGTTAGTCCAAAAACTTTAAGCGGATAAATGATGCCATTCAGTCAAGCACGCAATTCATTGAAAAAATTTTTTAATTAACGAATTTGAAGTGATCGTGACGTCATATGGTTGTAAGAAAAACCTTGACGAAATAAATAAAGAACGTGAGATGCAACCTACAAGCTACAAAAGTCAAGGAGAAGCTTCTGGTGACATTTGAGGGGTAGGGACTTTTAGGAACGCAGACTAAAAGCTTCATTCACACTTTAATTCAAATTAAGCTGCTTTTTCACAAAAACAAAACATAGCAGGACAAGTCAAAGAAATCAAAGAAGTTTCATTGACTGAACAAAAAAAATTAGACTAAGAATGGTTTATAAGTGCATTGGGAATTTTTGTTCAAACAGTTTTCTTATTCTACTTTAAAAATAGAGTGAAAAAATTTCAGACCACAAAACCAATCGCATTTTCAATCCACTTCTTGTTTCGGCGCGACCAAAATCATCACATCAATTTGCGTCCGAAAATCGTAAAAATCTGAACAGATCTGAAAAAACACAGCCGGCCAAATTCCTGAAAACACTCGAAGTTGTATCCCCAATAATACTTAGTTTTCATACAGCTAATATCTTCTTACAGAACGCATCAATGCAGACAAAACAACAATCTTAATTCAAACAACAAAAACTTCGTCAAAATAAATTAATATAAAAAGCTAGGAGACTTCAATTTTTCATACAGTACAAATACACATACAAAACTTTGTTTCATGCAAAGATAACTAGTAATAAAAGTAAAAAAAAACAAGCCCTAATGCGCTCACAAGCATCCCTATTCTCGAAAAGGAAAAAATGAGAAAACAAAGAAATTGTAAAATGTCTCAATTTTTTGTCAAGCTTTATAGAAAGAGACAACTTTGTAGTAAAAGAAACTACAGGAACGACTACAAGAGACTACAGGAACGAGTCTTCATTTCATTTGCCCAAAAATTATATAAAACAATGCAATGGGCAAAAAATCGCAAAATAGACTAAAAATAGGCAAAATATTTCAAAAACCTTCAAATTAGCGATAAATTGCCTTTTTTTTACAAAACTTCCAGAAGGTATCAAAACGCGCTGCAAAATATTCCTTTTGTCTGCAATAACCTGTTAAAAAACATTTTAAAAAATCTTATAAAACAACTTTAAAAAGACGCACGTAAACAAAAAACATATATCTAAATTGAAAAATAAATTTAATGAAAAAGTAATTAAAACGAAAAACAAAAGAAAAATTCAATTACTTTTTCAATTTGTACAAGAACAAATACAAAAGAAAAACAACATTTCGAGTAATCGAGAAAACTTAATTGCTCAGACAAGCCAAAATAAGCGCAAAAACATTAATTTTGACGTAAAGCGAAAAATTGTAAGAAATTAAAAATCTTGACAATTTTTTGTCAAACTTCAAAAAAAACCTTGGTACCAAAGAACCTGCATTATAATTTGCAATAAAAGCTGTCCACCAAGCATCAAGCTTACATTCAGTTACAAGTAAAAGTGATAAAATAGTGAAAACCTTAGGAGAAGTGAAAACCTTCCAACTAGCTCAAAAATCCCATTAATTAATAAAAAACCTTTGAAACGCTCTGAAAACAATCTGAAAATTATGACATTAATCTAAAAAACATAGCCAAAAGACTCCGAAATCGACTCGAAGCAAAAATAACTTACACTATCCAACTGGTAGAAATTTCAACTTTATTATAATATTCAATTTGAAAAAGAACCGGTGTAAACAAATTATCGGGCGAAAAATTAGGAAGTTTTCCTGGAAAAGTTGTGTTTACAGAAGCATTGTATGACAGATTGTCTGTCGCAAAATAACTTAGCTCAACAATTGACTATCAAACGATAGGATAAATATAACTAACGATACATCTCCAAAAAGGAGAAAAATAGAGCAAAAAGAAATAGTTAGAACAAAACCTAATCTGTTGACTTCTTCAATAAACTTTGCTGAAAACTGTAAAATCTAAGTAAACTGCTCCCAAAACGCTTTAGGAACCAGTTTCTGACTGATTTATTGAGCACCTACGCAACACCCAAACGCACTGTAAAACACATAAAACTTGAGCATGAACGAAAATTTACAAAAACGTCAGAAATAATTAATTTTTAATAAAAATATGTGGTATCAAACCTTTAATTGTTTAGACTTGAGAACCATAACCATTTCGACAACTCTATGTTATTAATTAAAAACGAAAAAAAAATATTTGAAAGTCGGAAAAAACGGAAGGCTAACAAAAACAGAAAAATTCTTTAAATTAAGCGCCTTAAGCAAAAACTCTTTATATTAAGCGCTTTAAGTTTGTTAAAACAAACTTCAACTGATATTGCCGATGTCGAGGGGCCACGAGAACAAATAGAGAAGCTCATTTTAACCAATTACGTTATACCAGTTACTGAAAATATGAAAAGAGTACAAAAACCGTTAAAAAAGCGTCTAAAACGGCGAAATCACAAAAATAGCTCAACATTGCATAAAAACACTCAAAGATGAATAAAAACACTAACAAAAAGACTAGCAAATTGATAAGTTGGTTTCGAAAAACCACTTTACTCAAAGAAGGAAAGTAAAAACTAATATCAAAAAATTTTGTTCACTTAGTGATCAAGCCTTAATTTTAGCCCGGCGAGAGATTTCTCCGCATCTCCTTGATTGCTTCCCTACATTTTGGCCCTACTGAATATTTTTTCTTTGTAAAACATTTCGTGTGAGTGTTCTCCACATTTGTTTGAATAATTAGTTTAGGTCCCTGGCGGCCACTTCCCTTAGTCCCCCTTTTATCCCAAATTACAAGGGTGCCCCACCACGGCGCGAAGCTCTCTGCAAATTTGTAACGAACCTTGCAATGTACAAGTGACTGCATTCTAGGTGAAACGTAAGAAAAAAATGTTGACTTCGGTTGATTGGAAATTTTAAGTACCGAAGTACCCCAAATATCAAAGGAAAGATCTACTGCTCATGTGCTGGTTGTACTCCTATCTTTACTGCAGAACTACCTGCGCAGTACAGAGTTACAGCCGTTGAAAAGAAGCTCGATTGTGATGATTCTCTGGTCCGCGAGGCGAAAATGCTAAGCAATGAGATAGCGTTGATAAACAAGCCGGAATTCCCTTTTCTAAAAGTGGACACGCCATGAATCCAAACGGCAGCTCATCTAGTTATAACATTGCAACAGTAAACAAAGAGAACGGCGGAACATATTGAATTTTTGAAACTGTACAGAGAAAAGTAAGATCAACTAAGGAGGTGAAAGCAGGGACGAACACCAATCCAGCAGTCATCAATGGTGTCGAAAAACCCCCGAAGCGTCGTCATTTAAGTAGGTCGCTTGAGTCAGAACATAACAGCATCGGAAAAGGAGTACTGTGCAGAAAATAACGTTGAACTACGCAGAAAATAACGTTGAACTACTTCATATTTACCAAATTTTTAAGTCAGAAGCTCACCTGAAAGCTTTCCATTAAGTATTTAAGTTTGATGAGAAAGTTGAGTTACCTGATTTTTGGCCTCAAAACGTTACGGTGTAAAGATTTTGTCACAATGAAGCCGCCCGTGATTGGCTAAAAAAGCGGATAGACATTGACTACTAACCAGTCCTCAATTAAAACAAAAGACGAAACAAAGATCTATAAAACTAAATATTTGTCTAAATAACGTACGCAGAAAATACCGTTGAACTACTTCTTATTTACCAAATTTTGAAGTCAGAAGCTCACCTGAAAGCTTTCCATTAAGTATTTAAGTTTGATGAGAAAGTTGAGTTACCTGATTTTAGGCCTCAAAACGTTACGGTGTAAAGATTTTATCACAATGAAGCCGCCCGTGATTGGCTAAAAAAGCGGATAGACATTGACTACTAACCAGTCCTCAATTAAAACAAAAGACGAAACAAAGATCTATAAAACTAAATATTTGTCTAAATATTTGTCTAATTCAGGAACAAAACGAAAGATGTAAATGACTTCTTGAAAGTAAAAGAAATTAGTTTTGAAATATTTACAGAATCGTTGATTACGAACAACTCAGTTGACTAATTTATTCTCCAGCAGTGTTGTCCCCCACAATTTCTTTTCTATAGTGCACCTAGGGTTAATAAAAGAGGAGGCGCAATTTGCCTGCCTCTTTTACAAATGTTATCTCAATTTGAAAAATTTTGAAAATTTTGCCGCTGATTTTTTGGATACTGTTATGCCTCTTTAACTTTTGGGGCTACTACTTGATGAGTAATCCCTGTTTATCAACCACCTGTATTAAATGTTAAATCTTTCATTGATCACTTCACTATTCGTTTTGAAGAAAAAGACTAAAAATCGACAAGATTATTCTTCTCGGTGATTTTAATATTTCACTTAATGTAAAAAACAATGCAGTGTAAATTTGGAATTCATTTTTTAAAGATTTCGGACTGACTCAGAAAGTCTGCGAGAAAACGCATAGAAGAGGTGGGATTCTTGACCATGTCATAGCGTCAAACAATAATTCAAATAATGTTAAATCAGACAGCTTCATTACCTTTTCGGACCATTCGCTTATTTGGTTCTCGCTCTGTTATATGATAAATGCAAATCTCAACACCAGTTGATATATATATATATATATATATATATATATATAGAAATTGGAGGATGTTTAACTCTGAAGGTTTTTCTAAGTTATTGAAGCCATGCTTAAAGTTTAAAGAGAAAAGCAGAGCGTAAATATAGAAAGTCGAAAACAATTGTAGTAAAATGTGAAAATGAAAGTGTTACCCATATGCATTTTGAAAAATTCTTAAAGAAGCGTAGAAAATACATTGAGGTTGCAATGGTGAAAAATTGCAGCCGTAGAAAGTTTGCCACCTTAAAACTGCTTCTTGGACAAGATGTAGAACAGCTCAAGAAATATTAAAACAAAAAACAGCTTGAAAAATGACTTCAACGAATTCTTTATATCTAAAGTGGAAACTATTATTCCATCAATTCCCACTGCCATAGGACCTGAAACTCTGAAAGCCGAAGTTAACTCAATGAAATCGCTCACAGAATTGTCGATAAGTCAGATTAGAGATTTGATTTCAGCGTCGTCAGACAGCACCTCTCCACTGGACATCATTCCGACATATCTTAAGCCATTTCCAGATTATTACTTCCTCGAACTCCTGAACCTTCTTACTCCTTTGCTGAAGGCGGGAAGTTTTTCTCAGTCCGTTAAAATGGCCATCGTTAAGCCGCACTTGAAGAAAGCAAATTCTGATAACGAAGATTTATCCCAAACCTAAGTTACATTTCGAAACTATTAGAACGAGTGGCTTTTCTGCAAATGCAAGCCCAATTGAAAAGAATAGTCTATTTAGTAAGAACGAAAGCGCCTACAGGAAGTTTTTTTCTACAGAAACAGCCCTCGTTAAGGTCACGAACGATTTGCTCCTGAATTTATATAAGACAGAAGGCACTTTTTACATTGGACATGATCTATCAGCTGCCTTTGACACCCTCGATCATGAATTACTTCTTTCGTTTCCTGAAACAAGTTTGGGTTTCAAGGATAAAGTGCTCAGCTTTTTATATAGTTATCAGAGTAGTAGAACTCAAAAAATGTTAATTGATGGTAAAGATTCGATGCCAAGAACTATAAAATCAGGTATTCCTCAAGGATCTGTTCTAGGTCCTGTTCTTCTTTAATGCTATATTGTTCCTCTGGAAGTTCTGTTTGAACGTCGTGATGTAAATTATCATTTTTACGCCGATGCCACTGCTATTTATTTTGTATACCATGCGTCGATAAATCATAGGGCTTTTGATTCAAATAAAATTGAGTTCATGTTTCTTAGTAGAAAGAATAGTTTAAATTGCAATATTGGAATTCCAGCAGACGCCAACTCATCTAATAATGTTACTTTGCTGGGCTTCAACTTTCAGACTTTCATAAACAATACAAGTTAGTTCTGTGTGTAGGAGATGTTAATATTCCCTGCGAAAAATATAATCCATCAGAGATACAGTCGACAGAAAGTCGTTGATCAAGTTAGTTCGGGTAATGATCCTCTCGCGAATAGATTACTGCAACTCATTGTACTATGGACTACCTGTGTATAGTATACAGAAATTACAGCGTATAATGAACTCAGCATGTCTCATTTTTAGACTATCACCTGGTTCATCAAAAGCAAATTATATCAAATTGGCTACAAATGAAACGTATCCTCTAAAACTTCATCTTTTCGGCCACCGTTGGGTTCACCATGCGTGGAAAATGAAATTTCCGTGTATCTTGGCTCATTTGTTTTCCGAAATGATAAGGTGACTAGATGCCAATGTGCACACAATTTGAAGGTTCGTTATGTCAGGACTGCATTTAGGCGAAGCTCATTGAGTTTTGCTGTTCCTTTTGAATGGAATAAATTGCCTTTTGAAATTAAACTAATACCCCATGACTTTGATTATCGGAAAAAAACTGAATACTTTTTATTTAATCTTTGATTTTGAAAGCAATTTGGGTTTGTAAATGGGGTGCCTAAACCGATAATAATAATCAAAATAAATCGCTAACTTAGCAAACATATTTTCACACCTACTTTTTTCGCTCTCTCAAAAACACGATCTGAACGAAAATCATTCTCTCTGCTCTTCAATTCGTTCAAACATTTGACCTAAACGCTTAGTTTTTACGTGTGGCATTGATTTTTTTATCCTGTTTTAAATACGCTCCAAAAAATTATCGATAAAAAAAAGACGCTCCACCAATACTCCTCTTTGAGTCGTAAAAAACGAAAACCATAGCGCCTCTCTGAGCCATAAATCTTTCATAATGTCCTGAATTAGCCTCTAACAGAAAACTCTTCTACAGAAAACGATGCCAATTGAACAGGGGTTATTTAACACATTATTAAGTCCTGGAGCCAGACATGATCATGATAGCATTTATATATGCGCATTACCCTAACAAACTAATGTGATAAAAACAACTCAAAGTCGCCTCAATTTATCAGTTGAGAAAGAAACCAACTCCGAGCCCGTCTGCTCTTTATTTGAACCTTAATTTTCAACAAACTTACAAGAGGTTCTGTGTTGCTTCCGTAGTTAGCCTTTTCTTCTGGAGTGAGCTGCATACACTGTACCATGAACTTATGCTTGTTCCGGTCTTGAGGGTCATATTCAAACGGCTGCAGAAGAACTAAAGATGCAACATCAATTTGAGTCCAATTAAATATAAACTAAAATTTCTAAGGTCTTTTTTGACGATGAGCTATTTTGACAAAGTCTGACAAAGAGCTAGCATATCGATTTCAAAAAAAAGCTGTTAGGTTTACCTAGCACGTCTTGTTCCTTCCCTGTTTCAATAATTCCGTTGTTGGGACGCACACAGTACCTCCTAGGAGCTGTTGTTTTAACTTTGAAGCAAACATCACTGTCGGAAACGTTGGCCAAATGGATCTTTTTCTCAGATACTTCGGTGAAGGGGCCATTGAAAACAAGCTCTGTAGGTGGATCAACACGTAACAACGAAGCCATCTTCGACTAAAATTAGCAAAACTTGTGTCACCATTTATGACAGCAATATATGCTTGGAAGATATGAGGGTTTACTTAGAAATGAGGGTCTATTTTTGAGGTCCCCGGATTAGTGAGAGTAAAAACAGATCCAGAATGAAACCCACATAAGACAATGAACCCCATTAAAGATCTCAACGAACTACTTTGGTTCTTTTCCTTCACAGACAAACCACCTTAGAGTGATTGCGACCTATAGCACCCTCGTTACTGAGACTCAAAGATAAAGCGGTACAACAACAACATGAACTCAACAATAAGGCAAAAGCAAAAACTAGTGGTTTTGAAATAAACGCTTTAGGGTATCCCTCAAGGCTTCGAGACCCATAATGCAAGCCTTCACTTATTTAAATTTCCGTCTTTACCAGTTATTACATATATACATGTGAAGCAGACACTTCAAATAGCAAAAATGAACGAACATCGCTATTAATGCTTGAAAAATGTTCCATAAATATAACACAATCAGAGAAAAAGTTATTGGATCAATGCAATAATAATAGATATTATGAAAACAAAGGAAACTCAAGACTTATATTACAATAGTAGCAGTAGTAAAGGCTATAGGGAAATCCTTAGATTATGAGACCCATATTGCAAGATCAAAATTTGTTCAAGTTGTTTTTGCAGTGGCAACATTTGCAGAAAATTCTCAATGTGCATTTATTAGTGCAGTCAAAATTGGTAATAGGCTTTCATGTTATATTCCAATAGTTTTCTTATGCTCGCAGACTGCTGCGAATATTTAGTTCGATGGAGATTTTCTTCTGTTTTTAAATCAATTTAAATCAATTGATTTAAAATCTATTTTATATCAATTTAATTTTTAATTCACAATTCCTTCTTCCCTGTTCTTCTTTTTTTCGCTTAGTTTGTTTTCTCGGCTACACGTCTTCTCGGCTATCGCGCCCATTATCGTTGACTCTGTCAAGATTTACCGTTAAACCAAATTCATTTCGATTAGTCGCTAGCAGAAGTAAGAGATCATGCATTTCGATATCCAACGAAAGCGTTAGCAAACACAGCTGTAAGTCATCTTCAGCATGCTCGACTGTATAGGAAGATAGAAATCATCGAGTTGCCATTACCTGGGTGCTTTTAATTTCTCCATTTTTTTTCAGTTTCGATAGCACGCTTGGGAGCATATGTGATGGTAGGTACTATGCAACCGTCATAACAGTGTAATTTCTAAATTGGCTTCTTTGAATAGACGTGACGTTTTACTTGGAAGAATGCTTTAAGGGCTTTGGGGCCTCGTTGTTCAGTTACCAGTACTTCAAAGTTTTTGATTAAAAATGCCAAAGATCTTGCTTTTTTCGGTGATTTCAGTTTTCCTGTTACTTGGTTGCAATGCACAGTGTATTTCTTCCTTCGATATTAAAAAATTCTTCTTATTTGTGTTCATCTTGTTTCCCAGAAAACAGTTCCCTATAGTTTTCAAGCTTTTTCCAAGATGGAGGACTTACAGAACAACTGAGAGGAATAGTGCAGCACAAAATCATCTGCAGATAAAAAAAACTTCGAAGTGACGCATTTGACTCAGGAAGATAAATCGAAGTATTCGCAATTTCAAAAAACGATAAATTTGTATAAGTTTTAGACCTGTTTTCTCTAGGGTCGGTTAGTTATTTAAAAACACCTTAGATGTAGTAGTAGTAGTAGTTCAGGCTTCAGGGTCATCCCAAGGGTGCTTCGAGACACGCTTGTTTTCATGTCCAACTTCTACTCGACTTTCTTTAGTGGGTTGCACAGCCCACATTTACATAAGATCCTCCGCGTGCATTTTGTTGAAGTCATATTTTGTTTGGAGGGAATTACAGTAAATGTCACTCACAAACTTTATGCTTGATAGTTGAGCTAAATTGAAAGGAACAATTGACAAAATTTAAGCAGTTTGGTTCTGTGCAGAAAGTTTCCATCATTCGTCTTAAAACGATTTTTTGCTATTTTAATTCTCCTCTTACGCTTTGTCTTGTCTTGTCGAAGTCTTGATATTCGGTGTTTAAATTGACGTCAAATTTATTGTAAAAATGATAAAAGCAGTAAACCGTGCATTTCGAAATATAGGCTTAGGGGCAACAATTTTAGTAGTAGCAACCATGTAGTATCCATGAAATGACTCACTTTTTGTAGCTTTTCAATTTTCTCCTTGTGCTGTCTGCTTGGGAGCCATGCCTGCGAACACTATGACAGTATGGGCACGACAGAGCCAGTGCAGGCATTCAATTTAATAATTAATGACGTAGAAAGGCAACATGGAAATGGGTGGGTTGCTTGTCAATTCAAAACGTTTTGCAACACAAATGTTTGACAAATTTTTTTGCAGTCTTATAGTTTTCCTTAAATATATACTAATAACCTATATTCGAAGACAAGGACAGCGTATCGGCTAAATGATAAAGGCCAAAGTTTTCTTTGTAACGTCTGGAAAAACATGTGCGTTTTGAATTATATAAGTGTGAAAAGCTTCTTGCATAGCTTCAAGCACGACTTCAGAAAACAGAGATCAGTAGCATTATAAATCTCATCACTCCATTTTAATCCCTACAGATGTTACAACTCATAGGATAAACAGTCAAACTGTTATCCTGGTTTAAAAACGGATCTTTTCCTTTTTCTGCCTATTATTTGCAACCCTCAGACACACGTACATTATTGTTACATGATTTACTAAGTAATAGCACGTGCACTCCAAATGGGAGCGCATACCGTTCTGCGGGCACATACGAAAAAGATCAAGAAAACATTTGAGAGCTCTCCCATCAACCGTTACCAGTAGGGGTCAAAAAGGAGTAGGTGTAGGAAGAAATTCTTTGAGAAACATAGCTAGTTATCTAACAAAAGGCAAACACTCCTTCCAGTTTATTGAAAGAATTTTCATACTGTAAATGTTTTGATCAGTTTAACACAGGGGTATCTCTTAGGTTCACTTTTCTTTAAAAATTATATTAACAAACCCACAGATACATTCTTGGAATGTATTGCATTCCGCTTTGCAGAAGGTTTAAGCTTATGACAACTAACTAAACTGCTTTGAACAAAGACATCATAAGAATTGAAAGGTGTTGCCTGAAAAACAGTCTGAATCGGAGCGAAAGTAATTATTACGTACTGCCAAGCCAAGAATCATAACAGGTAAACGTCACGTCAAAACGGAAAAATTTAGAAATTAAGCCTTAACAAGAAGATCTTGGTGTAAAAATGGCCAACACATGCTGCTCGAAACCCAGCTCAGACAAGTGACGCAGTAATACTTGGAACCCTTCATACTTTATCAAGCAGTGTATCAGATAGATCATATCGAAACTTGAAATTTTAATCGCAAACGGGCTATTTATCTGCATTAGTTGCTTATTATTCCTAAGTCTGGAAGTCGAACAAAACTGATATACCGAAGGTTGAGCGAGTGCAGAAAAATGGACTGCTTAGATGATTAACTCATGGGATATGAATGACAAAGTTAGAATGAAAACATTTTAATTACTACAGCTCTTGAAAATCCCGAAATTGATACTGACAATAGTAAAAACAAGGAAACAAAAATTAAGTATATGGGAGACTGAAAAGACTAATAACAAAAAGCAGACGAAAATTTGCGGAATCAAACTAAAAAACTATTGAATTTATTTGCAACAGAAATAAATATATAGGTAATCAAATAAAATTAACAAATTCATTTACAATTTTACTGGAATTTTTCAAATAACAACAACACTTCCAAAACTTTGAGAGAGCGCTAAAGGAAACCAACGAGTTACGCATGTAGCGGGCAAACAAGAAGAGAACCGATACCTCCCCCCCACCGCGTAACGTGACGAATAGAAAAATACATTGAATTTAATACGAAAAAAGGCCTTAAAAATCGAGTTTTAAATTTCATGTGGAAGTTTGTAAACGAGCGATTCGACGAAAATAACATCTGTAGCTGGCATCTATGCTGTGACTGTCAGATCTGCAGAAATAATAGGACAATTTTCTGAGACGACAACTGGGACGAAAATCCCCTGTGAAAACTGTCAATCCCCAACAACAACAACAACAATACGTTTTTTGACCCCCCGGTGCAAGTGCTATTTTTCTACATATATAAATAGGAGGCATCAAATAACTAGAGGCGCCGAAGTACAACAGATCCAATGAAATATAGACGAACAGTCCAGTGCAAGCCCGAAAATCTTAATTACAAATTTTTTTTACAAAAATTGTAAAAAAACGAAGCAATCACTTGGCAAATTTTCAAAAAAATGATATGAACAAAATCTGAGGGCCGGAAAGCAAGTGTCCTTACTTTGAAACACCCACCAGCATTGACAAAATACTTAAAAACTGTTCTGCAAAGAATCAAGGATACCTTTCAGTAATACTCAATAGTTTTGTAGCGTCTTCAAAAAATATGCATTCGTTGAACTATACAAAACTAAGAAAGAATATTTGCATAGTTTTAAAAAGTTTCATACCTTCAGAAAACAGATTCCAGTAATGAATATCCTCTGATTCCTTGACAATCTATATACTGTTTTAACATGTTTTCAAGAAAGCATTTGAGAGCGATCAATTCAATTGTTAACAGAAGCGGTCAAACAGTAGTAGTAGAGAATTCGGGTATGTTTCCCGGGGCTTCAATTTGTGCCCATGAGTCAGTCCAGTTTCAGTTATCAAGATTTTTCCAATTCTTGCAATAGTCACATCTGCAAATTATACGCCAAGAGCATTTGTTTGTCAGGCTGAATTGAGTTGTGAAAAAGTGCCGTATGCTTTTGTGATAGGGTGTTTGTTTAATTTGCCTCGAAATTTTTGAATATTTCTATTAACAACGTTGTACAGTTGTTTCGTTCGGTGGAAGAAGTTTTCTTCGGATTTGACTAGTCGGTTATTTTCGATTTTCAGTTCACCTCTACAGTGCTGCCTTGTCCTCTCGTCTTCAAGGGTTTTAAAATCTGTCGGAATATCAAATTCATCACGTGTAATAGCTAGGAAGAGAAGAAGATCATGCAGTTCAACGTAGTGACAGAGTGGGAAGAAAGAATTAAAAGTCAAAGCTGATTATCTAAAGAAACGCAAACGCTCCTTCTAATTAATTGAAAGGACTCCTTATTTTGAGAATGTTTCTATCAATGCACCCTAGGTCCGGTTCTCTTTACAACAGAACAAATAAAGGTTGCTTAATTTCAGAGATATATAAGATTCCAGTCTGAACAAAAATGGTGTAAACACGGCCAACAAATTGTGCACGAAACGAAACTCAGACAAGTGATGAAGAGAGATTTGAAACACCTTACTTTATCGAGCGCAAGGTATCACAGACAGCAAAACGAAATTTGAAACTGAACTCGTAACCGGGATACTTATTTCCAGTAGTTGCCTTTCATTATTGTTGCAGATTTGTGAAGAAAGAACCATATTCAAAGACGAAGAAAACGCATTGGTTGAGCAATACAAGCCATTAGGTTGAATTTGTAATCTCTTTAAAAAATAGCTCCAGAAAACAGAGATCAACAATAATAGGAACCCTCTCAAACCCTGATATTATTTTCAAATTTTACAAATTCGAAGCTAGGATTCTATAATTTATTTAACCTATTTTCAAGGCAGCTTTTTAGAGGGCTGACATCACTGGAAGAAAGATTTAACTTATTAAATAGTGACTTATTAAACTTATTAGATAGAGTGTCTTTTCAAAATTTGAATGAATGGCCTTGTACTGAAGACTTCCAATGGGATGGTTCTAGAGACAAGCCTTGTATGTAACGATTGAGGTATCATATAATCAAACCTGCACCCACAAACCACCTACTTACAGCCGATTCGTAAGCTCGGGAATTAGAATTTGGGAAGTTCAATATCCGCTCTCCCCCTGGTAGACGATACAAACACTTACAAATTTATTCCAGCTAGAGATAAAAACTCACTTATTGTTCTCTTTCTGAATGTAAACAATTTGTATAATAGAACTGACGATTCTGAAGCTGACATAGAAATTGCAAACGATCTTGTTGAGTTAGCAAATAAATTTACAACTGCTGCGAAAAAAGTATTTGTCATCAGAATACCCCCGCGTGCTGAAAATTTTGCCAGAGCTCAATCACTAAACGATTTACTCACACAAAAAACGGACGTCAGCTGGAATCACTAAAATTTGTAGCTCCAATCACTATCTCAGAAGCAAAAAGTGTCGGAAAATCAGAGATTAGGTGCATCTGAACGAAAACGGACTCAACAATCTAAAAAATGTGCTCAAAGATGACATTCTTTACAAATTGTACGATCCAAGTTACGACGAAAAAATAACAGCCGACGACTGAGTGCCACAGTTCAGGATTTTGCAATTGTGGTTCCTTCAGTGATTAGTCAAAGCGTTTTTTTCTTTTTCTTTCTCTGCTCGCATTGACCTTAGGATTACATAGAGACAAAGAAAGAAACCTTTTGTTTTTTATTCTTTTTGCTAGAAGTGACTTTCTCGCAGTGATATTTTGCTTGCAGTGACCTTCAGGTTACACAGAGACAAAGACTAAACTTTCGAGGCTTTATTTGAAATCAAAATCATTTCAATAATGACAAAATCCAGTGAAAAAACGCCAGACCCTAAAAGTAGTAACAGGAAAACAAACTAGCAAAAAACACGAAACAGTTGTGCAACTTGCTCTAGCAAAATCAACAAACTCAAATTTTGTTGCGTTCACTGTCAAAAAACTTTGTGCCCAAAACCAGACTGTACTGGTTTCGACAAAAAGTTTTATCGACGTCTAAATCAAATATGAGAAAAATTACTCCACATTTGAAATGAATGCGCTGGGAAAAAAAGCAACACGACTTTAAAAATGGAATCAACCGATGATACAGCTCCAAATGACCAACTCAAAGAACTCCACCAACAAATCTCAAACTTTGCGTAGAGTTTAGAGCAAATTCACATATTTCCGGATAGTATGCAAAAGGAGATCACAGGTCTAAAAAACCCAAATGAATCTTACGCAAGTGTTGTAGGAGTAAACAACGCCGGAAAAGTAGTATACAAACCGCAGACTTTCAATCAAAAAACAAAAAACTCTTGTAACTAGAATTAGAGGAATCATTGAGTCAAAATCCAAGGAGGCTGCTGACAGAATGCAGGAGGACTTCTGCCAAGTAGAGCAAGTTTTAGATCACCTATAAACTGAGGACAGAAAAATCACCAAACTTGTGAGACTTGGAAAATAAAATTTCGAAAACAAAAGAGAAAGAGTAATCCTTGTTCATACAGCAAGCGAACTTAGTAGAGACCTAATCTTGATATCAGTCAGCCGCTTGAAAGACTATAAGTATCACGATAGATCAATTTATATCATTCCTGAATTGTCACCCGAGGACGCAAAAAAGAAGAAAACAAAGCTTTAATGAAAAGGCGAGAACTGATCATTAGCGGAATAGGTTCAAAAGTGCTTAGGATTTCGATCTCGAGAAGAAAGAAGGCGACAATTGGGTTATCATTCCAAACGTCAATGAAGAATGTCAAACGAGTGAAGAATGATTACATAGAAGCGCTAAAGTAGTCACCGTCAATGCTCGAAGCCTGCTAGATCTAAAAAGACGAACAAGTTTCGCTAACAGTCTTTCTAATTGAGAGTATGACATTGTATGCATAACAGAAACATGGATAACTGCTGAGGTCACAAACGAAGCACTATTTATAACCTTTTATTTTATATATCGAAAAAAAAAGAAAAAACACTGACTTCAAAAGTAAACATGGGGAGTTCTAATTGCTGTAAAATCATCCCTTAAACACAGAAATGTGGATATTCCTTTAATCCATGATGACTCCATTGTTTTTAAGATCAACCTTTCAATGTCTTCTCTTATAATTAGTTGCAAATACAATGCGCCCGAGCAAATCAACTACCAGTGGGCAGTAAATGATTTCCTAAACCGTCTTGAAAAATTAAAAAACTTTATTGTGGACACCAATTCTTTAGTTGTGCTTACAGGTAACATCAATTTTACAGAATTTTCTTGGCCGAACATGACTTCAACAAAAGACTACGAAAAACTAATTTTAGATCTTTTTATAGAAAATAATCACTCAAATGTAGCTCCAAGTCAACTAGAAATAGTACTCACTTGTACCTACGACCGTTCGCTTTACAAGAATTTTAGTGTTAATAGCAAACCGTGCTCCGACCATTTTGCAAATTGTACTCAAATAAACCTTCTATTTGTTGCAACATTAATTCAAGCGATAGAAAAGATTGCCTCTAATAATACTGATCGGAAAGTGTTTAATTACAAACTTACAATTGATCCATTCACTTGTTTTTGCTACAGTAATATCGATTGTCTTCTCGAACAATTCTACACATGGCTACGCAATAAAATAAGAGAAAATATGCGGCTTGTCACTAAACATCGGGCAAGTTTACAACCATGGATCTCAAATGGAACATACAATATGATAAATAAACTAAAAATTAAAAAGGGAGTTGCAAAATCTAATCTCAGCTTCAAACTGAACATTATAAAACTAGAAATAGAGGTTTGTAAAGCGGTTGATAAAGATCTCTCAGTTTATGAAGCCGAATTTTTTGAAAGCCGACAATTCAGCAAAATACAAAAATATCATTTATCACTTTGCAAAAATCCAAAAGTACCTCCTAAAATGTTTTGGAAGGGTATGGAGCTAACCACCGATAAACAGAAAGCTGAGAGCTTCAACTTCTTCTTTGCGAGCGTCTTTAATCAAAAAACAGAAACACCAACAACATGCAAAAAACAAAATCTCAATTTCATCAAATTTGATTCCACAAAAATCGAAAACCTGCTCAAAGACCTTAATTACACAAGTCTACTGGACCAGATTGAAATGGAAATTTACTGCTGAGAAATTGTAGTAGTTCAATCGGTAACATTCTTGTACCAAACAATACTGAATAAGGGAACCTATCCTATATATTGGAAAGTCAGCCAAATAAGTCCCATTTTCATAGACCCTAAAAAATCAGATGTAACTTGCTAACGACGCATAAGTGTTTTAAACTGCATGTCCAAGGTACTCGAGAAAATTATTTTTGATGAAACATACGAACTAGTAAGACGAAAACTCTGTGAAAATCAGTTTGGCTTCAGGAAAAATCGATCGGCAACTTTGCAGTTACTAATTTTTCTCGACACAGTGTACAAAAGTTTGATAATGCAGCTACCAAAGACCTAAGCATTTTATGTCTTGATTTTGCACAAGCCTTTGACACTGTACCACATAATACTCTGATACAAAAGCTTTATAACATTGGCGTTGGAGGGAAGTTATTTCAAATGATATCGTCGTATCTAACGAACCGCAAGCAATATGTGAAAATCAACAATGAGGTGTCTGATTTGATAGAAGTCACCAGTGGTGTCCCGCAGGGTTCTATATTAGGACCTATTTTGTTCATTAATTCCATCAACGACTTACCTGAAAACCTAACTGAAGTAATTTGCTATGACTTTGCTGATGATATGAAACTGATAAGTGAGAAGCAATGCAATACTGAAACCGCAGTTTCTAGTTTGTCAACTTGGTGCAAAGAAAATCAAATGAGATAAAATTATAAGAAAACTCACCTCCTGAACATCAAGAAAAATATAACGGCGTCTATTGACAACCATAAGCTAGATCAAGTTAACATCAGCGAGACCTTGGGTTCCAAGTTTCAGAAAACCTAAATTGGAATAAAAACTGCTCCTTTAGAAAACAAAAAAGTTTTTGTGCTTTTTCAAGCTTAAAAGAAATTTTTCTCAAAAAGGTGAACAAAAATCTAAACTGAACGCTTATTTAGGTTACGTTGTACCGATAGTTACGTAGTGATCACACGCAGGGTTTCCAAATAAATCGCAAATGAAAGAATTTGAAATGTTACAAAAAATCGCCACAAAATGGATTTTGAGCGAAAAGCAGAGCTATTAACAGCAGCTCGTTACTTTGAATTTGTTGCCTCTCAGCCTTTATATTGAAATGCACGACTTATTATACCATATTGCTTCAAAAAAAAACAAGGTAAATACGACGTTGAACTAGAGAACTTAGCCAGTATTCAGGAAATTACCACTCAACATAGCCGATGAGAACTACAAATAAACACAAAATGATTAGTAAGAAGCGACGAAATTTTTTTCCACCGGACACAAGTTCTCTACAATTTAGTGCGCAAAAATTCTTCAAATTATGATAGAAGCTTAAATAAAAATTTAGTTACAAAAAATTTTTGGTATTATTTCGGCAATCAGTACACAGAGGAAAACAAATGCACTTGGTGCATTTTATGCAAGTGTGGAAACTGCAACATTAATCAGAAATCTGGAATCTGGACAATTGAATGGGAGCGATACACTGAAGAACGAACATCGAAGCCTAATTTACTACTACTACTACTACTACTACTACTACTACTATTACTACTACTACTACTACTACTACTACTACTACTACTACTACTACTACTACTACTACTACTACTGCTACTACTACTACTACTACTACTACTACTACTACTACTACTACTACTACTACTACTACTACTACTACTACTACTACTACTACTTCTAATACTGGTCTTACTGAATTGTCAAAGACGTGTGTTTAAAGAAGACTTTTTAAAAACAACAAAAGATATCTACACTCCGTCTAACTAATCGAGGGTAATTATTAAGTGAAAAAAATTATACTGTAAAAATGTTGGACAGTGTTTCACAGGTCTGTCTCCTATGTCCATTTATTTTTACAATTGTATTAAAAAACTAACTGATACATTATTGAACAGTACAGTTTTCCTCTTAGAACAAAATTTATATTTCTGACAAGGAACAAAACTGGTTTGAACGAAGATATCAAATTAGGTGAAATGTGCTGCCTGAAAAAAAATTGAATCTGAACAAAAGTAAGTAGTACTTGCTGCCAATTCGAAACTCATCAAAACAAGTACAGATCATGTCAAATCAGATTAGGTTAGAAATCAAGCCTGAACAAAAAGATCTTGGTGTGGAGATGGTAAAAAAATTTTACTGCAAATTTAATTCAGACACGCGATTCGGCAACGCTTGGTTACGCTCTTATTTTATCAAACGCAAAGTATCAGAAACTGCCAAAAATGTCATTGAAACGGAAATTTTTAACGCTTGTTTTGATCCCTGTAGTTGCTTTTTCGTCGTAATTCTGAAAGTCGGCAACAAGAAATGAAATTCGAAAACCGAAAAAATAACTTGGCAAAGTTTTATAAAAACTCTGGATACCAATAAAATCTGTGAACCACAGAGCAAGTGCTACCAGCAATAGTAAAAAACCTAAAAATGATTTAATGATTTGCAAGGAATCAATGATGCATTTCATCATGATCGGGGACTGGTGAAGTAATACCCATATTCGAACAGGACGATGATATCGAATTGGTTAAACAATGGAGGCCAAAAAATTAATTTACTGACGTCTTCACAAAATTTACATTTTGAGTTACACAGAAATGTGAAAACATCTTGCAAAATTTTCAGAGCGCCTCTAGAATACAGGGATCCGTAAAAAAAACAAATCATCGCACTTCTCGGCAATCACATGTTGAAATTTCGCGTATAAACTTTTAAACTTCATATATCCTGTTTTCAGCGAAATATGCGAGAGCCCTCACATCAGTTGCGGGAAAAGAATACCGAAGAACCCGTGTGACAAATTGACACAGTTAGACGCAGTTTTGTTGTCAGTTCTCACTCTCACCAAAGAATTTTCAGCGGGGACATAGAACTGTATCCGAAGAATGCAGAATCAGTCGGGACAAAAAAATCCAGTAAAAAAATTGCAACGCTTGCTACACTTCACGACACTAAAAACTAACATACTCAAAAAAAGCAGGCATGATCAATAACTGTCTATCTTTGAATATGCTGTTTTTTAGCAGGAATTTTAAACGTAGTGAATTATTAGGATCCAGTGTACCTATAAAATCAACTGAATTTGTGTTTAAACTTTCTTTATTCATTTTATATCAAACAACTACTTTAAAAAACTTAAACCTAAAGCAAATAGTACAGACTATCAAACAGAGCTTAATTTTATTTACTGCTAGAGTAATTGGAAATTTGTGCTTGCCTTTAGTTTTTTTCCTGCGGAATGAAATTTGAAAACCCAGGTGTTTTTGATGTTACCGAAAGTTACGTCATGTCATAAACGCAGTAATCTTGTTGTAGTTTTTGTTCACAAAGAATTTCCATTACTCCTAATTTCGATTTTTTTTACCCTTCATTTAATGTGAAGGAATTATCTATTGTTCATATAATGTAAACATTAACTATGCTGCAATTGAAAACAACTGAAATTGTTTGTACCCAAGAGTTGTTTTGTTAAAAAGAAAAATTCGAAAAGCTGTTTGAACGATAGAGTCAGCACATGCATCCCTTTGTACAGAGATACTGTATAGTTCATCCTGGGCCATTATACAAACGGATATCAGAAACACAAGAAACACTGTTAATAAAGGAAACTCCGAGAACAGCAATTGTCGATTCTTAACAAAAAACTGCTGCTTTGCTGGTAAATTTGATATATATATATATATATATATATATATATATATATATATATGTATATATATATATATATATATATATATATATATATATATATATATATAGACTAAAAATCCTTTGACATCAAATAACAACTTCAGGAACAAAATAATTTTTGCGATATAAAAATAGGTTTTGTGATGTAAGGAACTGCAGCTTTTGAAGAATTTTGTTCGGAGAATCAAAATGCTTTTTGTTTAATATTTTGTACTGGTTGCTTTGAATCCTCAGAAAAAGACGACACCATGATCGGACGGATTAACGTACATTTAAGCTCATACAAGTTCAGACAGCTTGCACGCAGCATATTTATCTGTAGTGGCGGCAGTGGTTTCAAGCGTTTAAACAAGATGTGTGATGTTGTGATGGAGGGAACAATGATTGGATTAAACAATTTTTCAATATTTTGACTCTTGATGAAAAAGGAGGAAAAATGATAAAGAAGAAAGAAGAAAAAACTATTTTGAAACGATAATTCCGTTGATTAACACGCCACATGTAATAGCTAATTTTATAATGAAAAAATTAACTATGGCTTTAAACTACAATTTAAAAGTTAAAAAGATAACCAGAACTAAAGTTAAAAATTTAACCATAGCCTTAGAAAAAATGGTTAAACGACGTTTTCAGTGTATAGTAGAAAATACTAGAGGACTGGAATTAGCCAGCAGAGTAAATTATAATACAATTTTTATCTCCGATATTTCTCGCTTAGTGAGTTTTTTGAGATGTGCGATGGTTTGTTAATAAATCAATATTAACCGTAGGCAAAGATCACAACTGCTCTCTCAATTAGTACAAAAGCCAATTCGTTTAACTTTACGGATTTTTGCCGTTTGCGCCCGTCCCTAAAACATTATGGAACACCCAAATAAAGAGGGCGTGGCATTACAATGTAAATCAATAGGTAAAAAATGGGTTTTATTTTGCCCCCCATTAGAGTTTATGCCAGCAGGTTTACCAATTTTGTGTTATATAGCAAGAGGGTATAAGTTATATGCCCTCTGAGATCAGAGGCGTAGTGACCCTAAAGTTCTTCTTAATGCCCTCAGGATGATTTTAAAGCGGAAGTTTTTTAATTTTACCTTTCAGAGTACTTTTAACAAAAAAACTTTTGTGAATGCAAATGGAGATAAAACCGTGGGCTCATCCGGTATCGCAGTTCATAATATCATTTAGACCCATGTGAGATGCTGCCTTCAACATATTTTAATTTTGCTAAATTTAATTTGTAATAATCTTTCATCGAGCTGAGTTGTATTTGTAATTTCTGAATTCAACTAGTTGAAACCATTCAAACTTTTCAAAAGATTTGGAACAGATTTGAGATCCCCAGTTAACTACAAATGTATTCTATAGGGGGAAACAGAATAGTTCCCAAGAATGTTTTCCGTTTGTACACCACAGTACGTTTTGCAAACCACCCCCATGTTGCGTCACGTGATGTTACGTAAACCATTGTCATGTTGTGGCATGAGCTCTTTTTTTGGGTTGCAATTGATGATCACATACTACAAACCACAGCAACTACAACAGACGAAGAGTAAGACAATAGAAGCAACGTGAGAAGCAGGAGAAGCATTGGAGAAGCTAGAGACGACCTGAGAAAGAAAACGACCTGAGAAGTGACAAGACGTGCTCTAGTAGTGCAGAGGCAGGCAACAGACGAAACATATATATATATATATATATATATATAGATATAGATATAGATATATACGACGTTAATGAGATATAATCCGACTCCCGTGACGCCGGTTGTTTTGAGCAAAATTTTGACATATTCTCCTCAAAACGCAATTTTTTCCCTATTCTTGAGCATGAATAACCTTTCAGCCCACAACAGCGTACAACCGTAAACAGGCAACCCCTTTCACCCTCCCCAAAACGACTCATATGAACCGACCCACTCCGATGATAGCATAGATTCGGGTTTGAGATAGATTTGGGTTTAGATGGAAAAAACAACACGAAAAACCATCTGAATACGGTACTACTTTAACCAAAACCCTAAAACGGCCCCTGACGCACGTGATAAAACCGAAGACGCAAAAAACGTCCTAATGTAAAGCAACAAAAACAAACCATCAATTGCCAACGAATTCTGTACGAAATTTTGAGGGAGAACGACCACGACTAGCGGCTTTTGCCAATAATCAAAGAGAGCCGTGCAGTGTAAGAGAAATGCCAATGAGAAATGGTTTCTCTATAAAATCCAAAAATGAAAAAGCATCCCAATTGTTTGCAAAACAAAACATTAAACAAGAGTTTTAAAGATACAAAATGAAAGTCAACAACAACAAAAACAAAAACAAAATCCAGTAAAAAGCAACCTCATGCTTCAATAAAATTCGCTAGACGTCAGCCTAAGCACAATTGAAATTCAATTAAACCAACAGGGAGTAAAGCTCGAAAAAATTTTTAGAGTCAAATGCAGCGTAACAAATAAAAAAACAGGACTAGTTAGAGTCCTAACTAAAGATAAAAACCAAGCAAAAATGCAATGATGAATGTTGTTGTATTGTGCGTTCAAAAATTCGAATGCAAAACTTCAAAACAACAACCAAAAGTAGTATAGTGCTACGAATGCCAAGCGAATCGTCGCGTAGCAGCAAACAGAGACAACGCGCAAAGATGTCCAAGATGCGATTGACACCACCAAATCAAAAAATGCAATCAAAATGAACCTTGCTGCGCATATTGCAATCAAAAGCACAGCGATTTTTATAAAGGCTGTCGAAAACACAAAGAAGCAAAACAACGAACGCGCGCTGCTTCATATGCAGAAGCTCTCAAAAATAAACCAGAAAACAAAGAGTAAGAAAGAGAACAAAAAAGAACAAGTAAGGCTCAAACACAAATCGAGAAAAATCTCAAAAGTATACTAACAAGTCTTTTTAGCAAATTTAAAACAAAAGAGAGCAGATAACGAAAAATGCAATTGAGCCATTTAGAAGCAACCGAAAGAGCCAAATTGACCATTTGAAAGTAAACTTACAAAACTCATTAAAACAAAATGAAAAAACCAGAGACAAAATTTGGAAAACAGTCATGGAAACACAACAAAAGTGTTATGTGAAACATTAAAAACAACAAAGTGACAATAGATGAAAAGAAAATGAGACAAACAAACGCTAAATAAGCTCAAAAAGAACAGAACTAATACCAGAACATTCAGCACTAAAATAAACAACATTTTGAAATAATTTTAAAATCAGAACCCTTTAAAATTAGAAATAAAATGTCTTAAAAACAAAAATTACAAAAAACGCCAAGAATAACGCAACTAAACTGTCGCAGACTAAATTAAAATAAAATTGAAATAGTAGATATAGTGGCAAAAAAAGTGACAGGGAAAAATTTTTAATACTAATCAATTATGAAGCTACGCACAAAAATGTTGGAGCACTAGATGTGCACATAGCGAACTAAAAACTAAAATGCTCATTTGATAAATTTTATGCCTTTAATGCAAGCCCTGGTGATCATTATCTAACTGTGAGCACCTACATTATAGATAAACCAATCCAATTACATAACAATGTTAACTGGGAAATAAACAAAAGTCATATCTTGCATAGTCAGATAACCTAAACGGGAACATAAAAAAAACAAAAAATAGACTCAGAAAAAACATAGACTAAATTACACAAAACTTTCAAGCTGCATTCAAACAAAGCATATATATGAATAATCACAAAACTACAAACCACCAAACCAAAAAATTGACAACAGAAAAACATAAGTTGGAAAAAAGAAACAAATTAAGAAGACACTACGAAAGAAATACAACCCAACACCAAATAATATTCTACAAAATCAATAAACTCACAAAAAAAAGTAAAGAAAATAAGTAAAGAAAGCACAACGAGGCAACAAATGAAACTAATTGAGAAACTAAACCAAGCAAGCATATTTTATAACTTTTGAAAAAATGCAAAAATTTTACTTAAGCAAAATCAGAAAAACGACGAAAAGTTACCAATGAATAATCAGGAAGCAAGCTGCAGATGCTTTAGCTGAAAAACTATAAACAACAATGAAAACAAACGAATCAAAAACAGATAAGGCAAAACACCAACAGCAAAATTGTGTCACTATATATAAGAGAAACAAACATCAAGGCAAACAATCTATGTGCAGAAGAAAGAAAACAGCCAGAAGTAAAACCAAAAAAATTTAAAAGTATGTTAACAAATTGCACAAATACAGCACACGGGCCTGACGGAATAAGCTATCAGATGATAAAACATCCATCATTAGAAACAATAGAGATATTAGCGCAAACAATACAAAAATCAATACATTTAGGACTTGTACCAGCCAGCCCACTGGATAACTACGACTGTAAAAATGATTCCAAAATTAGGAAACGATCACAAAACGATGAAGTGACACAGACCATTATCATTAATATCCTGCCTTTTATTAAATTAGGCGAGAGCTTTTTAATGAACATTTGGTAACTCACTGAGGAAAACTAAACCTGTTCCGAGATCAACAGAGCGCCTACAGATCTGGCAGATGCTTTACAGGCAATCTTCAATCGCTAAAAGGAAAAACAACAACAAGCTTTAAATGAAAAGGTTCCCAATTTGCTGCCTTCGTAGATGTTGAGCAATTTTTTGACACTGTATTGCACAAAGATATTCCATTTAAGCAAATTCAGATTAGCACTCCATGATGGATCACAAAATTGACTGACAGCTTACTAAGTAACGAAAAAATTAAAGTAAAATATTTCCAAGCAGTTTCTAAAAGCTTTCCAACCGAAGCAGGATTCCCACAGGGCGCATTATAAGCCCAAAAGTGTTCAATATTTTTATAAGCAATTTGAATTGTACACATACATCAATTTCACAATAAGCAGATGATATCGCTATACACTATACACATGAAAAACAAGAAATAGCTACTAAACTACTGCAAATCGGAATCAAACACTCAGAAAAATTGTGCGATAAATGAAAAAAAATTCCTCAACTCGGGAAAAACAATTTACGTTATATTCACTAGTCAAAAACTGAACTCAAATCTGAGACTATGATTAGGGTCAAAAGACATTAACGCAAGCAAAGAGGCAATATTTTTTGGTCTTGACCTCAATTATAAATTGACCCGGACAAATCATGTCAACAAAATAGTCAAAAAAATGCAACAGAGGATCAACATGCTCAGTCATCATCAAGCAAAAAACATGAAGTCTATTGAAATAATGTACCTGTATAATATCCTTATGCAATTATAAAAAACAATGATAAGACCACTATACATGTATGCAAAGTCAGCTGGGGCAAACGTAACAAAAACTGATGTCAACGAGATACAAAAAAAAAGCAAAAAGAAACAAAACTATAGGAGTTGCATATAACCTGCCAATGTGGACGAGTATAGATGAACTAAATCAAATACGAAATTTGGTAACAGTACGCAAAACGAACTCAGAGATAAAGCTCAGTAAAGCTTGCAAGCGCTACCAAACGAAATAATGAAGCCAAAAATATAGTAGAAAAACATTTGTTAACTTGGAGCCAGATCAGGGTGTATCAGACTCTTTTGCAAAACTTTTTATAAAGGGAAAAAATCAAACAGCAGTGAATCCGGACATGTTGGGTTATGATTCGAGACGTTAGCTGAAACCATTCAAAAGGAAAAAGATTAAAGAAAAAGAGCAGAAAGAAAAAAAGAGAACGCAAAAACTAAGAGAAAAAATATTTAAACAAAGCTAGTTGTGGAAGTCTTGGGGTATGTCTCGAGACGTTAACTGAAAACATTCAAAAAAAACAAAAAATAAAAAATAAAACAGCAGAATAGAAAAAACAACAAAAACTAAGGTAAAATACTAAAACAAAGCTGGATGCAGACGTCTTGGTGTATGACTCGAGACGTTAGCTGAATGCATCAAAAATAGTGGCAAGTTTTTTAAAAACCTAAATCAAAGGAAAAAATGAAAAAGAAAAACGTGGATGTAGACGTCTTTAGGTATGACTTGAGATGTTAGCTGAAGCTATCAAAAAAGTATCAAATTCTCTCAGAAAACTAAATCAGAGCAAAACATGTGGATGCGGACGGCTTGTGGTATGACTCGAGACGTTAGCTGAAACCATACAAAGTACACTACCCGGGCTAAATTTTTGTTTGTATATGCCTTTTCAGCACCCGACATGCCTTTTCAGAACCCGAAAAACCAAAGAACCGATGGACACCACATCAAAATGATCAATGTGGGAGACTAGACTGATCAGGGGAATCAGTCTAGTTCTTGAGGCTGATCTTGATCCAGGGCGCCATTAAAGGGGGGCAGCATGATCAAGAGAGTCATGCCGAGGCCTTGATACTGGCCCCCACTCTAACTCCAGGTTACCAGTATGGGAGGGCAGAATGATCGTGGGAGTTATGCTGAGGCCTTGATACTGGTCCCACACTCTAATCCCGCTCAACAATAACCACTCATCCCCGCGATTTTGAAAACACCCGCCCAAATAGGAGGCACAAACCACAAGCCGTTGTATTTTCAGTGCACCAGCCTGCTATTCCTCTGAAAGGGAGGACTGGCTGTCGTTGATGATCTCCTTCTCTTTCTCCGGCTTTGTTTTTGTCTTCTATTCGCTACAATTATCAAAACCAACGACAAGTCACTGTACTCTCAATGCACAAACCGTTTGCTTGTCATCTGAAAGGGGGACTGGCTCCCGTGGTGTACTGAGTGTGCTTATCCTTCTTTTTTTTGTTCACTCTTTTCTTATTTCTCTATTCTTCTCTAAAAACTCTATTCCTTCACTCTCCCTCTCTATCAAAATTCAACCCTTTCTCCCACTCCAAGGCTCCCTCTATCCTCCTACACAACAAAGAGACGTTAAATCCCACAACCAAGTATGTCATCCAAACCAATCTGCCTCTATCGTCCGGACGAGAACTCAACATAAACCAACCGAAACAAAGGAAAATACCAAAAACAAATGCAAACCAAAGTGAAAGCGCAGTTTAAAAGGTGGCGTAAAGTACCACCTGAGAAATCGCATTTAGTAGTTAAAAAATAATTGAACACATTAAAAATCAATCGCAGGGGATGCAAATAATTTTCACTCAATAGGCTTGGGCTCAAACTGAAAGGGTTCGCAATTCAAAGGAGTACCATTTCATAGCGATTTTTCTCTTTCCTTTTTGTTACCAGATGTACAAAAACACTTTATTCGATAACATAAGCAAGGGAGAATTGAAGAGGAATTAAAGATTTGAAGTACGAGGAAAAGTAAGTTTGCATTCTTCATTTCTATCTTAGAAACGTCACTGCCGCTTATCCGTTTCATGATACGCTTATTAATTATTCTCAAAAGAAATTTGTAGCAATTACATTAGTCCTGTCGGTCTTTTTGTATGCAATTTTTCGCTGGACGATTTTT
Source organism: Convolutriloba macropyga (assembly GCF_964194025.1). Taxonomy (NCBI): domain Eukaryota; kingdom Metazoa; phylum Xenacoelomorpha; order Acoela; family Convolutidae; genus Convolutriloba; species Convolutriloba macropyga. The sequence goes on from NC_134470.1 coordinate 19,811,186, forward strand.
CGTCTGACGCTTTTGACTTTTTGCCCTCAAAAACGGGATAAAGAGTTAGTGCCCAACGGGCATTAAGTGCACTTAGAGCCTTTCAGCACTTTTTCAGGTCAAACTGTTTGGGAGACTTGTATTTACACTTATGGTGTGAAGGGCGGTCCTTAGAGGCTGATGACACCCCCCACTGTTGATCCCCCATTGTCTGGCCCCTCCCCTCCACCGCGCTCTTGCCCCCCACCCTAGTGTTACCCCCCCCAATCTGCCTCTGTTGCACCCCCTAACTCCATTGCTAGCTACTGACGAACAACCGCTTGCTAAAAAACTTTTTTTTTGCTATTTTTTTCAATTTTTTTGAAAATTTTTTGATAATTTTACGGCTTTTATCGACCCTAGGGGTTGAAAAACCTCCTCTAGTGTTTGATATTAGGTTCTAGTTCATTGTTTCCAGTGGTAATGGAATGGTGTCCACACTTTAACATCACGAATTTTTGCAATTTTTTGTACAAAACGTGCAATTTTTTCAAATTTTTTGTCATTTTTTTCTATTCAGGTCATTCCAGACCCAGGGGCCAGAAAACATCCTCAAGGGGTTGGTAATAAGTTACTGACAGATTTTTATTGGCCGTGGAATAGTTTTTCAGCTTATTAATGCCACAAATTTTAGAAATTTTTTCTTAGAATTGTCTTTTTTTCAAATTTTTTGAAATATTATTTGTAGATTTTTAGATTATTCCAGACTCAAGAGCCAATTAACCTTCTCTAGGGTTTGATATTAGGTTACTGAAAAGTTTTTAGATTATATGGAATGTTTTGCAAGATTTTAACATCTCGAACTTTAGCATATTTTTTGATTTTTTTAGACTTTTTTTCCAATTTTTGACATTTATAGATTTTTTGAACCTCAAAAGTCAGAAAGCCCATTAGGGTTTGATAATAACTTACTAGGAAATATTTGTTGGTCATGGATCTTTTTAATATGACAAGTTATAGCATTTTCAATTTTTTTAAAGTTTTTTTTAAAAACGTTTGTCGTTTCTTAGGTGTCTCTGGCCTCCAGGGCCACGAAACTTCCTCTAGGGTTTGTTAATATCTTGCTGCATAGATTAGAGATGAAACGGAATGTTCCTCGAGATTTTAATATCACGAATTAAAGCACTTTATTAAATTATTTGCATTTTTCATGTTTTTTATTTTTTTTTTCCGTAACAGAGGCCCTCAAAACTCCTCCAAGATTTAATAATAAGCTGCTGCATAGTTTCTAGAATTAATGGGATTGTGATCAACATCTTTTATGACTCCAGTTTTTGTAATTTTTGGATAAAATTTAAAGTTTTCAAATATTTGGAAAATTTGTATGTTCCAAGTGTATGGATCTTTAGGAGCCTGTGAAACAATTTCTGGCTTGAAACGGATACCGGATAGTCTCTTGAGACAATGAAAAGATTCTTAAGATAATAATGTTTTGCGCAATGTCATCATCTTTGCGTAATGTCATCATCTCTGATCCTCATTATCAATGAGATATAGATGAAATGTTTTCTATCATAACTGATCTAACAGGCACTTTTTAGGAAACATTATTATTTGCTCTCAAAGGCAATTTATAGCAAATTTATTAACCGTGTTTGTCTTTTATGCAATTTTTTGCTTGGCCGTTTTTTCGTGGGACCCATTTGATATTCGTCTTCAGAAACGGGATAAAGATGCAATGCCCTGAAGTCACTAAACCGTGGCTAGCTGTTGATGAAGCCAACCGCTCGCCGGTCTTTTGAGAGAAATTCCCCAAACGTTAGTCGGTTATGTTTGAATGATTAAATTACATGAAATTCGGAACGCTTCACTTCACATTCTATTTTTTTGCTGTATATCGCGGGTCAAGGACGCTTAGGCGGCGCGCAGTTTTTGATGCTTCGATTAAAGCTGTGGTTAAAGAAGGGAGGCAGTTAGTTTGGCTCATCTACTTTCGTCATTAGTTGTTTGTTTTCTAATGCTGTCTGTCTTTTGTTCTACTTCCTCAGCTGATGTTTATATATAGTCATTCTATTGATAGATTTAAACAACACGAAGTCTTTTGTGAAGACGTAGTGCTGGGAGGACCAGCCAATATTCACCCAGTGTTGGGGAGGGGCATTTGTTAATTTATCTTTTTTAAAAAGAATTTTTATGGCTGTATATTTAATTAAATGACCTTTTACTGCAATATTTGATGGTGAATATAATGTCTCATAAATAAATGCGGTTCTAGTGAAAATTGCAGACATATCAAAATATAAAAGTTTTATTACTGGCAAATCACATTTGAGGTAATGGGAATATTGTTTTCTTATTTGCTGATTGCTTATCAATTTTTCCATGTTTTAAAATAGGATTTGAACATAACCTTAAATTGCGCAGAAATCGCGATAGCCGAAAGGGAAAAATGGGGGGTACTGGTCTCACGTTCGGTTGTAATAAATTCATATCAAGTCCCACGGGCCACTCACTGAGGCATGGCAATGGCCCGCGAGGCATGGCCATATGCGGTGAACAGTTTAATCTAGAATAAGGTTATGTTCAATTTAGGCTAGTTGAACGCATAAAGGTTTAGGGTCTTTCCCATTATAGCCCCCCCATCATGGTATAATTGCCATGTTTGGGGGGCTATAGGTTATCTGACCACTAAGCTGGGGGGCTATAATGGGAAAGACCCAAGGTTTATTGTTTTAAATTTCTCAGCCAATCAGATTCGTTGAAAATTCTACATTTTGGTACGTCTATTTGTTAAGACGTCACCAATAAATTCGACTTTTTCTGGATATTTCTAAGCTGTGGTTTCCTGATTAAATAGAATGAAAGAAACTGCCTCGTGAACGTCCTTGTCTCGAAGTACCCAGAATCAATTAAGCGAACGTGATTTTGGTATAGGTATGGAGTTTGCAACCTAGTGAGCAAACTCGAATTAAACTTTGAATTGTCAGAAATTTGGTGAATAATTCTTCAAAAAGAGGAACGAGCAGCCTTAGCCAACGTATGCCTTTACTCAAACAACCGAGAATTGATTCATTTATTTGCAACCTCATAGGTAACTGCTTCTCCACAAATCAAAGTGCTCAAATGCTTTGAAATTTTTCCAGGAAGTTATGTCAGTTCAAAAGTTTGATGTGATGATATCTTATCATCCTGATGATAATGGTTTAAAGAATTACATCACAAGTAAGTGAATTTTTCCGTCACTTCAAGAAAATTGATATTGGCATGTCTTGCTATAAACTAAAACTTTTCCACAGGCCAAATGTCTTCCTTGGGGTTAACTGTTTTTCATGCATCTTCAACGGATGTTTCGAAACGCGTCGAAGCGGTCATCAACTGCTCGGTTTGTCGTAAAAATTATCATTTGTAATGGGAAACTTATATTTGTGAGTTGTGTTTATCCTTCAGATTTTCTTATTTCAGGTGTTCGTCCTTGTGCTATCTGAGTCAAGTGCCAAAGAAACTCTTTGTAATGATGAGACTTCGTTGGCTTACATATCAAACCGTCCAATTTTCCCCGTCGCAACAGATGAATACCCCAGAATTGCAAAACATTTAGATTTTTCATTGTAAGTTTTACGGGAATTTTCTGGAGTTTCATAAAAATTGAAAAGTAGTAATTTCACAATGTTTGGCTATTGGTTTATTGGGCTGGCCTGCAACCTATTTTCTCCGTGTGCTTTGAAGCATTTGCTGGGTAAACTTGTGCATTGAGAATTCGAGGAAATTTTGACTTAACTTTGCTGACTCCTGAATAAAGCCGGAAAGAAGCCTATAGCTTACAAAGTTAAATCCAATAATTTTTTTATTCCTTTGGACGTGAAATTTTCAGTGATGATGATAGGGTCTCCTCTAGACCTGAGCTGCTGTTAAGCTGTGCTGTGAAAATAATTTTTGCAGTGATCGAATTCATAAAAAGGCATTGGAAATAAGAGATCTTATTGAAATCTTAGTGTTGGAAATTAGAAATTCGTTTGAGTTGTTGACAACGCTATACTATAATAATAATAATAAAAAATCAGTACTTAGGGTCAAGTCCAGGGTGAGTTTTAAGTCCCTAAGCAGTTTCAGTTACGCACTATATATCTAAAAGCGTTGTTGACAACGCTATTAAATATATTGTAATGATTCGACAAAGTCTATATGTGGAAGTTCCCATTTAGGGTTTTACATCATCAGTTCTTTTCTGTGAGCAGGAAGTCCTCTTTTCACAGCTCTGATTTTCCTAGCAACTTCTTTTGCTACATGTATCTACTGGACGTTAGATGGTTTTCAAGGTCAAATTTAAATATTTCGTTTTCCCAGAATTTGTCCAGTCTTGCTTTGAAAGAATTTACATTTTCACAATCAATCACTTCTTCGGGAAGTTCATTCCACAGTTTAACTATACTTTCCGTGAAGAAGTTGTTCCTCAGTTTTCCATTGCTTTTTCGAGTTGACAACTTTTTCGAATGTCCTCTAGTTCGGGTGCTCGTGTCCCTCTGGAGAAGAGCTCCTGAAATTTTGTGGAGCTCCTCTCCAATACGCTGAGTCGAGCCCCCCCCCTCAAAAAAAATCAAACAAAAAAAAATTTTGTACAGTTTGGCGGGACGAAGCTTCACCATGCTTGGCCTAAGTGTGAACCCAAAAGCGAAAGCCCCCTCAAAAATAAAAAAAAAATTGCAAGACCTGTTGGTAGGATCACTTGCATAAAAACAACATTGTTATCAACAACGATTTTATAACTAATTCAATTAGTGAACACCCGATCAACAAAAATGAAGCCTGCACCATAAACGAGCTGGTACAGATCATCACACTTATAATTCTAAAAACAGTGCGGTTGTATTTCTGTAACCTGGAAATACAGTGAGCGTCAAATAGGCTCTGTATAAGACAAGGATCCGAATACTGGACGCCAAAAATAAACTGATATCCAAACAAAAAAGACAAAAATTATATTGGCGAGCATATCAAAGTCAAGGCTCATAAATGTTAACTGCAATCTGCAGAGAACTCCATCCCTGAAACACCATTTCAACGGTGATTTTGATCTCATTCTGACAACTATTTATATTGGAACAAAACAAGGAGGCTCGATAATGTGCGTTAGCACATAATGTTTCGACGCCGCTCATCCACATTTTTTGGCTTAATTGTCAACCAAATGAGACAAAGATTGAAAACTTTCAAAAATACACATATCCTTCAAAAGTAATTGGTCAATGAGCTATTTGTCTTAAATGCAAACCGATGAATGAATTATTTACTGCCGCATTGGAGAGCCGATGATACTTGCTAGTTATAAAACTACGAGACAAGACAAGCAACAAAAAAGACAAAACATCAATTCCCGTCTAAAAACGACGCCGCTCGCCGCGCACATTTTGGGCTTAAATTCCTACTCAACGAGGAGGAAATTTGCTTCCAACTCAAATCACTTAGTAAAGTAAATAATGTCACATTAGAGGGCCGAGGAGACCTGCCTTTATTGAGAATACGAGACAAGAGAAACAATACGAAAAACAACAAAAGTTATTTGCATTCAAAAATCAAAATCTATTTAAAAAAAACAAGTCAAAATAGCGTCAAATAAAAGCCAAACTAAAATCTCACTAGAAAAGGCATGGGACTAGTACTTAATGAGACTCGGTAACAGGTAGTAAAAAAGCTTAAAAACGCTAAAATTGAAAATGCATTTATATTTGTGAACATCAATATTGTGTTATGTGACCTCTGAATAATGAATGTGCCTCTGTAACAAGTAGACAGAAAAACAAAAAGCGCGAAGTTAAAAAATACATTTGTATTTTCCAAAAACAATTAATTTCAAAGTAATAAAAACATTAGCTGTCAACTGAAATCTTTAAATAGGTTCCTTTTTTTCTCCAAACAAAGCCATTGAGATCTGTCATTATCCCAAAGTCTAAAAATGACAAATACAGACAAAAATGAAATTTATCTTTTTTGCGAAAAACAAATGTGATATTCGACCTGTATTTGATGACGCTAGGATAGAAGTGGACAAAGAACAGCCAAGTGCTAAGTTAAAAGACGTATATATTATATATATATATATATATATATATATATATATATATTACATATATATATATATATATATATATATATATATATATATTTATATTTATATTTATATATATAAATAATTATATATATCTTTTTAGCAATTGATTTCAAAGTGATCAAAGACTATAGCTATCATCTGAATTCAGTAAATAGATTCGTTTAGTCAAACATCGAAAGCCGCTGAGACATGAAGTCATCAGAGTTTTGTTATACGACTACAGAGAGAGAGAGAGAGAGAGAGAGAGAGAACGATAAAAAAGATGAAAACAATTTTCTTTAATTCTGCTAGAAGACGGTGCCGAAACCGTTAAAACATAACTTATGCTTTTCGTTTGTGCCTGTTTTAAAACGCGCATAATGTGAGATCTGTCCGGTAATTATTGTGACAATTCAAGAAAAAACCTCAAAGATGGGAAAATGTCGTAAAACTGCAATAAATATTAAATTTTAATCCATTTGAAAGACGAGGCGAACTTTATTTGCTGACCTTAAGCTAAAAGTTGACCAAAAGAGAAAAAGTGGCAAAGCTCAATAATCAAATATTTCTTTTGGAAACAAGTGCTTTCAAATGTCAAAACGACCTTAAGATAGGTTTCGGCCATAGATTATAGATAGGTTTCTTTGAAACTCCTTGCGAAGCCAAGTGGACCTGTCATTAGTAACCTTTTTTTTATTTGTTCTGTTCCATAACTAACAAAAAAAGCAGAAAGTGCAAAAAAAAACTTAAAAAATACAGGCTGAATACAACCCGAATTATGTTTAAGAAACAACGGTTAGACCAAAACAACTAAAACAACGGTTTGCTAAAGCTGTTCATCCATTAGAAACACTTAATTTTTCCAATTGTTTCGGATATGGATATTTTGACAAAAAGTCAGTATCAGAAATAAATGATGCTTTTTGGATGATTATCGAGTTAAATTAACAAAAAAAAACCTAAAAATTTAGTTCAAGAATGCCCTCAAATGAAGCGTATTACAACTAGCCTTCTTTGGAGTTAAAAAACATTGTGTCAATAGTTTTTAATTGTGTTAATCTGTCAAACAGAAGCTTATTTGGAGCCATTTTTGATGAAAAATCTGAAGTTTGAAAGATTTAGCCGAAAAATGGGATCAAACAGTTCAAGAACAATCTTCTATCTTTAGAGGTTAAGCGAACGACACAATCCTTAAGAATTTAAACATACTTTTGCAAAAAATTGCGTAAAAGTACGGAAAAGGTGAACAAAAACTATCGATAGACCTCGATAACTCCGTAGAAAAAAAACGAAATTAAAAAAAATCTTTTCAATTATATTTTCTACTTAGAAGAGTCTTTCTGAGGATACTGCTCATAAACTTCCACGAAGAATATATCAATTGGCCAGAATTGACTGAGCAGAAAAAAATCCATATGAGAATATAGTTCCTCCCCCACTAAAGTGTGTCGGAACAATAATTGTTGCAATACAGCGTTCTTTGCTCTGTACTTTTTAAAAAGAGTTATATCAAAAATTAAAGCATGCTGTGATTACGTCATGACCATTCAAACGTGCTCAAGCGTTCTGCCTATCGAAGTCCTTCTCAAAACAAAGAGTATAATATCCGTGCAACGTAGCTCAAGACACTGATCAACCTCAACTCCCAATTTCATTACACCCATAAATCGTGATTTAATATTCCTTTCACATATTAAGCAAATTCAGCTGCTGACGACTACGATGAAAACGTCGATTTTGATAAGGATGCGGTAACAACAATATGATTTTCGAAGAACAATTTTTTAATGACAAATATAGGCTACGAAAATCGGATAGCATTTTCTGATAGAAATAGTACGTTTGGGATCATTTTGCCCTGTTGGACGTTTTTTAAGCAATTCTTGTAATTTCTGTATGGCATCCGTGGAGTTTTAGTTGTACTTAATTGTTTAAGTAGTTTAGATTGTCTTTAGATTCAATTGATTTTTGCTTTGAGTTCTGTTTGTTGAAGAAAATGGATAATTATAATTAATTGCTCTCAAACGAAGTGTGTAGCAATTATATTAGTCCTGTGGGTCTTTTTTATGCGATTTTTTGCTTGGCCGATTTTTCGTCTGACCCAATTGACTTTTCGACCTCAAAAACGGGATGAACAGGCAGCGCCCAGCGAGCATTAAGTGCACTTAGAGCCTTTCAGCGCTGTTTCAGGTCAAACTTTTGGAGACTTGTACTTATGCTGTGAAGGGCGGTTCTTAGAGGTTGAAGACCCATCCACTGGTGCCCCAACCCCACTGTTGCCCCCCATTAGCCACCGGTGCACCCCCCACCCCCCCCCCCCCCCACCGTGTCTAGCTAGCTACTAACGAACAAGCGCTCGTTAAAAACACGCAAATATATACTAATTTGCTATTTTTTTCAAGCTTTTTGAAAATTGTTGATGTTTTTAAGATTTATCAGCCCTAGGTGTCAAGGAAGCTCCTCCAGGGTTTAATAATAGGTTACTGCATAGTTTCTTGTGATAATGGAATGGTTTCAACATTTTATAATCACGAATTTTATTATTTTTTCGACAAAACGTGCAATTTTTTCTTTATTGACATTTTTCTCTATTCAGGTCTTTCCAGACCCAGGGGCCAGAAAACCTCCGTAGGGGTTTGATAATAATTTACTGACAAATTTTTGCAATGAGATATTGCCCAGTGGGAATTAAGTTCTCTTAGAGCCTTTCAGCCCACTAATCTCCAAGTTTGCGGAATACCGAAACAACCATAAGAGTGAAACAAGTGAAAGAACAAGAAGGCGAAGAGAGAGGAAACGGAAAAAGAATCAGTTGATTGCAGAAGCAGCCCTCTATATTAAAAAATTAATGGAAGATTGGGCTACTTACTATAAACATAGTAAAACCATCAATGTTCCAAGATATTGAAAGCTTGGCTATGAACAAGGAAAACGGAGAATTTTGGGACAAAACTACACAAAAAAACATTCAATTGGACTGACTGGCAGACACGGGATTTCCAAGATCATTCATGGAGGACTCCAAAGCAAAAGCAATAAAAACAATACTTCAGCCCGAATAACATTTTAATTAAAAATACAAATAACAGGAAACTCAGGATCATGGGAGCAAAAAATTGCAGGATTCTTCTAGTTAACAATCTGCCACAAAAAGTAACGAGAAGAGACAGACTACTCATACTTGGAATAAGTCTAACAGCCTCCAAACCAACTGGTAAGACAATTGGCTACATAGCAATTTCTAGTATTGTACAAGACATAATAAAATGGATATTCAAAAAATATCCACATTTATGTGCTCGATTAGGTCGTTCAAAAATACATAGTCAAATCAAATTTCAAAAAAATTTTTTAACCCACGCAACATAAGGGAGGAGAGTACCATTACATCTACTTAAACGTGTGGAAAAGAGCTCAAGAAATTTATCGACGAAAAACAAATAATCAGATTAGAGAAGTTCAGACGAACAGTTCAGCAGCCCACTGGTAATCACAGTCAGAAAGGACAACAGCGGCACTACATTGAAAGCACCTAACTGTGTAAATAACAAACAAATATCAAATGCAAAGCGTCGACCACCCGATCGTCGCAGTCGCAAATTATATCTCCGAAAGGACCGGGAAAAGAACCCTTAATTCTCAAAACAGACTTAAAATATGCGTACAGCCAAATTCCTCTCGATCCGCAATTGCAAAAACATTGCAACTTCAACATCTTAGGAGGTAGAGCAACTGAAACCTACCGACTCCTAAACGGCTTATACGGCCTAACAGACATTCCTGTGACATTCCAAAAAACAATAGATTTTACTTTAAGAAGCAGCCATAACAAATTTGCAATCTTAGACATATTGGTAATAACTGAAGGCAGCATATCTGTTCGCGAGAAGGAATTAGCCAAAATACTCAATCTTCTAAACAAAGAGATTTTAGCAATTTAACTACAAAACTGCAATTTCTCAAAAACAGAAATAACATGGTTGGATCACAAAATATCACCAACTGGTATATTTCCAACATGAAAGAAGTGCGAAACAATAAATAAATTAGAACCACCGAAAAGATTGAAGCAACGCAGATCATTTATAGGATGCATACACCATCTGGTAAACTACAAACCAAAAATAGCCTTATTATCGCAACCACTCAGACCACTTTTATCAGAAAATAACACAATTCAAGGGATCAAACACTTCCTACGTAAAAAAATTTAAATCCAACTGGTTATCATAACCAATCAGAAAGCAGCACATAAAATGAACGATATGACGTAATTAATGCAAATGAAAACACTCACAAAGAAAACCCTTTAGCCCTATTTGTTCTATAAACAATCATTCAGAAAATACACATTTCAACTCGAATTTTATTGGCAATACCACCAGAAAAAATCCTCATAAAAAGACGTTTGATAAAAAAAAGAGAAAAAGAGCCCCAAAAAGAAACACAACCAAATGGAGGAGCCAATTATCAGTAACTCCCAAAAATTACTTCAAGACAATGGCACACAGACAGAAGTACATTCAAGTAAAGGAAAAAGATTAAATGCAATCCAAGAGGACAAACACTCAACAGAAATTGGTATTGTTGAGGAAAAAGGTTAAATTAACTCTAAAAAAAGTAAAATAAAAATGGTATCCAAAAACAACAACAGGCAACAAAATCCAAGCCGCTCACTACACCAAAGAGAAAGCAAAACACCAACTGGTTAAAGAACGAAGAGGGAAAAACGATGAATAGACCAAGAACCCCAAAGAAACCAAGACCAGGAGTAGCCTTTGCGAACAAGGCTAAAGAAGCAACACTGCAAACCAGAAAAGAAAATAGATCCTTGCTACTATGGGATACGACAAATGTGCAACCATCAGAAACTATAAAGATCTTTGATATAGATGGCGAATGCAACCCAATACAACAAATCATTGCTAGTAATGACCCAGAATTATTCATGTGTACATCACGGGATAGTCCCCCAGTTAATATCACACAGGACAAAGTTGACATCACTCCCGAGAACACTGAGAAAATATTCAAATCGCACAAATAAACACCTAGAATTGACAAAGCAGTAACGAAAATAAAGAAACCTAACGAGTCATAGTTTCACTATTCTTCACTAAAAGTTATCTTCGTCAACGATATAGAAACTTCTAGCACTGAAAACAACACCACAATCAAGGACGATCTGGCACTTACCCAACAACAAGCACTCATCCAACAACAAGCAGACATCACAATCAAACCACAATCGACAAGCATTCAGCCAGAACCAAGAAGTTAGCACCAATTTCCACACAACCGATTTGTACAACGGCATCAATTACAAGCAGAACCTCGCAAGAGTACCAAACTCCACCGACACATGACGACATTTCTGACCTAAACTGGGAAGATATAAGAGTTAATCGAAATGCCATAAATGCCATTTCGTCCCCATTTGGGGAAGACACACAGGGATTAGAGATTTGGAAACAGAAACCAAGAACCTACACTAATTACTTGAAAACACTCTAAAGATTAAGTTATAAAACTAATCATTTACATAGTCTGTTACCAACTAGTTGTTTACTGTTGTTTATTTCCTGCCATCTGCCAAACGTGTGTTAGAGTGTGTGTGCCGCGTCTTGCATTTTTGCAGACGAGAAAGATTGCGATTATGATAAAGTCGCCTTACAAATACTATCACACCTTCACTATCCACTACACAAAATACACAACCAATTGGTAGAAGATCACAATTCATCACTCAAATACACAACATTCACAACACCAATTGGAAGAGCGAATTCCTAGCCTTATTAGAAACCAAAACTTGTAGCAGTCGATTATCAAGGCAAACCGCAGTCCTATGAACTTTACTTTGGCCTGTACTTCAAAAAAATACGAGAGTTTTCAATAAATTCAAAACATTTTTTGAAATTTTTTCAAGTTCATGCAAAATTTGCAAATGTTTTTCTTTTTGCTTAGAAAACATTACCAAGTGATCCTTGGACTCTGATTTTTGAAAAGTTTCCCATGGATCCGAAAAATTGTTTTCACCAGGCTAAAGGTCAATATAAGTAATATTTGGCGCAAAAAGAGCAAAAAATACTCTTTACTAAATTTCCATCATTTCCTTAAATTTTTATTGGTTTGCAAAAGAGTCACTCAGGCTTGCACCACGTCATGCCTCCATCAAAGATAAAGAATTGGTTGCAAGACTTTAACTGATGCTGTCATCCTTAAGAGAAAAGATCTATGAAAATTTTCTAAAATCTCCACGAGAATCTATATTCAACGTAATGGCAGCGCCAGAACGGCCCTACTATCTCCTTCCCCACACTTGCACTTAAAAATCTGATCAGGAGTAACGCCAGCCAGAACTTACTAATGATAAAACAACCGATCGCCCGGGGCACACACTTGATGCTAGATCAGTTTGAATAAAGGTCATCCAAGCGTAGTAATTGTAAAGTTGATTTGGAATTTGTCTAATTTGAAATCGGAATCTCCTATTCGGAATTGCAGTTTCGGTTGTCTTTAAATAAAAGATCAAGTTGTTCAAATGTGTCCTTGTTTGCATCAATATTAAAATCACTGCTAGTGTCTTTTTCAGTAGTTTGGCAAGTTTTTAAACCTATTGTTTTAACTTTTTTGCTTTTTATAGGTTTTTCTTTGCGTTGTCAGCAATTTTGGGTACAGAAATTTTGCAATGGTGAAATGTTTTTCCCCTGATTGTTTTCTCAGGTACCGGTAAAAATTGTATTTATTAAATATTTTTAACAAAAGCTGAAAAATGTTCTTTGCCTAATTTCGCGTTTCCTGGGTTTATAGTTGGGATTTGTACTTTTTTTGCTCAGAAAGGTCTACCGAGTTTTGCCATAAATTGCAGAGAATTGATTAGCTTTTCCTCAATTTTTTCTTATTCCTCCATTTGTTTTGATGGTTCTTCGACTTGTTATTTTTCCTTGGAGCCATTATGTTGTTAAAATATTGAATATCTGTGTTGCTTCAAATTTCAGTTTATTTTAAGTTTTTTTGATGATAAGAAATGGGGCACATGAACGAGGCTCCTTGTCTTTAGTTCTTACAGAAAAAATATCATTTAGTTCCCCCGAGAGATTGAGAGACAAAAGATAAAACAACTGAAAACCAGATTTCAAAAGTCTCTAACATTTTTAAACAAAGTAGAACCAACAAAAGGAATATATTTTTATCTCTTCGAAGCCGGAAGAGACCTGCCATCCCTGTGAAAAAGTGATAAACAAACAAATACAGATAATGATCACAAAATCTTTAATCGTTTTTGAAAAAGAATACCGTAAAGTCATAAAACCAGCAATCATCAATTGACTACCTTATATAGGCTCACTTACTCCATTGAAAATCCAATTGGGGATGTTACTAAAGAGACAAATGACAAGATAACAAAAAGGACAACAAAAGGGACAAACAAAACAATAATTTTTTGAAGTACATGTGCAAACGAGCTGAACTGTTTGCTGCTGAATTGGCATTGTTGTATTGCACTTGGTTATTAAGTTCTTTCTGGTTTTCTTGTTCTGCTATGGGTTCTGGTAGCGCCTCTCTATGGTCTTAACTGTAGAATCGCTTATTCTTTTGAACTCATTGCGTTGAGGGGATATTATAGGTGAGTTTGCTGCCACTCTAGTTCATCACTCTCTCCAGCCACTTGTCCTCGGACTACAGGCCTCCTGGCGCCTTCTCAAGTTTTGACTAAATCATTTGGCTCGAATAATTGCAATGCGTATTGTCACCCCGCTCCGACTGAGTACAATGGTCGAGGTCTGATCCACCTTTTTGGGGCAAACACCTGATGCTAGATCACATTGAATAAAGGTCATCCAAGCGTAATAATTGTAAAGCTGATGAGAAATTTGTCTAATTTGAAATTGGAATATCCTATTCGGAATTGCAGTTTCGATTGTCTTTGAATAATAGATCAGCTGTTCTTTCAGGTTGTTCAAATGTGTCCTTGTTTGCATTAGTATTAAAATCAATGCCAGCGTCTGTTTTTCAGTAGTTTGGCACGTTTTTAAACCTGTTGTTTTAGACCTTGGGCTTTTTTAAGGTTTTTCTTTACGTTTTATAGGTTCTATCGGTTTTTTATAGGTTTTCAACAGTTCTGGGTACAGAAATTTTGCAATGGTGAAATGTTTATTCCGCTGATTGTTTTCTCAGGTACCGGTAAAAATTGTATTTATGTAATATTTTTAACAAAAGCAGAAAAGTGTTGTTTGCCTAATTTTTCAATATTAACAACCTTGTTGTTCATTTTTCTGTGAACATAGAACTCAATATTAAAATGTGTATTGGCTTCGTCGGGTTTTTTGGGTTTATAGTTGGTATTTGTACTTTTTGGCTCAGAAAGGTCTACCAAGTTTCGCCATAAATTGCAGACTTGCTCAGCAGACCTCAGTTCTTAATCTGCCATTGGTTTTGATGGTACTTAGATTTGTTTTTTTTTCCCGAAAAATACCATGGAGCCATTAAGTTGCTAAAATTTTGAATATCTGTGTTGCTTCAAATTTCAGTTTATTTTGAGTTTTTTTGATGATAAGAGATGGGGCACATGAACGAGGCTCCTTGTCTTTAGTTCTTACAGAAAATATATCATTTAGTTCCCCCGAGAGATTGAGAGACAAAAGATAAAACAACTGAAAACCAGATTTCAAATTTCTCTGACATTTTCAAACAAAACATGAGCTACAAAGTAGAACCAACAAAATGAACATCTTTTGCCTCATGAGAAGCCGGAAGAGACCTGCCATCCCTGAGACAAAGTGACAAAGAAAAAAATACAGGTAATGAGCACAAATTCAATAATCGTTTATGAAAGAATACCGTTAAATCATAAAACCCAACAATTATCAACTGACTACATTAAATAAGCTCTCTTACTCTCCATTGAAAATCCAATTGGGGATGTCACTAAGGAGACAAATGACAAGATAACAAAAAGGACAACAAAGGGGACAAAGAACAAAACAATAATTTTTTGAAGTACGTGCGCAAACGAGCTGAATTGTTTGCTGCGGAATTGGCATTGTTAATGCACTTGGTTATTAGGTCCTTTCTGGTTTTCTTGTTCTGCTATAGTTTCTGGTTCTCTCTATGGTCATAACTGTAGAATTGCTTATTCTTTTGAACTCATTGCGTTGAGGGGATAGTATACGTGAGTTTGCTACCTTTACCACTCGTGTTCTTCACTCTCTGCAGCCACTTGTTTTCGCACTACAGGGCTCCTGGTGCCTTCTCAAATATTGCCTCAACCATTCGGCTCGAATAATTGCAATGCGTATCGTCACCCCGCTCCGACTAAGTACAATTGTCGAGGTTTGGTCTACCTTATTGCTACTCTCACGGGTTTTCCCGTCTCATAACACTACTGTGAGGCGGGCGGTATCTTGAGCACCGAAATTCTGCAAGGTGTTCTTCGTAGAGGTGTTCCGCCAGATAACTTTGATCACGACTTGGTCGTCACAGCAGTGTTGATGCCTAATTGGTCAGGTCAACGGAACTTCTCTGTTGGTGTGCTCCCAGCTTTGGCTCATTTTTTGCCCTGTTAGGTCATACCAACGGTTGTTCTAACTTTGTTTTTCCTGATGCAAGTTGTGAAAGTAAAGGACAAAAAGCGAAAGAGAGAAACATGAGAGGAGGAAAAGGCTTAAAATTCAAAAGTTGGTAGGTACTGGTTTTTTGATAACCTTCTGCAAACTACTTCCTTTACATCTACCCAAACCTTCAACCAATTACATCAAAGTATCGCATCTTCTATTTTCGTTCGTTTAAAATGTTCATCTCGTATGGTATTACTTTTCATCAACAAATATGATCTTTTCATTTCCCCATCGTTTTTTGGAACCATATATTCATTTTTGTATTGCAAAAAACATATTTACCACAAATGCTGTTAGACTGCAGGACATGTGCTGTCTGAATCGCTGTTTCAATTAAAGTCCTTTTTTTTCTACACTCAAGAGTCTTTTGCTCTTGCGACTGAATAAAATTTGGGTCACTTTTGGCTTACCTTAATCTCAAATTGTCAAATTGACGTTCTTTATTCTAAGTCATTTTAATTACTTCAATTTCAGGATTTAATATCAATTGAGGATGCCTCGATCTAATTGAGGGCTATTTGAGGGTGACTTCTTAAATGAAGACTTTTGTCTATATGAAATTGAGAAATTGCTGCTTTTTTCTCTTTTTGTGTGTGTTAGTTTTCATTGGTTAGTATATTGAGACTAAGGGGCTGTGTTTATTTTGCTTTTTATTAGATGTTATAGATCTAATTAAATTGTTTGCTGTGCGCAAAAGTATAAACTAATCGCCGCAAAATGATAATGAAAATAACGAGCAAGCAATGCTTTTATAAAGATTTCTTTTGGTGTAGCTTTTTGTAAATTCTTTTTCAAAGGTTTTTGTTTTTCGTAATTGTTTAGCCTACTGCTATGGCAGATCAGTGTAATTATTGTTATATTTACCTCATCAGGTAAGTTGATAATGGACGGAAAACATTTGTTGTGGTTTTTCTATTCATTGTAGGATTGAATAAAGAAATAGAGAATAGGATCTTTTCTTTTTAAACTTAATGGGTGCACGGTATTTGCACCCCCTGGCTCATCTGCCATATTACAATGATTTACTCTGTAATGGCACGTGCTCTATAACTGGGGTGTGTAGAGAACGTACTGGGGGCAGAACCGGAAAAGATCAAAGAATCAAATTACGGAAATTTCATGTTGGATGTTCAAGCATAGCTCCCACTAACTTAGTAACATAACAAAGCGTTGGGAAATGATGCGATATCAGTAATGTTTAGGAAGCTGACATTGGCAAAAATTAATTGGATTTTCTTCAAAGATCCAAGCGAATATGACGAGAACTTTGCATCACTGAAGCAGGCGGTTTTGGCTGAGTTGAACAAGACGGACACTTCGTCTGACCAGGAAAGGACACTCGACAGACAAACTTCTCTTCGCAACGAGTACAACTTCACCGTCGGTGAGATAGCTGTCTATCTTTTATAGGTTAAGAATATAGAGCTGCCTGTTTTAAGATATCACGAACCCAAAGAGCTCCAGAAAAAAGATTGAATAAGCAGTGAATAAAATTCGTAATATTGAATTCCTGATGAGATCCATTATCATACTCCATTTTTGCTATTAAATTTTTTGAGACGAAGTCCGCAGGTTTTTATGAGATATTGCGCTTAATTTTGAGCTGTTCCATCAAGTTGTACAGGCTGAAATTTTGAGCAGTGAACTAGTGCTTCTTTTGACAGTACTAAAATATTGGGTAGTCTTCCGCACCGGGTCAGGGTCAGAACTACTCAGTGTCGACTAAGAAAGTGCCTAGTTTGAGGCTTTGCTTCGGATTAAGTGGAGACTGATGATATTGCTTGGTTCTTTTTAGTTCGGCTATGTCGCTATCAATGATAAACCATCCTAGAAAATATCGATTAGGAAAACATTAGGTCAAGGGGATTTGTATTCTGATACAGACCGACATTTTCCAGGGCTGGCGATTGTGTGTACGCTAGATTGTGCTATAAGATCATTCTGATGACAATAATAGTCAGGGCAAAGGGGTGACTCAATTTTTTTAATTTCATTTTTAGCCTTTGGTTGCATTTATGGATGCTAAAGGTTTTGACAGTTGGTTGTTTTCTATGCTTTTGAAGAAAAATAGCTTAAAAATGAGCAACGATAGGAACAGGAAACACCTCACAGGAGGGTTGTGTATCCTACGATTTCCATATAGCCATGTGCCATATAGCTCACTCGCCAATTGATACTTATTCGACGACAACAGTCTTTTCACTGCTAGGCGCAAAGGATTTGTTCAGAAGTCGTGTAGTTAGTTAGGGTGCAGCTATATCACACTTAGTGTGAAATCTAATTGACGAAACTTTTTTAGCGAAAATAATTGGAATTATATGGATTCCTCTATGGAGTTGCTTAAACTGTAAATCAGAGCGATATGCGTGAATTGCAGTGAACAAATGTTGTTTTTCTTCTTCAGGGAATGCTGCCGTTCAAGCGAATGATGAGGAAGAAACTAACTTCTGGGACAGAAACTTTCCCGATCAGAATGCAGTTGCCTTTGATGTGTTATGGACAGTTTTTGTTGCAGGTATAACAAGTTTAAATTACTAATAAAAGTACTAATAAGTCTGATTTCTCTGATTTTTACGTTTTGTTTACTGATTTTTAATAGCCGCCCTCATCTTCTCAGCCGGCTTTTATAGCGCTCCTATTTTTTTTTTACTTCGTCGAATACAAAAATGTTTCGCTTTACCTCATTTTGCCGCCTTTTCAACATTTTGCGTGAAATCTTTTTGACTTCTCTAGGCTAGTTTCTCTCTTCTCTCATTCTGCTAAAAGTGATTTTGAGCATCAGTTGCTCAGCAAAGCAATTCAAAATGAACAGAGTTAGTACAAAAATGGATGTCAGAAATAGAAACGGGATAAACCCATAAAGCCCAATTTTAGATGCCCGCTATTTGAACGTCGTTCCTATAAGTCTTATTTACCATCTCTAATGCTTATTGTTATTGATGGTAGCCCCTGTAGCCTCTCTCTAAAACAGAAGTATGTTCAACCACGAAATGCCATCAAAATGAATCGGACTTAAAAAAATGTTTTTGTACAAAAATCTTTTTTTTTCAATATCTTCTGTTATTTCAATCCCAATCATGCTTATTGGAATCAACGGCGGCTATTTTCCGGCAATCTGCCGGGTATGTTTACTGTTTTCAATAAGTACAGTCGCGATTTTGACGGGTTTTTTTTCAAATTGATTCAAAAGTTGATTCTTTAGTCTTGCATGATTTTGTTGTTTTTCTTATGGTCTTATCGCTGTGTCCCAAAAATAACAGTTTTCCTAGGCATTCATTGCGGCATATAGTTTTTCAAGGCATGTATTTGTATGGTTTTTTACTTTGAGGCCACGGACTTTCAAAAATCTCTGCCAAATTGATTTCTTGCCATTTCTATGGTTATCACCTGCTTTTCCTGTTTTTCATTGATTCCTACAGGGTCCTGGTATTATGTACTCAATCTGAAGCTGAGTAGTGTTACTTTTTTCATGATTAGATGTTAACATTAGTTATTCCTAAAACACAAGATCTTGGATACAAAAACCTCAATTTTTTAGTTTTTTGTGCGGTTTTACACAAATAGAGTCGTTGGCTTTGTCGACTGTCTTATTTAGATGTTAACTTTCAAATTTTATTGTCCAGCTCATTTGTAAATTAAATTTTTTGGATTGTATTTGCGGACCTGTCCTATGTTTTAAGATGTTTTCACACAATTTTCATGACTTTGATCTTTCAAAATGAGATAAACTGGTAATTACCGTGGTCATTAGGATTCATTAGAAGTCCCAAGGTAGCCTTAGTAATCTTTTATTTGCTTAGAGTGCTGAAGTTGCTATCTAGGCCTAAATTCATTTGTAAACGGTTTATTTAGTAGTTTTTGAGCCCAAAATGTTGCAATTTTTCATGTTTGTCTATATTTGTTGTTTGACTAGTCTTGAATAGACATTTGTTAAAGTGTCTGAATTTCTTTTGCAAGATATAACTTTTATGATTATTTTATGAGCTATATGGTACTTTGAAGATATACACAAAAAAATGATACTAATTTTTGCGATTTTAAAATGTTTTGAAAGTTTTTGTCATTTTCAGAGTTTCTCTGAACTCAAGGGCCATGGAACCTCCCCTCCGGTTTGATAACAGGTTACTGCATTTTGTCTAGTGGTAATAGATTTGGTCTTCAAGATTTAAATATCACGAGTTTTAGCAATTTTTTAAAATAAAACTTGCATTTTTTAAATTCTTTTCTGAGTATTTGTCTGGCCAAGAACCTATAGCGGCCAGGGCTCCTCTAGGGCTTGATAGTGTGCTAATGCATAGGGGTAATGGAGTGCTTTTGAATATTTTATTGTCGACAAATATATGCAAAGCTTCTTATCATGTTCCAAGTTTATCGATCTTTACGAGTCAGTTGAACTATTTTACGCTTGAAATAGTGATGGTCTCCGTAGACAGTAAAATTGTTCCTAGGATATAAATAACACGAGATTTAGCAACATTTCATTAAAATTAGCAATTGATTTCTAAATTTTTCAAATAAAGTTTTTCGAATTTTGCGGGCCACTTTTTGGGTCTTGCAGTGAGTCATATTTCTCGTTTTTCTACCTTTAGTATCAACTAAATCTCTTTCAAGGCATTTGCGCGGGTTAATGAGTTTATTGAATGTGATCAAATGTGGTCTTCAGGGTAAAAGTTTTATCGATGACTTGTTTTTGTTTAGCTCGTTTGATTTTTTTATTTTTGAGATTTAACTTTTGAGACTATGTCTTTTTGGCTGGCATTGTTCAATCGATCTGCTGGTCAGGTACAGTTTTTGAGAACTTGTCCTCCTTTGTGTTTTTGTGTCGTCGTCAGGATTTTTGTTACGACCATATGACGTCAGATTCGCTTCAAATATATTTTTTTATTTGTTCATGCAATTTCCATTGAATTGCGGGCGTGACGTCATCTTTTACGCTGACTGGAGCGAGTTGTTTCATTCGCTTGCTTAATTTTTTGGTCAGACATGAAAACAAGAAAGAAGAGTGTTTTTTGTTCATGTAGCGTTTTTGAGAGAGAGCAAGATTCTAAAAAAATTTCTGCTGAGCGAGCAAAGTTTTTTGATAGCGTGCGGCTTTTTGCATTTGTTTTTTCTTTACATTTCTGAACTATGTTAACAATTAATTGTACGACCGGGGGATTTTTGACATTCTCAATAGTATATAATTAGTTTCTTAAGTAATCTCGATGTATCTTTGGTAATGTTTTACCATCAATTGATATTCTTTTTGTTGAAGAAAATTAAGGATTGTCCAGACAATCCATTATAGACAGTACTTTTTGGAGTGGCAACTTATGAATAGTTTCCAAGGAAATATTTTGATAATTTGCTTTTCCCTGGTAATGTTTGTTTTATCAGTGTGTTGTGAGTTTTATCAGTGAGTTGCTTGCTGAGGTGCAAGTTAAATTTTTTTCTTGTCGACTAGAATTTTTTCTAGAGTTCCTGCTATGTTAAGATCTGTTCACACATTTTCCGTCACGCTGAAACATGAAGTGGTGCGAAAAAGCGAGTGGTTTTGTGGCGTGAAATTTCACTCAATTTTAAAGTTAAGTGACCAACAAAACGGCGTTTGAACACAAATTAGCTTTCTCGCTATTGGTTTTTTCGCATGCGGTGATTTGGCTTTTTTCTTTTCGTTTTTCATGATTTGTTTCTAATTGGTTTTCTCAATCCATTGATAGTCCATTTCAGGTCTAGTTGAGTCAATGAAAGTTTTTTGAATTGTAGGTCAGGACTTTTCTGTTTTTTACATTTCAAAGAATTTGAATTGTATTGGGGCGCTGTCTTTTTAAGATCTGTTTTTAAGATCATATTCATGATTTTTGAAGTCAAATTGGAGTAGTGATTTTGGTCGCGCCGAAACAGGAATTGGAGGGAAAAAGCGAGTGGTTTTGCGACGTGAATTTTTGCTCGAATTTGAGACACAGTGATAAAACGGTGTTTGAACAAAAATTCGCTTTCTCGATTGTGATTTTTTGTTCACGTGCGGCAATTTGACTCTGATTTATACTGTTTTTTTTTTCATTTTTCGTTGCTTTTCTAAATGGTTTTTCAAATCCATTCATTGTCCATTCTAGGTCTAGTTTTTTGTTTGGTCAATAAAACTTCATTGAATTGTAGGTCAGGACTTGTCCTGCTATGTTTTTTAATTCGTCGAACACAAATTTGTTTTGCAATACCTTGTTGGCAAAATAGTTGGCACTTTAGTAATGTTTTTGTACAAGAATCAATTTCTTTCATTTTCTGTTCTTTCAATCCCAATCGGGGTTATGGGGCTATTTTCCGGTTCTGTCTGCCGGTTATGTTTCAAAATATATCCCAAACGTCAGTGTTCCTTGCTTGTTGTCAGCGTGTGTAGCTATAGTTAGGCTATCATTAAAGTTCAATGAGGTGCTCTGTCTGTTTTGAAACTTGTAAACAATTTTAATCAGTAATTTGTTCTTAGCAAATATTCAAAGGGAATGTGAATTAAATAGATGGCAGCCTGCCCGTTTTTAGTTAATGCACATTTTACGCATTTTACAAAGATAAGAGAGGCCGTGTTTATTCAAGAGTACAAAGACGATCTGGACCTTCAGTTTGACGAGAAGCAGATGTTGTGGCTGGAGAAACTGTTGTTCAAAGAGGCATTCAGTCGGTCCAAAATCATCTCACGCAAAGTGTTCCTAGAATTCAAAGGAGACACGTTGGAGCAAGATGGGGAAAAGGGGCGAAACAAGAAGCATAAGAGTTTCTACTCGAGAGTGATTGACTATGCGGCTGGCAACTTGGCCATGAAGGAGGTCTTTAACATGAACAGCATCATCAGAATGGACGCCATTCGAAATTTAGGTCTGCAATAAATATCAAGTGTTGGGACATAGCTTGAACTTGTGTGCAGGATTTTAGGAACTTCTGTAAATCGAATGATTGCATGACCTTGCAAACCACCGCACGATATACCGCAACTTGCTGTGACTGTCAGACCGTATGTCCTGTGAAGCATTAATTATAGCTGCGAAGCTGTAAGCTGAGCGTAGCTATATTGCGGTGCTGTTGGTTTTTTGTTTCGTCGTCTGACGCTCCATTTTCGTTTTACATTTGTTCTAGAACATTCTGTCTCGTCACTGCTTAAATGGTTTTCTTCGCGCTTGATTTCACGCTTTCTGCGTGACTTAAATTGCGGTTATTCAGAAGTTTTCTGTTGCTAAAACAAAGTTGATTGTAAGGTAAAAGATGGTCAAGTCCGACAGCCGAGTGGTTAAGGCGACTGGCTGATAATGAGATCGGCCGTTCGAGCCGCGGCAGTGAAACATTTTTTGCACCCAAAAACAACCTCATTTGACTGAAACTTGTAAGTTTTATAGACGGCGGCGATACCTTCTATCAACTCATTTCTGTATCTTTTTCCATCTGTATTTACAGCACGCAAGTCTATTTCGCAGCTGTTCCGGCAATCTGCAGGCAATGTTAGTTTGTTTCAAATCGCACTCTTCAATTTAAATTCACGGGCAAAAGTTATGAAATGAAAGATGGGAAGCAAGAGCAAACTTTTAATTGCTCTCAAGCCAAATTTCTAGCAATTATTTTTGTCCTGTGGTATTTTATGCGATTTTCCGTACTACCGACTTTCCGTCTGGTCGTTTTTTCGTCTGACAATTTGGCTTTTTGTGCTCAAAAACGTGATAAACAGGTAAATCCCATAGGGCATTAAGTTCTCTTAGACCTCAATTTCGCTGTTAATAAAAATCAACGATAAAGTAAGGCGTGATCTCTAATTTTGAAAATTGATCAAGCAAGAATTCATTATTTCATACTTGTTCAAGCGTCCCACTTTTTTTCAAGGTTTCGAGTTTCATATCACACTAGACTTTGAACTTAATCAGTTTTTCGCTCTTTTTTCACACTTGGCTCGAAGAGTTCAACCTTACAAAATGGAATAAAATGAGCAATCTACTGAGCAAACTTCTTGGAAAAAATTCTTGGAAGCCTTAATGCATGTTTCGTGGAAAATTTTATTGGAAGCCCAATTTTTTCTCATGAGACAAAGCATACATTTTTCAAAGATAATTAGAGGGGATCATTGAAAACAGGAAACAGTCACAAAAAATAACAACTTAGGCAAAGATGATTTTTTTAGGATCTAGAATTGAGTCAATATAAAGAAATATTTTTATAAATTGCTCATTTTTCTAAAAACCATAGAGAGTGACAATGAGAGTGACACAACAGAGCCGGCTGACGACCTCTACTATCCATTCGCTCCTACAATAACAAGGAATTCAGAAAAAAATATTATTTGAAATGAACGATTGTTCAATTGTTGGATTGATTCGCTGCACGAGAGCGAACCAGATTTTCTAAAGGGCAATTTGAAGAGCCTGCTAACAAATTTCAGGCCCCTAGTCAATGATTACCTTGAAAAAATTTTTGTAGAAATTCGCAAAAATGATGGCTCGCCTTTACCACCGAAAAGTTTAAATTACATTATATATGTAATCAACATGTATGCAAAGGAACTCAAGTTGGATTACAATATCTGTTCAGACAGGGAGTTCGAGAGATGTTGTCGTTTTCTGGACGAAACAATGAAACGCAGAGCTTTAGACGGTTTTCAAAAACCAAAAAGACAGGCCAGCAAAGTTAATGAAGACCTGGAAATTGACCTGTTCCAGAGAAATATATTGGGAACCGATGATCCAAGGAAACTTCTGCAAACCGTTTACTTCCTCGTTGGAAAGTTCTTTGCTCTTCGATCTCGTCAGGAACATAGGAATCTCAGTGCCGGCGTTGAAGCACAAATAAAAGTTGAGAGAATGAACGACAAGGAATAGATCGTGTATCGTGAAACGAATTCAAAGAATTATCAAGGCGGCACACGCCCAAGTCTCTCCAAATTCACAAAATTGGCGGTACACTCTGTCCGGTTTCTATCATCAAAAAGTATATCAATTTAATTTCGACTGGTTCCTAATATTTTTAGAGCAGGCCCAATTCAAATTTAATGGTAAAAAATGGTATCAGAATTCACCTGTTGGAAAAATGTATCTTGATGGTATAATGAAAAAAATAGCTTCAGAAGCCGGCTGGGATACAACTCAGTTGTGGACTGGGCATTCTCTTCGAGCAACGGCTTTATCTAGTTTGATGGAAAAACAAATCTCAGAGGTTTTGGTGAAAAAAGTTACCGGCCATAGAAGTAGCCCTGCCTTGCAAGAATATGTGTGATCTGATTCGGTGCAAAAAGCAACCTCAAATGCCTTAGCATCACCCTTGATCCATTTGAACAAAAAATGAAAAACGATGAGCCGAACGAAGAAAACGAACGGATACTGATTCAATGTTCAAGTAAAGACTATTAATATATGCAAGGCTATTGTCTGAAAAACAATGCTAATGAAAATACTTCTCCGAAAAAACTGTTAATCAAGATGAGACGTTAAAAATATCGCAGAAAAGAGTTAATGAGAAACTATATGCGAAAGATGATTTCGACGACGATTCCGATTTGGAACGACAACTGGTTTTATTTGGCGAGCAGGAAGAGTATAATAAAGAAATAGAAATAGAAAAAACTTATGAAATTATCTCTAAGAAAAACGACTGGATGAAAAAGTGTGCTTTGGAAACATGCAGACTTGCAATGTTACTATAAATTTTAATTGAATTCTCTGAGTTTTGAACAGCGAAATTGAGGTCTAAATAAGTTAGAGTATAGTTCTGGGAAGCCTTCGGCAATTCGATCTCAGCCTCGAGCGCAAGCGCTCTCGGCTTTGAGCTGTAATTGCCTTAGGCTTCCCAGAACTATAATCTAACATATACTTAGAGCCCTAAGGCTCACTGGTATCTAAATATGCGATTCGCCTAAGCTTTTTAGGTGACGTAAATTCATAGTTTGAAGTGTGGTTTTTTTGAGTTTGCCCCCTCCCAGTTTTGAGTTTTTGAGTTTACCCCCTCCCAGCCCCCCCCCCCCCCCTCGCCGCTAATCAGAACACCACCTGTATCCCTCCTCCCTCCCCGACCCACGCACACACACACACGCTCACCCCCACTCGCGCTCAACACCTTCCCACATGCTCCACCCACCCTCCTCCCATTAATTAAGCTAAAGCTAGGCCCCCTAAGCCGTAGCCAGCTGCTTACAAAGCCAAGCAATGGACAGTCGTCTGAGATCACTTCGCCCGACGTTAGTCGGTTATGTTTGTAAGATTATTTGGGTACTAGAGGAATTAGATTCCGAATGAAGTTTGAGTTAGCTCATCAATTTGTTATAATTGTAAATCGAACGACGTTAAATCAGAATGAATTTTTCATCATTTTTTTCCGTGTGCATTGGACAACCTTTTTGATTTCAGCCTCCTTCAAGACAGCCGCCGTTGTGAGTTCTCTTCTGGACTTGCTCGAGGACCCAGACGCGAACTTGAGAGCAGTTGCGGCCATCAGTCTGTCTAAGGTCGGCAAAGGTCACCAAGAGGTGTACGAGGCTCTCATTCAGACTACTGAAGACCCCGATCGCTTGGCCAGAGAAGCGGCTATTCTATCCCTGGGCAAAATGAAGTGTGAACAAGCAATTCCACGCATCCTTCAGATATGGAGGAATGACCCGATCGCACCTGTGCGTGCTGCAGCTGAAATTGCGCTTCAGCAGATGGAAGTTCCTGCAACACAAAGTGCAAGGAAGATGGTTGATCTTATTTCTAAAGAAATTACGTCACTCAAGCAACAAGGAAAATGAACTGTCTGTTTCAATTATAGCCTGAAGGTTCTTAATTTGATAAATTAAAACAAAAGAACTAACACCGACGGTGCTCAAAACTTTAGAAATCTACTTTGCTATTAAAATCCTACTTATTAAAGTCTTTCAAACGAACTTTTAAATTGCTCTCAAAGAAATTTTGTAATTATTCAAATTCTTTTCCGTGAAGGTCCCCCTCGACATTTTGGTTTCGCGTGATCTAAATTGGTCCTGTTCAGAATTTGAACGCAATGATACTGCGCTAATTGATAGATGTTTCCATATTAAGAACCATATATGATATTTGTATGATTATGAACCACAGATGATCTTTTTATGGTTGCTGAGATTCATAAATCCAAAATTCTGCTTTTTAAATCATGTCTGTTAGAGTTAATGCTGCTATTGCTGCACCAATGGGTCGCCGCTAAATAGTGTTCCCAAAAAAGCGATCTTCCTCAAAAGACGGTTAAAGAAAATTGGTATGTATTGATAGAAAGTGCATCGCTTTCTTTAGTTTTTCTTAGCTATTCGGGGATAATTTGCAACTCTTATTGGTCCAACCCCATTTAGGACAAATCAAAATAGGTCATCAATTTCTCTCGTTGTCGAGGAGTCACTTTGAGAATTTTTGTGAACATGTGATATTTTGTTCACTTTTAGCATTTTTTTTGTTCGATTCAGTTTTTGTATCAAATTATTGTTTCATATTATTAATAGCCGCGTCCTCAATTCCAGGCGACTATAGCGCTCCTATTTTTACATTTCAGGGAATTTGAATTGGATTGGTGCGCTGTGTTTTTACGACTCGAAGAGGAGTATTGGAGAAGTCCTTTTTACGACTCGAAGAGGAGTATTGGAGAAGTCCTTTTTTTTAATCATTTTTTGGAGTGAATTTTGAAGCGGGAAATGAAACGCGTGAAAAAATTTGGAGTGATTTTGGTGCTGAATAAAAGTGAAGAGCGGAGCGAAAAGAGAGTGGTTTTTGTTCATACCGCTGTTTTTGAGAGAGCGAGAAATAGATGTGTGAAAAAAAATTTTCTAAGCGAGCGAAATTTTTTTGTTCACGTGCGGCTTTTAAAAGCAGTTTGCAAATTTTGATGGTTATGAGGTTTGATTAGATTATGGTATTGTATTAGTTTTAGGTTTGTTTTAATAGGAATTGAAGGTTTCAAGTAGTTAATTTGATTTTTAATGCTAATTTGGAAGTTTTTGATCAGTTTTGCTGATTTTTAGACGAAATTTATTGATTTTGTACCTGTTTTTTTGTTTTACTGCTTTAAGTGGGATTTGAATAGAACCTTTTTACTTAAGGAATTGTCAGATACCAATTGACTGAAGTTTTGTTGGTATAAATCATTTTTGTCTAAGGAAAAATCACCGAAAAAATGAGAAATTTTAAACCATTTTTTATTATTTTTTTTCAGTTTTTCTTTTTTTTAAATCTTACACCAGTGTCTTACCCACCCTATTATAACTTGCCCATGGTTTTGCGAGTTTTTAATTGCTCTAATTGCAAAAGAACTTTATTCGGATTTATGTTTCCTTGTACTATTAAAAAAAACATTTACTTTTTATAGTTTTTTTGTTGAATTTGTTTTTGAATGCCGTTTCTATTCCTTAATTTTTTATGGCATTTGTGGAGGTTTAGGGTTCATAATAGTTTTTCTAGTTGTTTAGTAATAAGTATGGTCAATTTTGGATATAAATCATTTTTTTGTTGAGAAAAATGACGAAAAATGGAGTCCTATTTTTTACATTTCAGGGAATTTGAATTGGATTGGTGCGCTGTGTTTTTACGACTCGAACAGGAGTATTGGAGAAGTCCTTTTTACGACTCGAAGAGGAGTATTGGAGAAGTCCTTTTTTTAATCATTTTTTGGAGTGAATTTTGAAGCAGGAAATGAAACGCGTGAAAAAATTTGGAGTGATTTTGGCGCTGAACAAAAGTGAAGCGCGGAGCGAAAAGAGAGTGGTTTTTGTTCATACCGCTGTTTTTGAGAGAGCGAGAAATTGATGTGAAGAAATTTTCTCTAAGCGAGCGAAATTTTTTTGTTCAAGTCCGGCCTTTTAAAGCAGTTTTTTTCTCATTTAATTTGGTTGTGGTTTGGTTATGATTTTGTTTTAATTTTAGGCTGGTTTCGGTAGTGGTTTAAAGGTTTCTGGAAATTAGTTTGAATTTTATGATAAGTCGGAGGTTTTTAATGTATTTTGCTGATTTTCGGGCTAATTTTGCGTTTTTTTGACGATTATTTTTTACTGGCTCAAATGGGTATTGAAGAAACCCCTTCTACTTGAGCAATTTTATGATAACATTTGGTTGCAGTTTTGTGGGTAAGAAGCATTTTTTTGTTTAGAAAAATGACAAAAAATGGCGAATATTGGAACTATTTTTCTTAATTTTTTTGCAGTTTTTCGATTTTTGTTTTTAGTTGAGTTTCTTTGCCTATTATGACTTGCCTATTGTTTTGTCAGCCTCTGGATACCCTATTGGCTGAAGGAAATTTTTCTTTGATTTATATGTTTTCAGTGAAAGTTGTTTTTAAGAGCTTTTTTTTCATAATTTTAGCCTAAAGTATTTTTTTCAAAATTCACATAAGTGGTTTTTGTAAGTACTAGTTGTTTTGATGAAGGTATTTTGGCAGAGATAGTTTTTTCGGGATCTCAATTTATAACAAAATTTGATCAGATTTTTTATCGTATTTTAACAGATTTGATTTTATTGTTTTTACTTTTTTGTTTCATGACTTTGTTTCAAGATAATCATAAATTAGTGAAAGAACATTTTGTTTAATGAGTAGTTGAATGCCGTTTAAATGGATTTTCACTTCGAGTCGTTTCCGGAATTCTTCCGGCTATGTTTTTTCTTAAGATGTGTTCACACATTTTTCAATGATCGTTCAAATTGGGATAAACAGGTAAAGCCCAGCGGGCATTAAGTTTCATTAGAGGCCCAAAGTGGGCTTTAGTTGTCCCTCAAGTTCTAATAGTGGTGCAGCTGCTGGGATGGCCTTAATTGAAGGTTAAAAGGTCATTTTTAGGAGTTTTTGGGGTCAAAATGATGCAATTTTTCATGTTTTTGTGATTTTTTTGAGTTTCTTTGATTAGTCTTAGGTTGAAGTTTTTAAAAGTGGATTAAGGTCGTTTGCGACACAAAATTATTGTTATGACCATTTTATGAGCTATAAGTTTTGGTACTACAAACAGAAACTCGCGAAAGGATACTAATTTTTGCAATTTTTTTCAGGTTTTTTAAAAATGTTTGTCATTTTTTGAGTTTTTTTTAGCCCTAGGTGCCAAGAAACCTCCTCTAGAGTTTGATAAAGGGTTTGATGATAGATTACTGCATAGTTTCTAGTGGAAATGGAATGGTTTTCAAATTTTTGCCATCATGCATTTTAGCATTTTTTGACAAAGCTTGCAATTTTTTCATATTTTTTTTTGACATTTATTGTCATTATTCAAGTTGTTTCAGTCCCAGGGGCCAGAAAACCTCATTAGCGGTTGGATGATAAGTTACTCAAAAATTTTTAGTCACCATGGATTAGGTTTCAACTTTTGAATATCACAAATTTTAGCAATTTTTTTTGATAAAATTCGCCTTTCAATTTAACCTTTCGACTTCTGAAAGTTTTTTGATAAAATTTGCAATTTTTTTCAAGTTTTTTCAAAACATTTTTATTTTTTTTTAGTTTTTCTTGTCTCAGTTGACAGGTAACCTCATCTAGTGTTTGATAGTATGCTATTAAATAATTATTAAATGCTAGGGGGCAATTGAATGGCTTTCAACATTTTAATAGAACGAATTTCTTTTTTTTTTTGAAGTTTGAATTTTCTTCTAAAAATTATTGCCTATCGATCTAAGCCAATGAATTTTTAAAGCTTGGAATTGGGTTACTGGATAGCCTCTAGAGACATGGAAATGATTCTGAAGATATTTATATCACGATTTGCAGCAACATTTTCTGATAATTTGCAATTCATTTCTTTTTTTTTCTTAAATTTTTTGGTCATGTTCATGTTTTGGATGAGTTAATCATCGATCTTCAAGGGCCAATGAATATTTTTCAGGTCTTTCAGATTTAACACTGGACCGATTTCAGAAACAAAAATTGATTTTTTGAACATATTTTTGAAATAGGTTTTAAAGGAAAATAATTTTGCCTTAGGTTTGAAAGCTTCGAGTTTTAGCAATGAGTATATTTTGTTTAGTTTTGATTCTTGTAACTTCTCAATTTTGGAGATGATTTTGTTTGTGTTCTGGCTGGAATTTTTCAATTGATCAGCTGGTCAGGTAGAGTACGACTGAGTTTTTCACTCAATTCTTTGAATTGTATTTCAGGACTTGTCCTGCTATGTTTTTTTACTTCGTCTAACAGATTTTTGTTTCGTCTCACCCTGACTTCTTGGAAGACTTTTTCAATGACTTACCTCACTCAAAAAAATGACTTCTGAACTCACTTATGGAACTTTAAATTTTATGAACATTTACTTATTAAATGTCAATAGTGTGCATCTAAGTAGTGCCAAACATATATGCCCTAATTCCTGATTATTAGTCTTGAGTTTTTGATTTCGAATATTAATTTTGGGATCTTTTCCGTTTGTGCCCCCCAGTACGTTATGCCCCCCCCCCCCCAGTTACAGAGCACGTGGCATTACATAGTAAGTCATTATGTAAAAAATATTGCACGTGCATCTGGGGGGTGCAAATAATATGCGCCCACTAAGCTGAGGGGGCACAAACGGAAAAGATCCTAATTTTGAAAAGCCCTTTTAGGGTTTTCTCCTGATAGAGCTTATGTGTCTCATAAAAATGACAGTCCGAAGCTAACCCAAAAAGTCTAGTGGTCTATTAAAGGACTGGTGGTCGATCTGTCTATTTTATTTCTATAGTTGTTTCAATTCATGTAACGCCACAAGCGTCTCTCGCGGCTATTTTACGGCAATCTGCCGGCTATGTTAATTTACGCTTAAATATGGAACATTTACGTGTTTCTAAAAGAGCAGCTAAAAAAAAGATCAGTTTGGTCTTATCGCAGATATTTACAGTCAACAGAGATTGATTTCTGTTGGAGCCCTTTTTAAAGTTATCTTTTTTTTCGTATCAATTACAGAACAGTCCATTCTCTTATCAAAATTTTTTTAATGACAAATCTCATTTAAATCGGGGCCAAACGAACATATATTTTGTAGGGAAAAGCTCTTTCCTCGAGTTTTTCGTGTATTTTTTAACGAAATTTTTGACTTCATTTGTTGCGCTTTTTGTAGTCCGATGACTAGTCTCATAAATAAAAGTGCAATTGGCATCCTAAAAAGGATTAAGTGAACTTTTCTTTTGCTTTGAGTTGATTCTTATTGTCATTATTTTAAAAATGCTTTTTCAAAAAAAGGTAATTTTTGAACTGTATCTCTTGTAAATTTCTAACTTGTATTTCGGTCCAACAATTGACAGATTTCACATTCTTTTTTATCCAAAAATTAATCTGTTGTTTGTGTTGATACCTATTGGCTGTTATTATTTTAGAAATGCTTTTTCAAAAAAGATATTTTTTGAACTGTATCTTCTTTTTTGAATTTCTAACTTGTATGTCGGTCCAACAACTGACAGATTCCACATTCTTTTTTATCCGAAAATTATTCTGTTGGTTTTTTGTTTTACCTCTTGGTTTTTACCACTTTGATCCGAAGAGATTTTGTTGTTTTTGAAGTCTTAATTGTGGTTCTTTTTAAATCCCAAAAATGACAAGTGCTATTGGGGTTGAAAATAGGATCAATTGGAGATATATGTTATTCTCGACATATTTCCAAGGGGAATCAAGTTGCCAGCATGCGTATAATGGTATTCAATCTGCATATGTTTTTGTTTTGGGAGATAGTATAACTAAGTCATCAAAGGAACGGATTGCTTCACATGAACATTAATTACGTAGATCTTTGATGTACAGTGACCTTGAATACATTTTGCCGGAGATAGATACAATTAGGTCTTAAAACGCTATTAATATTTGAAAAACCAGTGCGTTTATCAGATTTCCCCAATAAATACGCATGCTGGTAACTTGATTCCCATCGGAAATTTGTCAAGAATAACTTTTAACGTGTTAGTTGTATCGAGTTCACCTTGAGAAATTTATGTGTTCTTATCAAGATGCCAAATCTAGTTGGAGTTAATTTTAAATTGTGATAAGCAAAACGTGGAGTTAATTTTAAATTGTGATAAGCAAAACGTAAGGAATGAGACTTCACTGCTTCATCACTGGAATAGTTCGGATTTTTTTCTCTTTTCCAGCATTACATTATCCTGATTATATTAAGTTAGCTGTATTCATTCAGTTCATTCATGTATCATTTAGAAAAAACAATCGGTTGTGGATGTGGAAGTTGACTAATTTCAGATTATGTGAAGTGTGTATGTATATATGAGAGAGTAGAGCACCTATTGGACATAGAAAGGTGACAATGAAGAAGATCCTGCGTGAATACAAAAGTGACAAGATCCAAGCCCAGTTGGACAAGCGAGACAGAAGTGAGTATGATAACAACTTGTTGTATTAATGTCTGGTTTGGGTTTACCAACTCTTCTTTCTAAATTGAAAGTAACTAGTTAATACTGGTCACTGCGAATGAATTGACTCAGCTTATTTTATTTAGAAGGTACCGCTTGAACTGCAGGATTAAGTCATGTGTTTCACTGCGAGTCATTTTTGTGCTTGCAAAAACTGATTTTTAACTAAGTATGTTTTCCAATGCTGTGAATCAGTTGTGTTGATGTTGGGTTGTTTCAGGCCAAAACTTATGGCCTCATCACCCGGATAAACTTCTAATCAGCAGCGTTGAATACTTCGTAAAGGTAAGCCTTCCGTATTTTTGATAGTTGTGTCGGCTGCTCCTTGGACTATTATCAAGGTGCTTTTAATGATGCGACTCGAAACAATTTATGGAGCGTATTTATTGGGATTTTTGAAAACATTTTTTCATTCGAAACGTTCGAAGTTTGGGTGTTTGGAACTTTATGCCAGTCTGCATTTCTGGGCTTTGAGCCAATTTTGGTCAATGAATGTTTTTTTGCGGACAGATAAAAAAATATATTGAACTGATCGTCAAGCAGACGTTTCTCAAAAAATGGGGCTGGAATTTTAAATTTTCTTGGTAAGTTTCTTTTTTCTGACCTTTTAGGCACGGTTACCGTCCGGCAAGCAGAGTTTGCAATAGGCATGGATTTGATATCGTTGAATTGCTAAAAAGTACTGTGCATATAATCAAGAAGCTAGACAATTCACAAATTTTGCGCAACGAAATTCTCAAAATCACATTTAACTCAACCTTTTAAATATTCTCTGCTAAATTTAAATATATTGTTTCTCTCATGTATCTGCTGTTTTTGTCAGTATCACTATCCTCACGTATCTATGAAACTAATATACCACCAGAAACAGACGTTAGAAATTTGACGTTTCGTCCTCAAAAAGGGGATAAACAGGTGACGCTCGTAATGCATTAACTTGTCTTAGAGCCTTACGCAAGCAGTTTCTTAAGAATGCAATTCAGCCAAACTGTTTTGAGGAGACAATTTTATGGTATGAAGGGCGGCTCTTAATCTTGAAAGTTTGACGAAATCACCCCCCCCCCACTCCCACGCGCACCCCCACCACTCACGCCCACCCACTAGGCCACCCTCCTCTAACTGGTGGTTCGGACCCCCTCTCGTCTCCAGCCCTCCCAATCCTAACCCCCAACGCTGGCATCTATGAGCACTAGGCCCCAGCTGGTTACTACCGAAGCCAACCGCTCGCTGGTCGTTTGAGTGCATTTCGCCTGACGTTAGTCGGTAACGTTTATTTTGTGCGCAATTTCTTTTGCCAACTCTCTAGCTTCCAAAAAGTAATTATTGATAATAGTTTCGGAAGTACTTTCATGTCAAGCAAGAGAATATTTTGTATTCTACTGGATATTAAACAAGCAGTTTCAATGCCCATCGGTTTTCCAGGAAAATTGTTTCTAGTTTTTTCATCATTTAGAAGAGTGCGTTGACCATTCGAAATGGAATAAACAGGTAAAGCCCCAGGGTTTTTAATTTGCACTAGAATCCTTAAGCTGATTTTCTTAGTTATTCAAATGCTAATACAAATGAAGTTGATCTGAAGTCGTGAATTCAAGGTGAAAAGATCAACTTTTGGAGACCAAAGTAATGTGGGGTTTCATTTTTTGTTCGTTATTTGTTTTCTACAAATTTGGCAGTACATAGTTTTTATTCAAGTTAAAGTTTCATTTCAAGTTTATTTTTTTTTACACTTTGTATTGAAATTGACTACTTAAACAAAAATATATTTTTTATTCTTTTCATTTCTGAAAATATTTTTCTATTAATTTTCTATTAGCTTCTGTTATTTTAGGGGGGCCCGATAATGCTTCTTTAGAACTTACAGATGAGATAATGGGTAGATTTGAAATACAAGAAAATGATTTTGAAACGTTATCTTTAAGAGCTTTGCCGATTTTTAGCAACTTCAGCAAATATTCAAATCATTCATCAGTTTTTGTCATTTTTTCCTCCTTGTCTTTTATGTGGCCAGCTAAGTTTTTGCTAGCCTGCTGTGTAGTTTTTTGTGGCAAGAGTAAGTAGTCTGCGTTGGAAGACAATAGTATAAACATATTGATCAAATTAATAATGAAGTTTCATCTTTGGTTTGATTGAGCCCATAAATCTTTTTGAGTTCGTAGCTGGGTTTTAATGTAGATTTTAACTAAATTTTGGTTTTGAAGATATTAATACCAAAAGATTTTTAACTTTTTGTTAAAGTTTTTGACAGCTTCTTTTTTTGCTTCTGTGGGGCTATATGTCAAGCAAGTATTCTGCTAATTTCCAATTTGTTTTAGTGTCCGGGCATGTTGCATATGAAATTCTTTATATCAAACGCATCTTCAGTTTAAATGCTGTTTTGTTTTTTATTTTTGAACTGTAGTTCAGAACTTGTTTTTAATTCGTCTAAATCGATGGTTCTTTCGACCCTTGACTTCATTTTTAGTGACTTTTACTGCTGAACATTTTAAAGTGTTAGTGATGTCATTTGTTTTTCTTTTGCGTCAGCTTTTAGGTAAATTTAATGAAGTTTCTGGCTTACAGCACTCTGAAATTGTACTTCTGCGCTCATTTGATAAAGCTTAATTTGTATGTTACATTCACTGTTGAGGGCAACAAATACGTTTACTAATGAAGGGCAAAAGAGGGCATCTTAACCTAACCCCAAATTTGATGCTCTGATAAGTGTGGAATGTACGTTCTTTTTTAAATAAAACTTAATGATCTAAAATTTAACAGTGCTCTTTTCTCTGGATGAGGTTTGTTGTTAACCTCAGAAAATAACGGGCTGTCAGTTCATATTTTCACATCCTTTTCTGCTTTTCTCATTTCCAAGACCGGGCTATATTATATATATTTTAAACTCATGATTTATTTTTTAACTCGAAATTTCTGGTTTTGCTTTTTCTCAGGTTTTATTTGCTTTTTCTGTTTTAATAGCAAGATAGTCAACTAGATTGGTCTCTTTCATTTCTTTCTTTCTTTGTTTCCTCTTTCTTTCCATGCTTGTATCAATCACACGTTCAATTTAATCTAGCTGATTGTTTTTCTGCTCAGAGACTAGGAGCTTGAAGATTTTCAATTTCTTAAAAGATACACATTTGGGGAAAAACAAAATTTAAATCCATTTGATGAATGGTGGGATCATTTTGCTAGCATGCATTACTAATCCTGTCTAATTTTTGCTAGATTGAAACTTAACCGAGCAGAACAAATATGGTAGACAAGAACAGACAAAGATTGTTTTTGTTTCAACCAGAAAGGGAAAACAAAATCACCATGGGGCTATTGTTTAGTTTTCTGAATTCTAGGTTAAATTTTGATTAAATAGGCTGCGTACATTTTTTCGGCGAATTGTTTGCTCATCTGAATCTGAAGTTGTATCTTAATCTACTCCTTTTTTAATGAAGTTTCATCTTTGGTTTGATTGAGCCCATAAATCTTTTTGAGTTCGTAGCTGGGTTTTAATGTAGATTTTAACTAAATTTTGGTTTTGAAGATATTAATACCAAAAGATTTTTAACTTTTTGTTAAAGTTTTTGACAGCTTCTTTTTTTGCTTCTGTGGGGCTATATGTCAAGCAAGTATTCTGCTAATTTCCAATTTGTTTTAGTGTCCGGGCATGTTGCATATGAAATTCTTTATATCAAACGCATCTTCAGTTTAAATGCTGTTTTGTTTTTTATTTTTGAACTGTAGTTCAGAACTTGTTTTTAATTCGTCTAAATCGATGGTTCTTTCGACCCTTGACTTCATTTTTAGTGACTTTTACTGCTGAACATTTTAAAGTGTTAGTGATGTCATTTGTTTTTCTTTTGCGTCAGCTTTTAGGTAAATTTAATGAAGTTTCTGGCTTACAGCACTCTGAAATTGTACTTCTGCGCTCATTTGATAAAGCTTAATTTGTATGTTACATTCACTGTTGAGGGCAACAAATACGTTTACTAATGAAGGGCAAAAGAGGGCATCTTAACCTAACCCCAAATTTGATGCTCTGATAAGTGTGGAATGTACGTTCTTTTTTAAATAAAACTTAATGATCTAAAATTTAACAGTGCTCTTTTCTCTGGATGAGGTTTGTTGTTAACCTCAGAAAATAACGGGCTGTCAGTTCATATTTTCACATCCTTTTCTGCTTTTCTCATTTCCAAGACCGGGCTATATTATATATATTTTAAACTCATGATTTATTTTTTAACTCGAAATTTCTGGTTTTGCTTTTTCTCAGGTTTTATTTGCTTTTTCTGTTTTAATAGCAAGATAGTCAACTAGATTGGTCTCTTTCATTTCTTTCTTTCTTTGTTTCCTCTTTCTTTCCATGCTTGTATCAATCACACGTTCAATTTAATCTAGCTGATTGTTTTTCTGCTCAGAGACTAGGAGCTTGAAGATTTTCAATTTCTTAAAAGATACACATTTGGGGAAAAACAAAATTTAAATCCATTTGATGAATGGTGGGATCATTTTGCTAGCATGCATTACTAATCCTGTCTAATTTTTGCTAGATTGAAACTTAACCGAGCAGAACAAATATGGTAGACAAGAACAGACAAAGATTGTTTTTGTTTCAACCAGAAAGGGAAAACAAAATCACCATGGGGCTATTGTTTAGTTTTCTGAATTCTAGGTTAAATTTTGATTAAATAGGCTGCGTACATTTTTTCGGCGAATTGTTTGCTCATCTGAATCTGAAGTTGTATCTTAATCTACTCCTTTTTTTAAAGAGTAATCTGACTCTTTTAAAGTTTTTGATGGGTTTGTCATTTTAATTGTCATTTGAATGAAAAACCTAGTTTTATTTGCATAGAGTTTGCTCTTGTCATTTGAATGAAAAACTTGTCGTCATTTGAATGGAAAAACCCTCTAGTTTTATTTCCATTGAGTTTGCTCTGAGCAGTTTACTTTGTCGAATGTAAAGGCTCTAACTGTTACGGTGAGAAATTGCAGCATGTTGTAAATAAAAGTAAAATTGGAAGGGCATTTTTTGCAATTTTTTGAACATTTTTTTTTGTAATTAGAGTGGGCGTGGCGAAAAGCGCACGATTGTACGCAAAATTTGTTTTTGTGGAAAGTGCAGAGGAATTATTGTAGTGGTCTGTCTTTTTCAATGCAAAATTTTTTCTCTGGAGCTGGCAGTCTACGTTGATGAACAGAGAAGTCCTGCAAACGGCACCAAGTGCCAACAGACATTGGAACAATTTTTAATTTCCATAGCTGCGCTCATCTCCAGCGTAAGAATATTGTAGAGGTTACTATCCATAGGCTTTTTCGATCTACAAACAACCTGCAATCTTTTGAGTAAGCCCTAAAAACCAACAAAAATTTATCGTAAAAAATCAACATCCGGAAAATTGGTCGTCAATCATTATTAATCAGACAATTGGAAAAATTTTAGTTGACTATAAAAAGACCGCAAAAAACAGCAGAATGCAAGTCAAACGACAAGCTAAAGCAGAAGGACATACAAAGATTTCTTTTACAGTATAGAGGCCAATTAAGTATTAGACTTAAAGAAAAGTTACAAACTATAACGCATCTTACAGTGATCTACACAATACGGAATCTGAAAAACTGATTACCATCCCTTAAGTCTAGATCAGTGCATTATGTCACAAGAACTTATACTCTCGAAGCGATACACATAGCACAAAGGAAGCCATTGCTGAACACGCGCGATGAGTACCCAAGCCAGGAGTTGACATCGAAATACTAGTCAACAGTTGTCATGTTGTTCAATTCGAAAATTTTATTTTAACGAATCAAAGCATTGAAGTGTTCCAACAAGTTACCGAAACGGTAGAAAGTCAACTAAGAACTTCAAAAATCTCAATGCCTTGATCTTGAATTAAAAAATTAAAAACGATATAAAAAACGAAATTTCAAATTTTCGTTTTAAGGATAAACAATATTCCAATAACCTCTTTTACTGTTTTGTTTATTATTGGAATTGAAATCATTTTAATTGTTAATAGAATAACTTTAAGTTGCTTTTCACCTGATGATGCTAGATATAGCGAAAACGTTTGTACATTAAATTTTATAATTGACTTAGCTTTTTAACAGCAAAACTTTTGCTGGACTGTTTTTGCTCCTGATTTCTTTCGCTCGCTTGAGTGATTTGACTTTGCTTCTTGAAATTAGAAATACCCTTTTAAAGAACGAGAGCATTAACTGTGTAGCTCTGTTGTAGCCGTACGGTTCATTGAAGCGGCCGAGAAGCCGAATTTCATGGTGTGACGGCACGTTTGGTTTTCGGTATGTTTGTGCGATCTTTGAAAATCTATTCGGTGGTGTTCCATTCGGAAGCACTCATTCTGGCTAGCTGTCTACGAGTGTTTCTTTTCTATTCTGTTTCAATTCCCATGTGCAGCCAAATTGTCGATGAATGTTATTTTCCGTGTCTATTCTACGGCCATGTTTTTCGTTAGTTGATGATCGAAACTTTTTTGCCTGATCTACTGCGAGCGCCTGTTAGCTGTTTTGACCGTACGTATCTGTATATGTGACAGTAATGTGGACGTTTGACGCTTATTTAGTCTACTAATGTGCCAAGCAGAGCATATTAACATGGCAAGTAAGTATCCAAGTAAAATTTTGGAGGCGAAAGCATTGTAGTCGCTTGCTTGAATAGATTGAGTGTATGGGGGCTGATATGATTTGCAACGCCATAGTTTTGAAGCTTTAGATTAATATGGGCTGAGACTTTGATTAATGAGAATGCAATCATGTGTTTTAGTTCTACGGATCAACTGGAGTGAACGCGAGTCAAGGAGACGAAATGATCAAAGGTGCTATTCAACACTTGACACATATGAGCAATGCGGGCAGTCCACAGACAGGAACTGCCAAGCCACCCAGGATTTACTTGAACATATCTGCTGATAAAATTACCATCAGAGAGTCCAAAATACGCGTGAGTATAAACTCACGTATGCCTTTGTATTGATAATGATTGAACTAAAAAATTAGATATCTAAGTGATAATAACAGCAAATCGAGAGCGACGAGTTCTGGAGGAGGATTTTCGACGAGTTATGGAGGAGGAGTTAAAGAATGTAGTGAAGAATTCAAGAAGAGATGGTTTTTTTATGAGTCACGTATTTGAGTATGTTTGCTTCTTGCTTCACAACATCACTCAAACACGTATTACATATAATAAGAGCGGTTTCGGATCATAAATTTTTAGTTATGATGACTTTTATTACAAACTGGATGTACCTTGATACAGAAATGCAGCTCACCCGCTCTTTTTAAATGATACGAAAAATTATTGCGGACCTACCTGAGCTGGAGATCTTTAATTTGAGGATATTTGCTATCTTTACAATTAGCCGACTGTTAAAACCGCATTTTTATGTTTGGCCACGAATAGGTCTTGGAATTTTTTTGGAAGCTCATTAATATTTATGGAACTCATAGTTTGTATTCTATCTGTTTTTTTGGCTGTGTTTTTCTGTGTTTTTTGGCTGTGATTTACGATTTCTTTGTTTTTTTTACATTAATTTGTATGTCAACATTGGGCATGAAATTTAAGATAACATTAATGCATAGTAGTTTGTTTGTGCCCCCTCCCCCTACCACCACATACATGTACCCACAACTTAATAATAACTGTATCCCGCACTTACATAGCTATATTTTATACCTCTCTACCACCAACTACCGTAATTTATAAAAGCTTCTAACCGCCGCCACCATTAATTTCAAAAAAAGCCGCAGAATTTTTCTCCATTAAAATAATCAATAAACTGATGATAATTGAAATCCAATCATTTAGATAAGTTGGTCAATCTAGCATTGGAAAAAGTTTTAATTTTGTCTAAATTTTCTGTAATTTTTCATTTTAAATATAAAATGAGTTTTGCGACTTTTTCATTGGAAGTTTTCATTTAGAATATTGGACCCGATAATTAAATGGTGGTTTAGTTTGTCCGGTGTTCGACTGTAGATAATTCATTTGAACTATTTCATTAGTTTCTCTTTTTAAATATTTCTGATCTTTCTTTTTGATTTTGTTCATTAAGGGCCACAGGGATAGACGCCGTAAGGTGCAACTGACAAAATTTTCACAGGCGATCAAAAATTTGTTTTCTTTGTTCACCAATCGTTGATAATGGCAAAAATTTTACAGTCAGATTTAAGAGTAGGTAGATACTGGAAAACGGTGAGCGCTTTTGAAAATGGTTTGTTCTGGCAATTACTTATTCAAAGCTAATTTAGAGCACAATCATTACATAGGCATATGCAATATCGTCTACGATCTGAGGTATTAAGCTATTTGAAAGTAAGCATCTGTTTTGTGTAAGCCTTGGCTCTTATCGTGGGGAGTTTTCATGCTGTGAACGTTGTCACTCGCAACATCAATTCTCAAACTCCACAGAATGAGTTTTCCTTAGTGATGTTACTAGTTTTTATGATCGTACATGATTTGTCTCACGAAAAGATGGCTAATACCATCACTAGATCAAATTAATCGAGGAGCCCAAATCTAAGGACAGTTGAGTAAAGTGCATGTAAATTCAAGCTTCAATGTCAAACATGATTTTTATTAATGAGAAAATTGAATATTGACTTTAAATTCGAAGATGTAAAGCAGTGCAAACAATGATTTAGACAGAACTTTTTTTCCTTTTGTTAGCAATTAATTTGTTTTTGGGTGTCTACACAGTCGATTGTGCTTGTTTTGTGAACACTGCTTGAACGTCTGTCTTGGTTCTCTCAAAGTTATTTTTTTTTGCTCTGACACAAATTTTGTAGCAGTTACCTGGGTCTGATGGTCTTTTTTATGCTGTTTTTTGCTCAATCTTTTTGTCTGACATATTTGACTTTTCGTCCTAAGAAACAGGATGAGCTGGTAAAGCTCGAGGGCAGCTCTCCGGTATTCTTTGCTTTGCTAGTCTAAGAGTACGTCACCGAAACTGTCGTGGTTTTGGACCCCATTCTTCTATCTGCCGCCATTCACCATTTGAAGCTGCCTAAGCTTTAGATAGCAACCACCAAAGTCAGGATAATGCCAATCGTTTGTAAGCAATTCTTCCGACCTTACATTTATTTTGGTTGATGGTGGACTGTTGACTTAGCTTCTTTCAAAGTAATCATTACAAAATTCTGATTCAAAGTAATCATTGCAAAATCATTATAAAACATGAGTTCCCTGATTATAGACACCAACTTTTTACCAGTAAGATTAAGAACGGATAGATTTTTAACTTATCATTATTGGTTCATAGTATAATATACTTGTTTCGTTGGAGCAGGGTTTCTTGGTAATGAAAAACTTAAACTGTTCTTTCGATTGGTATTGTGATTATCTGAACAACTGTTTTTCAGTGCACTGTTGAACTTTAATCTCTTTCTCGAACCTGTCTTTTCATCAACTGAATTATTATTTATCAAATGTCCTACCTGTTACTGAAATGATTAAATACTGCAAACAGTGAACATTTGTCTTCTTGATTGATTTGTGATTTCTACGGCACTAACGACTTAAGTATCATTGAGCAAAACAATTTTAGGTAGAAGTTGACCGATTCAACATATCAGAAATATCTTATGTGGCCGACGACCGAGCTGTGAAGCGTGTAGTAGCTCTAATAGTCGCAAACAAGGGAAACAAAGAGCGCAAAAGCACAGAAACAGACAGAGACCACCAAAGTCCATTCAAGTGCTACTTGTTTGAGAGTGAGAAATACGCAGAGGAGATTGTGCGAACTATAGGCCAAGCCTTTGACCTGGGATACCGAAACTTCTTGGCAAGTGACAAGCGAGAGATGCAGATTAAATCGCAATTGAAACAGATGTCGCTAAAGATTAAACAGTTGGAGGGCTTGAATGACCAGTATAGCCAGAGAATTGCCTTGCTCGAATCTATTCTGAAGTTCAACAAAATCGATTTTCCAAAGAGCAGTTTAGTGGCAAAAGTAAGTAGCACGTTCATATCTTTATCATGCTATTCTCTGGTGTTTTATCATCAACGCTGTAGAGGATACTACGTTGAGCAGTCATCGGAACAAATTTCATGCGTACTGAAGCACTGCTGAGCTATTTTGAGCGTAAGTCAAATTGCTGACCAAAAATGAAGAGTACGGAGAACAAAGATATTCTTCTAATCGAATTTCGAGAGAGGATAATTTTTTGTTCAAGAGAGGCAATGTCAAATCAGTTCTGTTTTTGCTCATTGTTTTCTTACCGACGCTTTGAGCTTTTTGGGTTTTCTCCCTTTTAGCGCTTATAATGACTCTGACGCGTTTATACCAATTTTATCGCAGTATTTTAAATTTTCCGTTCGCAAATGTGATTCAGCGGTAAGAACTTTCATTTTTTTCAGAATTTGTCTCAATTCTGGAATTTTGAGTTTTTCTGCCTTTCTGACAGGTGCAGAATAGCTAAGAACAAATATAGCATCTTGTTATCAAGATCCAAATGTTTTCTATTTTTCTTACGGGCTTGTGCTATATTATTCCTTCTCAGTTTTATCAATTGCTCGCGAACGAAACTTGAAGCAATTTTTGTAAACGTGTTGTCTTGTTTATGCAGCATTTTCGCTTGACCGTTTTTTGTCGTGACTTTTACGCCCTTGCTTTTTTCGTTTTGCCTGATCAAAATTTTTCTGTCATTCACAAGTGTCAGCAGCTAAACTCAATTGGAGCCAGTTAACTTTTAAAGGTCCAAGGAAAAGTGGGCCAAAGTTAAATTAATTTTTTGTTCACTTTAACTTTTATACGTTGTTTGTATGTAATAAGCTCTGCGATTTGAAGCCCCTTTAGTAAATTTAGTTCCCCCGTCGCGACTGAAGCAGGCTGCAAGATTCCATCTCCCGCTGATCGTCCGAGAGCAATTCTTCTGACGTTAGTCGGTTATATTCTTCCGCTTGTCCATTGTCAACATTACTTATTTGTTGAGCGAGAAAAATTTAATTCTTTTATAAATCCCTTCATCTTTCATTCACATTATTTACAATATGACTTAACTCACCCAATATTGAAGGGTGACGACAGGTGAGGTCAAATGAGCAAAATAAAAGGAAGGGATAACCGATAAAAACGGGTCATTGAGTCAAAGTGCAATAGGTTATCAAATTTATTGCCAACTGTTATTAGTATTAAGCTTTATAGTCTTCTTTTTAAAAGTTGATTTCTTAGATAAAATTTGGAACTTTAATTTTCAACTGTGTTTTCAACTAACTAATAGCACTTGTTGACACTTTGAAAAATCTCTTCTTTTCTTTTCTGTTTCAATCCGATTGGACGAAAAGATGTTAACTACTGCTGTTTTGGTGTGTAATCTGCCGGCTATGTTTTAAATTTCTTGGGAATTTCTATAGTTTGTTGCGACGTCACCAATATGGCATCTCTTTAGGTGCAAAAGCCAAGTGACGTCACAACTAAACCACCTCTCGAGAAACAACAATCACATGGAAGTGCGACTGGAATGCTACTCGAGTTCGACGCCTCTACTTCTGGAACTGTCGACGCAAACCCGCCTGCTGGCAAGACTGAAAACAAAGTTGCAATACCTTGTAAGTTACTAATTGATGATTTCCGAGTACTTGTTTCTTCGAAAAGGCAAATGAAAAAGTGCTGAGTGCAAATGAAGTAGATAGTTAATTAGTTGATAATTAACTATTAACTTAAGTTTGCTCCGAGTAGTTATAATCGGATGAAGGCTGGCATCTTAAGGATATCGTTGTTTGAGAGCAGCTCACGTGTTGTCATTTTGGTTATTTCTCGTGTTTTATTTTCAGCAGAGGCTACTGGTAATGTAATTTCATCGCAGGTTAATCTAATGGCACACGTTGCGCTGAGATAACTCCAACCTATTTCATT
Organism: Convolutriloba macropyga; assembly: GCF_964194025.1. NCBI lineage: Eukaryota > Metazoa > Xenacoelomorpha > Acoela > Convolutidae > Convolutriloba > Convolutriloba macropyga. The sequence goes on from NC_134470.1 coordinate 19,855,989, forward strand.
TCATAGATAGATTATCAAGCGATCATTTCAGCATTTTAAAGTGATCTAAATTGTTAGAGCTGCAATTTTGCAGGACCGAGGAACGAAATTGAGGGCAGCCTTGGGCCGAATGATGCTTTTTGCGCATTTAAAATTGTAACCGTGTCTTTTACGACCATGACTTTTTTCTTCTAAATATCTCTCTTTCACAATTCAAAACAGCTGAACTTAAATGGCGACAGTTTACTACTAAAAGTCAAATGAAAAGTGCGCCGAAATGGGTGTCATTTTTCACTTTGAATTTTAATTGTGGCATATAAGCTGTAATGACATCATTTGAAGCGTGAGCTTCTTATTCCCGCCTCCTCTCTCCAAGCGACTCCCTGTTTCTCCTACGCAGCAATTTTTGCATAAATAATATCTTTTTTGCAGAAAATATAAGTCAACGTTTTTGAATGACAAAATCAAGTGTAGGAGAATGTAGTAATAAGCTGTCCAGTTTTTTTTAGTTCGATTATCATATCGATTATCAGCCACTGAAAGACTATCATTTAGGTGCTCTGCTTTCTTACAATCCAAAGATTTCATTGTATTGATGATCTGTCTTTTTTGTAAGATGTGATTACTTATTGTGTCGATGACTTTTCAAAACGGATTAAACAGTTAAAGCCTGTGGGCATTAAGAATCATTATAATCTTTCAGCTGGCATTAGTAGGTTTTCAAGAACTTAGTCTCCTGAAGTTGCTCGGAATGCCTAAATTCAAGGTTTAAAGTTCAAATTTTGAAGTTCTTGAACCCCAAATTTTGCAGCTTTTTCGAGTGTTTTGATAAATGATTCTTCATTTAACGAAATTGAGGGTAGCCTTGGGCCGAATGATGCTTTTTGCATCATTCGGCCCAAGACAGATTGTATTGATGATCTGCCTTTTTTGTAAGATGTGATTGCTTATTTTGTCGGTGACTTTTCAAAAATGAGTAAACAGTTAAAGCCTGTGGGCATTAAGAACAATGATAATCTTTAAGCTGGCATTAGTAGGTTTTCAATTACTTAGTCTCCTGAAATTGCTCGGAATGCCTAAATTCAAGGTTTAAAGTTCAATTTTTGAAGTTCTTGAGCCCCAAGTTTCTGCAGTTTTTTCAAGTGTTTTGATAAGTGATTCTTCGTTTAACGTTGGTCCCAGTCCATATAGAATTTGTGCGATGTAGATTTGTTTTTTATGCCTGATGTTTTGAGGTATTTATTGGTAATTTTCACATCAACACAAAACGCAGTAGTCAAATTTGCTTTTTTTTTAAATTCTGCAAAGATTTTTTGTTTTGGATAGCCGCGAAGCAATAGCTGAGGCGATTAGTGTCATTCTCTTGTTTTTACAATTCATAGAATATGATTTGTATTGGTGCGCTGTCTTTTTTTAAGATCTGTCCACGCTTTTTTCGGCTTTTTCACGTCAGTGAGAAGTCAAGTTAGAGTGGTTAGAGTGGTGATTTTGATCACACTGAAATAGTAAAGGGAGCGAAAAATCGAATAGGTTTGAGACGTCACTGTTTTCAAAATACCCTCAAAGTGGAGTGAGAAATTGGTGTTTGAACAATTTGGTGGTTTTTAAGATGAATTTTTTTTCAGGTGCGTCAGTTTGACTTTTGTTCTGAGTTTGGTCTCTTTCAGTGCTTCTAAGATGGTACACATGTGTTCTAATTGTGCCTATTTGCCTTTGCTTGAAGTCATTAAGGGGCAGCTAGCATTTTTTATGACTGCCACTATTTGTTGTAAAATATTAGTGAATTTTACATATTGTCTTTTTTTAAAATTATCTGTTGTCTCATCACTTAGAATCATCAATGACAGTTCGGATTGGTTTTTAATGAGGCATAAAAGAACCTAGTTAATGGCTCGAGTTAATAGCTAGTCGTTTTCATGTTTTCAAGAAGTTACAGCGAGTTTTCTTGCGTTTTTTTGCTTATTTTTGTCATTTAAAATCATCTAAAATTATGAGTGAGGAGACTCATCGACATTTAATCACAGGTTTCTGATGAGAAATGGAGGAATAAAGTTGGCCCTTTGAGTTCCTTGCAGTTGTTGTTCGATGTTGATCCTGTTTTTTCAAAAGAAATAAAGTTGAATTTTGTCTTGCTTGTTTTTGTTGTTCTTCTTTTGTTTAATTGCTTAGTCTGATTACTAACAGCTCTCATTTGCCTTTTAAAGCAGAGTAAAGTATTGTCAGGTTATAAATTAATACATTTCTTTGAGTTGTATTTCAGGACATGTCCTGCTATGTTTTAATATCGTCAAGATTTTTGTTACATCCATATCACGTCACAATCACTTAAAATCTGCTTTTTGTTCACTCGTTCATGCAATTGCATGTTAATTGCGTGTGTGATGTAGTTTCTCACTCTCAGTTGATTGAGTTTTTTGTACATTTGCTTGATTAAGTTTTTGTTCAAACGTGACTTCCATTACTTCACTTTGAAATTGACTTTTGTTTACTTCAGTTCAAAGAGATGAGTTCAAGCCAATGTGTGTCACTCTAGATGGTTATTTCAGAGCAGCAAATAGAGGTAGCAATAATTTATACAGATTCTTAATCAAAGTATAACATCTTAGCCTTTCATTAAAAGAATAATTTTCTTTTTTGGTCGGTCTTTAATTTCTCTTAAACGAAGTTTGTAGCAATTAGATTAGTCCTGTCGGTCTTTTTTGTACGATTATTTGCTTGACCGATTCTTCCTCTGACGCTTTTGACTTTTCGTACTCAAAAACGGGGTAAACAGGTAGCGCCCTGCGGGCATTAACTGCTTTTATAGCCTTTCAGCTCTGTTTTGGCTCAAACTGTTTTGGAGACTTATACTTATGGTGTGAAGGGCTGTTCTTAGACGTTGAAGACGCCTCCAGTTTACCCTCCCCCACTATTTCCCCCGCGCGCCGTTACTCCCCACCCCACTGCTGCTCTCCCCTCATCAGCCCTCGGTGCAACCCCCCCCCACCCTCCCCCGTTTAACAACTGACGAACAAGCGGTCGCTAAAAACACGCAAATTTAAACTAATTTGCAATTTTTTTAAGATTTTTAAATATTTTTTTATTTTTTTTGTCGGCCGTAGGTGTCAAGGAACCTCCTCTAAGTTTTAATTATAGTTAACTGCATAGTTTATTGTGGTAATGGAATGGTTTCAACTTTTAAACATCACGAATTTTAGCATTTTTTTTGTTAAAACGTGCAATTTTCAATTTTTTTCGACATTTCCTTATTCAAGTCCTTCCAGGCCCAGGTGCCAGAAAACATCCCATGAAAATCTATTATAATTTGCTGACAAATTTTTTACTAGCCATTGAATAGCTTTTCATTTTTTTGATGTCAGAAATTTCGGCAATTTTTTGATAAAACTTCCTTTTTTCAAGCTTTTATAATTTTTGTCGTTTTTTATAGGTTATTTTCAGCCTTAAGAGCCAAGTTATCTCCTCTAGGTTTTGAAATTAGGTTACTATATATTTTATAGATGTAATGGAATGATTTTTAGCATTTTTGACAATTTTTGCGATTTTCCTTTTTTTTGACATTTACAGTCATTATTGTTATTTGTTGATTGATAATAAATACTGAAAGATTTTTGTTATTCATGGATTAATTTTCAACTTTTTAATATCTTAAGCTTTAGCAAGTTTTTATTTAACTTGCATTTTCAAGTTTTTTAAATTTTTGTCGTTTTTTACGTTTCTCTAGCCTCAAGAGCCAAGGAACCTCCTCTAGGGTTTGACAATAGTTTTTAGATGTCACGGAATGTTTTTCAAGATTTTAATATCGTGAATTTAAGCAATTTTTTAAATTATTCGCATTTTTTTCATGTTCTTTCCGGCAAAAGGGGCCCTGGAACCTCCTCCAAGAGCTTTCGTCCAGAACTTTCGAGACACAATTGGTTTTGAAATTATTTTACTGCGAAGTTGAAAACTTTTTTCTTATTTTGCTTTTTTCACTTTTTTTCTATATGATTTATTTACTAACAAGGCTCGAAAACTAGAAGTTGCAGAGCGGAATCCAATCTTGAAAAATTTTTTCTATCTCTTTCTCACTCGTTTGAGGTTTTATTCCTTCTCTTTCTCGTTTCATTTCTATCTCACTCCATCTCTCTTTTTTTGATATCGCATTTCAGCTGGCGTTATGGGGCGTAATGTCATCTTCTCTGATCCTCATTAACAATTAGTTATTGTAGAAATGTTTTTATCATAAATGACTTAACAGGCACTTTTTAGGAAATAATTGTTAATTACTCTCAAAAGCAATTTATTGCAAATATTTTAATACTATTTGTATCTTTTATGCAATTTTTCGCTGGGCTGATTTTTCGTCTGAACCATTTGACTTTCGTCTTCAGAAACGGGATAAAGTGGTAGTGCCCAGTTTGCATAAAGTTCTCATAGAGCCGTTCAGCCCCACTAGTCTTCAATTATGCGATTAACAGAAACTGTTTTGGTGAGTTATACTTATGGTGTGAAGCGTGGTTCGTAGAAATTGATCCAACACCCCCCCCCCCCACCACCACCACTCACCGCCCCCACATCAGTCCCCAATCTACTTTGCACCCGCGCTGCGGTGCACCCCGCTGCGCTCACCTTCCGCCCCTTCATTTAATCTGAAGCTAGCCTCACTAAACGGTGACTAGCTACTGACGAAGCCAACAGGTCGCTGGTCGTTTGAGAGCAATTCGCCCGACGTTAGTTGGTTATGTTTTACTTTTTTGTCACTGCAGATTTACAAAGCAATTGCGGCTATTTTCTGGCAATCTGCCAGCTATATTTGTTTTTTTCAGTTCTCGACTGTTAAGCGGGAATGTTTTTTTTGTCGGGGTGCTGGAGATTTAAGCAGAACTTTAGTCTGAAGGATATTTCGGTCCAAAAATTTACTATCTTTTTTATTTTCAATTTTTGCCATTTTTCGGAAGTATTACGTGGAATGTGCGTGAGTGATTTTGTTTATTTGCCGTTTAGCAGTTCTTTTGTTGGTAGAAAAACGTTTCCTGTCGTTTTCTGAATGTGTTAAAGCTAATAAAAAATTGTTTTATCAATTGCCCTCGAACGAAGTTTGAGGCAATGATTGTAAATATGTCTTGTTTTCATCCAAAAGTGTTGCTGGACCGTTTTTGCGCATTTGTTACAGACCTTTCTTTGACTCCTTTTTTGCGCTTTTTTTATAGACATTTCTTCGACTTTTAGGCTTCTCAAGTGACTTTTTAACGCCTCTCATTTTTGTGTGATCTCACTTGCTCTCTGTTTGTTGCTAATATAAAAGCGCTTGTGTGGTTGAGGATGTTAGCTGTTGTTGTAACAGCGGATATGATGTCAGACGACTATCCTGGAGGGCCCGGATTCGAACGCCTATGATGTTGAAGCAATAGTTGAGGTGATTAGTGGCCTTCTCTTGTTTTTATAATTCAAAGAATATGAATTGTATTGGTGCGCTGTCTTTTATCTGTTCACGCTTTTTTCGGCTTTTTCGCGTCAGTGAGAAGTCAAGTAACAGTGGTGATTTTGATCACACTGAAATAGTAAAGGGAGCGAAAAATTGAGTAGGTTTGAGACGTCACTGTTTTCAAAGTACCTTCAAAGTGGAGAAAGAAATTGGTGTTTGATCAATTTGGTGGTTTTTTAAGATGGATTTTTTTCAGGTGCGTCAGTTTGGATTGTTTTCTGAGTTTGGTCTCATTCAGTGCTTCTAAAATGGTACACATGTGTTCTAATTGTGCCTATTTGCCTATGCCTGAATTCACTAAGGGGCAGCTAACACTTTTTATGACTGCCACTATTTGTTGTAAAATATTTGTGAATTTTACATATTGTCTTATCTGTTGTCTTATCACTTAGTATCATCAATGACAGTTCTGATTGGTTTTTAATGAGGCATAAAAGAACCTAGTTAATGGCTCGAGTTAATAGCTTGTTGTTTTCTTGACTTTGACACTACTTTATCTCAAAGTTTTTGAGTGAAATTTTGAATTCTGCAAGCATTTATTGTATTTTTTGAAGTCTTGTCAATTAATCACATTTGGGACAAGTCTCTGATGCAGCTAATAGGGGTAAGATTTATCAATTTAATTTTTGTTCGAAGCTTCTGGTTTCTATGACTTTTGACACTAATTGTTTTCAATAATATAATCGAATTTTTTTGATTTTAGCGAGTTTTTCTTCTCAACGTTGTCGTCTTAACTCTTAGTGTCATTATTGACATGTTTCATTGGATGTTCAGAAAGCTTTAATCGGAGCAAGTTTTTCAGTTCATAGATATTGCTTTTTGTGACTTATACGCTTGTTCGTTTTTTAAAAAAATTCTCATTAATTTTTATAGTTTTGCTTGTATTTGTTGTACTTATTGCTGTGTTATCACTTAATCTCTTTAATGATAGGTCTAAACGGTGGGCATTGAGGACCCTATTAATTGATGTAACTGTTTCTTGTAGTAGCTGTTGCGTTCTTGCGTTCTTGAGTTTTCTTGCGTTTTTTTTGCTTATTTTTGTCATTTAAAATCATCTAAAATTATGAGTGAGGAGACTCATCGACATTTAATCACAGGTTTCTGATAAGAAGTGGAGGAATAAAGTTGGCCCTTTGAGTTCATTGCAGTTGTTTTTCGATGTTGATCCTGTTTTTTCAAAAGAAATAAAGTTGAATTTTGTCTTGCTTGTTTTTGTTGTTCTTCTTTTGTTTAATTGCTTAGTCTGATTACTAACAGCTCTCATTTGCCTTTTAAAGCAGAGTAAAGTAATGTCAGGTTATAAATTAATATATTTATTTGAGTTGGATTTCAGGACATGTCCTGCTATGTTTTTTTTGTATCGTCAAGATTTTTGTTACATCCATATCACGTCACAATCACTTCAAATCTGCTTTTGTCCCTCGTTCATGCAATTTTAAGTTAATTGCGTGTGTTACGTTGTTTCTCACTCTCAGTTGATTGAGTTTTTTGTACATTTGCTTGATTAAGTTTTTGTTCAAACGTGACTTCCCTTACTTCACTTTGAAGTTGACTTTTGTTTACTTCAGTTCAAAGAGATAAGGTCAAGCGAATGTGTGTCACTCTAGATGGTTATTTCAGAGCAGCAAATAGAGGTCGCAATAATTTATACACATTTTTAATCAAATTATAACATCTTAGCCTTTAATTAAAAGAATAAATTTTTTTGGTCGGTCTTTTTAATTGCTCTCAAACGAAGTTTAGCAATTAGATTAGTCCTGTCGGTCTTTGTACGATTATTTGCTTGACCGATCTTTCCTCTGACGCTTTTGACTTTTCGTCCTCAAAAAAGAGGTAAACAGGTAGAGCCCTGCGGGCCTTAACTGCTTTTATAGCCTTTCAGCTCTGTTTTGGCTCAAACTGTTTTGGAGACTTATACTTATGGTTTGAAGGGCTGTTCTTAGACGTTGAAGACGCCTCCACTGTTGACCCTCCCCCACTATTTCCCCCGCGCGCCGTTACTCCCCACCCCGCTGCTGCTCTCCCCTCATCAGCCCTCGGTGCACCCCCACCCTCCCCCGTTTCTAGCTACTGACGAACAAGCGGTCGCTAAAAGCGCGCAAATTTATACTATTTTGCAATTTTTTTGGCTTTTTAAAAATTTTTGGTTTTTTTGTTTTTTATCAGCCCTAGGTGTCAAGGAACCTCCTCTAAGTTTTAATTATAGTTAACTGCATAGTTAATTGTGGTAATGGAATGGTTTCAACATTTAAATGTCACGAATTTTATCATTTTGTCAAAACGTGCAATTTTCAATTTTGTTTGACATTTTTTTCCTTATTCAGGTCTTTCCAGACCCAGGGGCCAGAAAACATCCCAAGAAGTTCCTTTATAATTTGCTGAAAAATTTTTTTACTAGCCATTGAATAGCTTTTCTTTTTTTATGTCACAAATTTTGGCAATTTTTTGATAAAACATCCTTTTTTCAAGCTTTTATAATTTTTGTCATTTTTTTATAAGTGTTTTTCAGCCTCAAGAGCCAAGTTATCTCTAGGTTTTGAAATTAGGTTTCTATAGATGCATTGGAATGGCTATTAGCCTTTTTTGACCATTATTGCGATTTTTTCATTTTGACATTTACAGTTATTATTGTTAGTTGTTGATAATAATTACTGAAAGATTTTTGTTAGTCATTGATTAATTCTCCTTTTTAATATCTTAAGCTTTAGCAACTTTTTTTTAACTTGCATTTTCAAGTTTTTTGAAAATTTTTGTCGTTTTTTACGTTCCTCTAGCCCCAAGAGCCAAGGAACTCCCTAGGGTTTGACAATAGTTTATAGATGCCACGGAATGTTTTTCAAGATTTTAATATCGTGAATTTAAGCAATTTTTTAAATTATTTGCAATTTCGTCATGTTCTTTCCGGCAAAAGAGGCCCTGGGACATCCTCCAAGAACTTTTGTCCAGAATTTTTGAGACACAATTGGTTTTGAACTTAATTTACTGCGAAGTTGAAAACTTTTGTTTTTAATTTTGCTTTTTTCAACTTTTTTCTATATGATTTATTTACTAACAAGGCTAGAAATTTAGACTAGAAGTTGCAGAGTGGAATCCAATCCTGAAAAATTTTTCGATCTCTTTCTCTCTCGGTTGAGGTTTTATTCCTTCTCTTTCTCGTTTCATTTCTATCTCTCTCACTCCATCTCTTTTTTTTTGATGCCGTTATGGGGCGTAATGTCATCTTCTCTGATCCTCATTAACAATTAGTTATTGTAGGAATTTTTTTATCGTAAATGACTTAACAGGCACTTTTTAGGAAATAATTGTTAATTGCTCTCAAAAGCAATGTGTTGCGAATATTTTAATACTGTTTGTCTCTTTTATGCAATTTTTCGCTGGGCTGATTTTTCGTCTGAACCATTTGACTTTCGTCTTCAGAAACGGGATAAAAAGGTAGTGCCCAGTTTGCATAAAGTTCTCATAGAGCCGTTGAGCCCCACTAGTCTTTAATTATGCGATTAACAGAAACTGTTTTGGTGACTAATACTTATGGTGTGAAGCGCGGTTCGTAGAAATTGATCCAACACCCCCCGCCCACCGCCCCCACATCAGTCCCCAATCTACTTTTGCACCCCCGCTGTGGTTCACCCCAGCTGCGCTCACCTTACGGGACCAACTAATCTGAAGCTAGCCTCACTAAACGGTGACTAGCTACTGATGAAGCCAACAGAACGCTGGTCGCTTGAGAGCAATTCGCCCGACGTTAGTTGGTTGTTTTACTTTTTTGTGACTGCATATTTACAAAGCAATTGCGGCTATTTTCTGGCAATCTGCCAGCTATGTTTTTTTCAGTTCTCGACTGTTGAGCGGAAATGTTTTTTTATTTTTGTCGGGGTGCTGGAGATTTAAGCAGAACTTTAGTCTGAAGGATATTTCGGTCCAAAAATTTACTATCATTTTTATTTTCAATTTTTGCCATTTTTCGGAAGTATTACGTGGAATTTGCGTGAGCGATTTTGTTTATTTGCCGTTCAGCAGTTCTTTTGTTGGTAGAATAAACGTTCCTGGCGTTTTCTAAAAGTGTTAAAGCTAAAAAAAAGATTGCATTTATCAATTGCCCTCGAACGAAGCTTGAGGCAATGATTGTAAATATGCCCTGTTTTCATCCAAAAGTGTTGCTGGCCCATTTTTGCGCATTTTTTACAGATCGTTCCTTGACTCATTTTTTGCGCTTTTGTTATAGAACTTTCTTCGATTTTTTGACTTCTCAAGTGACTTTTTAACGCTTCTCATTTTTGAGTGATCTCACTTGCTCTCTGTTTGTTGCTAATATAAAAGCGCTTGTGTGGTTGAGAATGTTAGCTGTTGTTGCAACAGCGGTTATGATGTCACTACTATCCTGGAGGGCCCGTGTTCGAACGCCTATGATGTTGAGGTTTTAAACCCATAAAATGTTTTCTAAGTTACACCGCTAAATTAAATCCCCCCCCCGCGTGTCGTTTGAGAGCAATTCATTTGAAGGTAGTCGGTTTGTTTTAAAATGTTTTTGCCAATCTGAATATCAATATATGGGGCTATTATATGTTTTAAACCAATGCTGAAAAATGTGAAATTGACTCATTATTAGTTGCCATCAATCCAAGTTTTAGCCGGTGAGTCAGCTCTGTTTATTTGCGCTCGATTGAAGTTTTTAGCAACTATTTTAATGGTGCTAGTCTTTTTCTAATGGAACTATTTGTACTTGTGATTTTTCTTTTGACAGGACTTTTCGTCCTCCAAAATAGGTAACGACTAGGTAACGCCCGGAGTTCATTAAAATGCTGAGCAGTTTTCGTAGAGCATCACTAGTCTCTGGGTGTGAAAATCACCAAAACTGCTGAAATGACTTAGTGCATGGTGGTCATCAAGAACGACTTTTGGTCCTCAAGAACGAAAAAAACAGAAAGTCTGGAGGGCATTTATTTGCCGAACAGTGCCCTTAGAGCTATAATAGTCTCTAAGTATACATTTCATCCAAGCTTCTGAAAAGATTGGCGGTTTGGACCCTATTGAACCCCCACCTCTTGCACCCCAGTTTATATTTTGCCCCCTATTACTTTCTCCCTCTCTGAGTTAAGCTGAGGCTATCTTCCTAAGCCTTAGTAAGCTGCTGACGACAGTCGTTTGACAGCAATTACTCGTTCATTGATTCAATGGTGTAGTCTGGACTCTAGTAATTTCCTACTGTAGTTAAGCCCCAAGCTGTAGCAGTAGACAATCTCCCTCGTTTCACAGCGATTGGTTTGGCGTTAGCCGGTTAGATTTTCGAGTTGTTAAACATTAAAATATTATAAAAGTAGATTTAGTTGCCGCTTTCTTACGCTCAAGCGTAGATAAGGTGTTTTTAAAATGGAGAATGTGACTGAAGTTCTGTATTGTGTAAATTTCGTCTCAGTTTTATCTGCAAGAACATCTCCTTTGAGCCCGTGCTCAGTTTGGTTTTTGTTTTTATAAAATTAACGGTGGAAATTTTGATTCAAACACGGAGGATAGCAGAAAACGATAAATGTACGACCAATTGAAACGTTTTTGCCTTCTTTCTTTCTTTTTAACGGAATCAAAATTTTAAAGCAAATCTTTACGTCCTTTTCTTCGGGTTTTAATTGCAGTTGTACGAAATTTGTAGTAATTACAGTCGCGCTGATCTTTCTTTCTTGTGCTATTTTTTTCACTTGCGATTTTCTGTTTTATAGTTCTTTCGTTTGAGCGTTTGACTTTTCGTCCTCAAGAACGAAATAAACGGGAAAAGTCCTGATGGCATTTATTTGCCGAGTACTGCTCATAGAGCTATAAAGTCTTAGAGCTATAAAGTCTCTAAGTATACATTTCATCCAAGCTGCTGAAAAGACTTAAGTGCATGGCGTAGGAAATTTGACGGTTTGGACCCTATTGAACCCCTACCTCTTGCACCCTATTTTACATTTTGCCCCTATTACTTTCTTCCTCTCTGAGATAAGCTGAAGCTATCTTTCTAAGCCTTAGTAAGCTACTGACGACAGTCGATTGACAGCAATTACTCGTTCATTGATTCAATGGTGTAGTCTGGACTCTAATAGTTTCTTTTAAATCTACTGTAGTTAAGCCCCAAGCTATAGCAGTAGACAATCTCCCTCGTTTCACAGCGATTGGTTTGGCGTTAGCCGGTTAGATTTTCGAGTTATTGAACATAAAAATATTATAAAACTAGATTTAGTTGCCGCTTTCTTTCGCTCAAGCTTAGATAAGTTGTTTTTGAATAAAAATGCGACTGAAGTTCTGAATGAAGTAAATTTTTTGTCATTTTTTCCTGCAAGAACATCTCATTTGAGCGCGTGCTCAGTTTGATTTTTTTTATAAAAAAATTACGGCTGAAACTTTCATGTTTTTGATTCAAACACGGAGCATAGCAGAAAACGATAAATGTACGACTAATTGAAACGTCTTTCCCTTCTTTCTTTTTGTTGGAATCAAAATTTTAGATTAAATTTTTACCTCATTTTTGGTTTTTAATTGCTGTTATTCGAAGTTTGTAGTGATTACAGTCGCGTTGATCTTTCTTTCTGCTTTTTTTTGTACTGCCGATTTTCGGTGTTAGTTCGTTCGTTTGAGCATTTGACTTTTCCTCCTTAAGAACGAAATAAACGAGTTCTATCTATAATAGTCTCTAAGTATACAATTCATCCAAACTGCTGAGAAAACGAAATCATGTCAATGTGAGGGACAGTACTATTTCAATGTTAGATTCGGTCTTCAATGTTGGAGAAGAAATGTAACGCTTTTTCCTCCTACCGTTTGTATCGATGAGCGGAAAAGGAGACTGCTCAATTATAAGCTCTATTAAACCAAGTTTGCTGTCATTTTAGCTGTCATCAAGTCTGTCTGAAATTTTTGGGACCTGACTTCAGCTTTTTATCGCGTGAAATAAATTTGCTTCAATTTTTATCAAAAGCTGAACACAATTGCGGGGCGTACTGGGTGTCAATTTCAACAAAAGTTAATGAAATCAAAACTGAACAGGTAATTTTATTACTCACTGTTAGTCGTTTTTTGGTTTATAATGGAACCATCACTTTTAGCTACTGACTTGAGGCTCCAGCTGTATCCGATAAAAATCCCCTGCCCCTCGTATCAGAACAATGTCACTAGCTTTCGTTGTTAGACTTGTTCAAGCTGTCTTTGACAAAAAATGGTTTCACTAAAGTTTTGGAAACTCGGGACCCATTTTATTGACTCGAGAAACAAGAAAACTAAAAATCTGTTGAACTCAATGAGCGCTTCAATGGTATGTTTTGTTTGCTCCGTGATAGATATCCATCAGTGCCGAACAAAAAGGCCAATAGCAACTATCCTCTGGTTAAAGTAGTTCCTTATAGAAACAAAAATAAGAAACAATTATGGAATATAGTTTTCCAAGTTTTGTTAGCCGTAAACAATGGGTTAGGGAATTCTGCAGCAAGTATATCTCTAGCTAATTGTACATGTTTAATAGCCGCCGTCAGCCTCTCAAACGGTTCTTATTTAGGCGCTCTCCTTTTTTATTACAATTCGAAGAATTTGAATTGTATTGGGGCGCTGTCTTTCTTTGTTAAGATCTGTTCACACTTTTTCATGATTTTTGAAGTCAAATAGGAGTAGTGATTTTGGTCACACCGAAACAGGAAGTGGAGCGAAAAAGCGAGTGGTTTTGTGGCGTGAATTTTTTTCGATCTAATTTTAAAGTAGAGTGAGAAAGCTTTGTTTGAAAAAAAAATTCGCTTTCTCGCTAGTGGTTTTTTGTTCACATGCGGCAATTTCACTTTGATTTTTACTGTTTTTTCAATTTTTTGGATCCAATTTTTTTAAATGGTTTTCCCAATCCATTCATAGTTCATTCTAGGCCTAGTTTTTTGTTTCAACCAAATTTCCATTTCTCGCTAGTGGTTTTTGTCCACATGCGGCATTTTAACATTGATTTTCTGTTTTTTTCTTTTAAAATATTTTTGATCTGTTTTTTTAGGAATGGTTTTACTAGTTCACTCATAGTCCCTACTGGGTCTAGTCTTTTGTTTAGTCAATGAAAATTCTTTGAATTGTACGTCAGGACTTGTCCTGCTATGTTTATTTCGCTTTACCTTTTGATCACGTTTTTCGTTTTACATAAATCACAATTTTCACGTTTGACTTCTGACTCGCTTCAATCACTGCTTCAACCGAATGGATTTTAAATTCTTTCAAGCATTGAGTTACGAAATTTAATGGATATGCTCAATGTCATAAGAGCAAAATCAAAAGAACCGGGATAAACCGATAAAGCCCGGTCATTAAGTCTTTTTGAATTAGGTTGTCAAAGTTCGTTAGAGCGATTGCTAGCTGATATTAGTATTACGCTTAATACCCTTCAGTTTAGAAGCTAAAGTAAGTATAGGTTTAGAATCTAACTGAAACTGCACACTGAATTAGAACAATTTTTGAAACTTTGGAAATTTTTTTGTCAATTTCTGTTTTCTTTTTTTTCTGTTTCAATCCCGATGTGCGTCTAGTGCGTCAACTGCGGCTATTTTCTGGCTATCTGCCGGCTATGTTTACGTTCTTGTTGCAATGTGCATACTTTGCCATAGCTCTGAAACCACCTCCTGTACCCAACAGACCCAGAGAACCGGTCAAACCCTCCGAGCCCGCCAAGTCACCGCAATCGCCAAGCGCTACTTCTAAAACCAAAGGTGCTACTCTATTGGACCTGGCAATTCAACCGACAGAGCAGAACATGTACATGGAAACTGGAGAAAGAGGACCCGTGGATGATGACTTCGCTCTGCTGGCACTAAACAGACTGAACTCCGTTGGTTCCGACAACGGTCACGTGAATATTCCTTCTAACGATCAGCAGGGATCCTTCGGATTGGATTATCTCAATACAAACCAGCAGGTTGATTGATTGGAATTGAATTAAAATTGCGAAAGTCACGTTTATCGTCTTGGATGGAAATATTTTTAGCCTCTCATTCTAGTCTTCATCATGTCCAATATAAAATGCCAAATTTAATTTAGAACAATCAGTGAAAACACCATGTTAGAGGATTCAGAGATAACAACCTTAATTGAATTGTGCGAAGTTTGAAGCAATTACTGTGAATGTGTCTTATACAAAATTTTTGCTGCTTGTTCCGGAACATTCTCTCGATTTTTGACTCTGGACTTCTTGGTTTTTGCATGACCTAAATTGCTCTTTTCCAGAAGTTATCTGTTGCTAAAACGAAAGCAAGTGTAAGATAGGCAATCGCAAAGGGCCTGATAGCCGATTGGTTAATGGTTTATTCATTCTTTCGATTAATTTTTGACTCTTGACTTCTAGGTATTTGCGTGACCTGAATTGCTTTTTTTTATAGCCGCGAAGCTGTAAGCTGAGCGTAGCTATATTGCGGTGCTCTTGATTTTTACGACTCGAAGAGGAGTATTGGTTTTCTTAAGGTTTTTTTTTTTTACCGGAAGTACTATTCTTCGTTCAGACGATGTTTTGACCTAAAAGCGAAAGCGAGTAAAATTGCACTGTGAACTAATTTTTTCTGAGCGAGAGAAGTTTTTTGATCATACGCTGCGTTTAGTGAATGACTTTTTGACATTGAAAAGTAGTTTTTGACTGAATGGCACATATAGATAACCGTTTTTAGCCGTTTTTTCGTCTAAGTGGCCTAGTTTTTTTCTTGTAATTTGGTTTTTTATAGAAATAATTTTTAATCGATGCTATGTTGAAATGTAAACCCCTGAAATTGATAGCACAGTATTTTGCATAGCCTGAAATTGCGTTTCAAATGCGAAATTGGCACATATTTCTTGATTTTTTAGTTAATTTTTGGCTTTTTTTCTATTAATTTCTTCATTTTTGGATCTTTTAGCTGTTTTTTGTCAACAATCAGTTAATATGGCAACTTCCCTTTGATAATTCATATACTCAATGCCTCTTTCTACCTCGATGTAATTTTGTTTCATAAAATTGTACATTTGCTAATCCGATTTTCGTAGTTTTTTGCCAATTTTTTTCAGTTTTTTGTTTGTATTTTGCTTTTAATTACTAGAGATAGTATTTTGGGAAACATGGGGGATTTTAATTTCGTTTCAATTGAAATTCAATCATTTTTTGGTGTTAATCTTTTGAAAAAATCGGATAAATGTTTTTCATAAATGCAGTCTTAATTATTTTTTGACCACTTTTTTGCAAAATGTTTCATTGTTACGTATGTCTGAATTCTGCTTTTTCTTGTTTTATTCTGTACAGCAAGTTGGATTTTTGTCTCGAATGACTTGTTGTCTTTTCTATGTCTCGAATGCTGAGCAATGAAATGTACTCGTTTTTCTTGATTTTTTTAAATTTGATTTTTAACTTTCAAAAATCAAGAATTGGTCTTTTGTTACGGTTTTCCTAACACTGTGTCCATATTCTTCACATTCTCGTTTGTATCATTTTAGTTTTGTCGTGGCACCTACTTTTATATTCGTTATATTGATTTTTTCTGTTGTTAAAAAATTGAATGAATTCAGCTTTTTCTTAGATCTTGTTTGTTCAGTTTGCAATGCAATTGGTTTAATTCAAAATAAGGCAGTACTGGGAGTCTGCTAGAAAGTCTTTTCCAACATTTCTACTTATTACTATTCATTGCAATTTTCTTCCGGGCTTGGTATTGTTTTTAGACGATTTTTTGCCTTTGAATATTATTCTGTTGCTTTTGTTTTTCTATGATTATATTAATTTTTGAATTAGTATGAAATCATGTTGTCTAGCATATATACAACAAGGAAGAATCATGTATTATTTTTGTCTTAATTGCCTTGATTAGAAATCTAATTGTAGTGGTTCTCTGATTCTTAAGTTTGAGCACTCTTTTTAATAATTTTGACTTTCCGGTCTTTTTTGAAAAGTTTTTATCTGCCGTTTGCTTTCGCGATCTTTTTGAGATTAGAATCATTAATTATCTGAGGGCAATTGATGGCCCTGTCAGCTTTGTCAGGCTATCAGTTTTTTGACCATCCTAAAAATTTCAGACTTTTTTAACGTTACCAAACGTTTTCAATAATAAAATTTTGCTGCATTTTCTTTCTCTTGGTGACAGTGGTTTAAATTTCACCGATTTTTATATCAGACCCGGGGAGGTAATGAGTTAATGGTTTAATACAAAAGGTAATGGCTTCAGCTTTTTGTGAAGTTTTGGTGCTTCGAGTCGCTTCCGGAATTCTTCCGGCTATGTTTTTTGTTTCGTCGTCTGACGCTCTTTTTTCATTTTACATTTGTTCACACAGCAAAGCTGAAAAAGTCAAATTTTCTGAATGACTTCTTCCTCTCACTAACGGCATTTGCGCGCGTGACGTCATTTCTCACTCGCTTTAGCTTAAGTTTTTAGGTTATTTGCGGGATTAGATTTTGATCATAAGTGACTTACCTCACTCAATAAAATGACTTTGCACTTTAGAACTTAAGTTTAATTTGAATTTGTTTAAGGTCAAAGAAACTCATTTGTGCAGTAAAGAGGCTTCCCTAATAAGAGGCTTCTGCGGAATGAATTTTAACAAGCTTTATTAATTTATCGTTGAATGTTTTTTACCTAGTTTTTTTTGAGCGGCGTCGATTTTTTTTTCAATTTAGATCTGTATCTGTGTCCTCTATTATATTGCACGCATGTCTATTCTTTCGCAGCTATACCGGCAATCTGCCGGCTATGTTCAGAAGTTGTCTGGTGCTAAAACAAAAGCGATTTTAAGATAGACAATCGCAAAGGGCCTGATAGCCGATTGGTTAATGGTTTAGTCTTTTACCCCGGAGGTCGCAACCCATAAATATCTAAGCTGCAGTCCCCTCTAAATTAATTTGAGCCGCCTGCCGTTCCAGAGCAATTTGTCCGACTTGAGTAGGTTTATTTTTGAAAAATGATCTTTTCAACTTTTTGATGTCATTGAGAGGTGACGTTGGTCACGCTGGAATAGTAATAGGAGCGAAAAAACTAGTAGTTTTGAAGCGTGAATTTTTTCAAACTACCTTTAAAGTGGAGTGAGAATTGCGTTGTAACAAATTTTTGGTTTCCTAATTGCAGCTAATTGCAATTGCTTGAGTCCTGGAACGGGCATCTAAAGATTATTATGACGTCGACACAATTCGGCATAATTTTTTGAATTTTTGATTTGGCTCATTTTTGTTGTTGTCTTATCACTTGGTCTCCCGAATGGAAGGTCTCATCGGCTGCTAATGAGGTACTATAAGTTAGTTAACTTAATTGTTTCGATCATGGCTGAATCTTTCAATGACGAGAACTTTTTTGTTTTTAAAAATTGTTTTTCAGTTTTGCTTTTATATTTTGTCCATTTTGTTGTCTATCTATTTAATCTCATTTAGAACACATGTCATTAGTTGCTTATTGATTCTACTTGCTATCTTGATTTCATGTCAGTGGTCTATTACTTCGACTATTTTCTGTCTGAAAATTTTGATTTTTGAGTTGGGCCCGGTTTGATGCTTTTCGTGTGGTCTTGTTGCATAGTATAAATAATAACAGTTCTTTTACGCTTCTAGTGATGCGTGAATATGTACAATATACCGGCTTTCAGTTCTTTATTTTTATCTTAGCTGACTTAGATGCCAATTGTTTTTGAAATTTGTTAGTGAATTTTTGCGTCTTGCTTTTATTGTTGTTCTTGTCATTTCTCAGCACATGGATTTATTAAGAGCTGTTTTCCGACTCTAAAGGCGTACGTTCCGCTGTGATTGAAATATTTGTTTAAATGTTCAAAGCTCAAGTGTAAAACAAATATTTCAATCACAGCGGAACGTACACCTTTAGAGTCGAAAAACAGCTCTTAATAAATCCATGTGCTGAGAAGTGACAAGAACAACAATAAAAGCAAGAAGCAAAAATTCACTAAAAAATTTCAAAAACAATTGGCATCTAAGTCAGCTAAGATAAAAATAAAGAACTAGTTGTGAAAAAGATTCTTTTTTGACGAATTTGTTTTGTGGCCTTTTTTTTACTATTGATTTTGCAAGGGTTGTATCTATGACTTATTTATTCTAGGGATGCATAGTGCCGCTAGATACATAAAGTATTGTTATTGTCGATAATTGTTACATTTTTCGGAAAAATAATTTTTAAAGGACTTTTTTTTACTTCAACTGAAAGGAATTTAAAGTTCACGCAGCAATTTTATGTGAATGCGTTTGTGCTCAAGAAGATGAAATCAAAAGAAACGGTAAACCAAAAAAGCCCGGGCACTATGACCTGTTGTTTAAAGAGTTAGAGCATCATGTTATGAAATTTCCGTTGAGTATTGAACTAATTGTTATCAGTGTTGAGCTTATTTTCCTCCAATTTAAAGGCTGCGTGTTCCATATTTAGCTAATTTAATGAAACGGTGGATCAAATTAGAACAGTTTTTGACACTTAAAAAAAATCTTACTGTTTCAATTCCATCGGCTGTCGTGTCAGCGGCAGGTATTTTCTGACAATATGGCGGCTATGTTTCAAAGTAGAGCTATGGGCCTTGAGCAGCAAGAAAGAAGAAGAGAATGTGTTTTAAGGTGCAGAATTTTGAGAGCTCAAAACTAGTTCGTATAATGGCTACCCCGCTAGGCTTGCAATTATATGCAGACTCAAAGCCAGACTGGAAGCCAGACATCGATCGTAACATTTTTTTTTGTTTTTAGGACAATGGAGTTTACAGCCCAGAATCGGCTCCTTCAACAGCTTATGTGAATCCATTTCAGTCGCACAACTATGGCAACTTATATCCTAGTAAGTGCTCTGATTTTTCTATTTTTCGCAATCGCATTTTGCTCACGTCGTTTCAAGCAGCAATTGCTGAGGAAGGTTACGTTTAAGGATACATTTAAGGTTAAGGAGACACCTTAATAAACGAATGCATTTGTTACTCTGTTAAGTGTGCTCTCGGGGAATTTGTGGTCAATTTTGTGTAATACCTGCATCTGAAATAGCTCGTATTTTTGCGCCCTAAATTTTCAAAACTGACCGATTATTGAAGCGTCAATCTCTTTGAATCTGTCACTCAAAACTGTTTGTTTAGTAGGCAATGCCACCTCACCATGAGATCTTCAAGCTCTCTCAGATTCGGCTTTGATGTTAAAACATTCATTAAGATGTGTTCTTGATCTTTGATCCAGGTCTTCAAACGGCTACGACAGTTTCACCAAACATGCCAGACTTGGGATCTGGTCTGTACTACAATGCACTTGCGGCCACGAGTCCCACAGAAGGGGAATTGGACTCTGCCGCCAGGACTCTGTTGGATCTGGGCATTGACGAGAGTCTCTTTGCCCCTCCTGGCATATCATTTGAATCAGGTTCTAATGAAGTAGACCATATTTACTCAGTGCCCAATTGAGAAACTTAACGTTTTGAGACATCTGAAAATTGCTGACAAGACGCAGTGACCAATACAATTTTTGACCAATGATCGCCGATTTACGAGCTAATACACGTTACTAAGTCCGACTGGGGTCAATTTATCCATGAGTGCTGCGCTTAAAAGTATTTGGACTGTTTAAAAAATGTTGCCCTGTGAATTTGTCTACAAAGTATTGCAAATGGTGTTACAATTTTTGTTGGATCAAATCTGTGAATTCAGGTAATGGACCTACTTTGTATTGTAAATTTTTTATTTACGGGAATTTAGATTGTTATCTACTGCTTGTAAAAAGCAAAAGTTTTCTCTGTTGTGTCTTTGATGATCAGAGCAATTGCGACTGCTAGACGGATAAATGCTAAAATTATCTATCATAGGGATTGTTTCAATATGATTTGTATTTACTGCGGTTTTCATTATATGCATACCAGGAGGTTTCAAAATATGAAATCAAGTTTTGTTTTGTGTTGCATTGTTTATAATGTTTGAACATATCGCTATCATAATCAGTCCACTGTTGGATTCTATAAGTCTGACTATCAATTATCTCAATCTCATATCGGAGCTTCTCCGTCTATGCTTTACTTTTCATCGGATTAATTATATTTTCTGAAAGAATGTGATCTATCTGTGCAAATTAAAGGATGTTTTCAGTGTTCACATATGTACATATTCAAATATTGGATTGTAAATAGTAAAATTGCTAATTCATTTTTCGTACAATGAAAACTTTTTGCTGTTTTAGGTGTTAAACTGAATTTATGACAAAGATTCCTGTTGGAACTTGTGCTCATTAAGAATTAAACGCTCAACATGCATTTATACCTCGTTGACTGCATGTTTTGTATTTGAGGTAGCATAATTTTGGCTTAAATAGTTACAGCATCAATATCTTCAACAGAGGTGATGAATTTGAAAAAAAAATCAAAACCAGACTTTTCATGATGCGTGACAAAAATTTTCCCAATGAAAACTTTTATTTACCGTTGAAAAATTTCAAAGAGACAAAGTAAACGTATCATTGAAAATCCCATGAGACTTTTTAATTGCTCTCAAACGAAGTTCGTCGCAATTATATCAGTCCTGTGGTCTTTCTATGAGATTTTTCGCTTGACCGATTTTTCGTCTGACCCATTTGACTTATCGTCCTCAAAAAGGGGGGAAAACAGCTGGCATTGAGTTCTCTTAGAGCCCTGAGCCTACTATACTCAAAGAATGGGATTCACCAAAATTGTTTTGAGATAATTTAATGGTGTGAAGGGCAACCCATTCCCCCATTATCGCGCCACCCCTGCCCTCAACACTCCCATTGTCTACCGTCATCCACGGTGTCCTGTTTTTTCACCCCTATTCATTTAAACCCGTATATTTTAACCCTGATTTTTTAACCTGTATATCATTTAACTCTGTATTGTTTCACCCCGATTTTAAGCTTCCTATAATTGAGGATAATTAGGTCTCAATCAATTCTATTTAGTCTAATTAAGAGATTCAAATCGAGGTGAAATTGGGGGTTTGTCACACCAAGTTTTTTCACCCCGATTTTTATCCATAAATGCATAGCTGAATTGTCAGGGAAATAAAGCTAACGACTCAATAGTTAAAAGCAAAACTATAACAATTAGCGCATTTGTTATCTCATCTAGTTCCTAATGTGTCAGTTAAAAAAATTGTTGATGGAATAGCAGATGAAAAGTAGATGGAACTCTCATTTATTGTTTAATTGCGTTTTGAATTCAGCAAAATAACTGACGACTTCAAGTTTACCATTTCTTCCAAAAACAAAGAAAAATTGGTTGTAGAAGGCCATGAGTTTTATGATAGAGTAAATAAGTTTACTACTGCCTGGATTTCCTCGAAATATCAAATCTACAAATGCTGTGTTTCCGAAAATTGTTCGCGATAACGGAGAGCACAATCATAATGCTTCTAGTGGAAAGCTGGTAACACGTAAAATTATGAGTGCCAGGAAAAAACATGAAATGGCCCTGGTAATTAAATCTATCCATGCTCTAGTTTTCGAAAAAATTGAGGCCACAGAAAAATTTTTGAAGGGAATTGCCGTGGAGGGAATTGCAAGAACAACTAATGCTCTTGGGGGCTGGCGTTATGGGATACAATCCGTGTTCAGTGGATCCCACGTGGGAGCTGGTAAACTTTTGTCTAATTTGCAAAAATACGATGAGGTGCAAAAGTGAATGCCTCATCCGGACGAAAGTAACCAAGGAAGAAAAATTCTGACAGCTTGAAAGGAAAGGTGCAGAACATGTACATTTATCGTGATGAAACTGATTTTCAATTGTTTTGTGTTTTTGAAAGTTTGTCTTAGTTGCGTATTTGAAATATTTTTGAGTTTAAAGTGTTTTCGTGTTAATTTAAATTTGAAATCAATCTTAATGTTTTTGAGTTGGCTTCCTCCTTGCCTCCGCACGGTATTACGTCGAAGCCCCAAATCGTGACTCATAAGGGAATTTGATCCCGGGCTTTAAACCTATGAGGGACTCTAATTGGGAACACGGTTCTGCAACATTTAGATATAAAACATGCACAGCGTAGCTGCTAGCAAAATATCAATCTTGATTTAATTGAAACATAAGGCTAAATTTTGTTTCGATAAGATCATTTATAGCTGCGCAGAAAGTAGGTTTTAAAATTTAGCTTACATCCTTTCATTTGAAAACTACCTGTTCTTCCGTCTTCTAGACTAGGACAGTTTTTGATTCAAATGGAAGTGCAACATAAAAGAGGTCAGACTTGTCAAGTGTTCTTTTTTGATCAAAGGTATTGCGCCATAAAAAAACTTTCCCTTCATTATTCGTTGATTTCAAACAAACGCAAGCTGTTCAATGCTACACTGTTCAAGGTCAGTAATTTTGTGTTATTTAAGTCCTTTGAACTTTAGCTTTGCTAATTGCTCTTCTGGACGCCGAAGTAGATAAAAAGATTTCGGCTTTAACTGAGTTCGGGTGAATAAATTGCGGGTTTAAATGACTGGGGGTGATTATATACGAGGTTAAATTATAGGAGGTTAAGTAAATGGGTGTGAAAAGAGGTAGAACCGTCCTCCACCTGTCGATTTGAACCACCATCGCTTTAACCCCCCCTCCGCAACGCTTGCAAACACACTGCGGTAACCCCCTTAATGCTAGCATCTCTAAGCTCCAGCTGGCTACTGCCGAAGCCAACCGCTTACCAGTTGTTTGAGAGGCATTTGCCGACGTTAATCGCTAATGTTTAGATCTTCTAAACTGCAACTTAATAAAGACCAGCACATTTCTTTTCTAACCTTTCAATAACAATTGCAGCGCTATTGCCGGTTGGTGAGGTAATTGTTTCGGTAAAGATAATTAGAATGTCAATTGATTTAAGTCGGGAGCGAGCCTTTAAGGCTGGTTGCCGAAAATTTTTCTGCCATTTTTTTGCAAGCTCATATTGTGAAGGCAGTAAAATTATTCGGTTTGATAATGTAACTATTTGATTCACGTCATTAGTTTACGTATTGTTGGCCCGAATTCATTCTGACAAAAATGATAAGTAATCTCCGTTCAAATTTAGCGATTGGCTCAATGATAAAAATGCAAATTTTAATAGAATTGGAAAAAAAACTTTCCTTTTAGAAAACAATGATAGAATTTATTCGCTAGAACTTAAGTTTTTCTTAGAAAAATGAATACTACGATTGTTCTGGCTTGTAACTGTCCGCCTTTCCGTTATGCAAGTGCATAACAATGATCATTGCATATATCAAAATACACTACTTTGAAAAACGGGTTTAAATCATTTAGGTTTTTTTATTTGATGTGATTGAACATTAATTGCAAACGCATATTACCGATCTTCTTTGTCGTATTTATAAACGTGCAATTATCTTAAAATTCTAAGTTTATATTTGAAGTTTTTCATGATTTTGATTTCTGTCTGACTTTTGTCAAGCATTGGAAAATGTTTTACCGATATTTATTGTTCAATTCATGTTACTAAACTTAAAATTTTACAACAAAAAATAAACAAGCCATGTAATCTGAAGCCTCCTCAGGTAAACTTTAGCGCGTTAACTAATTTATGGTTAGTTCTGCGAAGGTTGTGACTCGTTTCCGCTGCCTGAATGTTGTGATGATTTATCAGAGGAGTCAAGTGACTCTCGCCTTGTTCGTCTACTGGGCTGATGACTGCTGCGTCTGTCTTTTCTCCTTAATTCTTCCTCTTCCTCCTTTTCTTTTTCCTTCTGAGCTTCTTTAAGTTTCTTCCTTATATCTTTCCCCAGCGCTTTCGCCTGCTCACTGTCCACGCCGTTCTCTGCAAACAAATTATTTCTAGAAAAAAACTTGTGACAACCATTTTGATCAAAAGGATATACCAAAAACAACAAACGCTTTTTCGGAAAAAAAGCAGATTTTTGAGAAAGTGATTTTTCCGTTGTTTAATAAACATAACCGACTAAACGTAGGAAGAATTGCTCTCGAACGACTAATGGGAGCTCTAATCAATTGCAGCCTGCTTCAATGGGGAAAGGTGGAAGGGAAGGGGAGCCTAAATGGGACTAAGAAATTCAATAGTGGGCTTCAAATAACCACATTAGAGATCAATATATACCACTATTAAGATTTAAAGTAAAAAAATGGCTCCAGTTTCTGCGCAATTTTCATTTGACTTTTAGTATTAAATTGCCGCCAATTGGGTTCAGCTGCTTGAAAATGTGATTGAGAGAGAATTTTAGATCACGCGAAACGCAAAAAGTCAAGGTCGTAAAAGTCACTCGAGAAGTCAAAATTGTCAAGCGAAAATTTTGAATAAAAAACATAGCCAGTAGAATACCGGAAACGACTCGAATCGTCGTGCATTGAAATCTCTAACCTAACCTTACCGAAATCAGAACATCAAAATAGACAAAAGAAAAAAAAAACAAATGTAGCCCAACAAACCACGTTAAAGTGTTTTAAAAATGCCGACAACTTTTTAGGTGCATGGAGGGAGCTAGGAGGGGTAGGTGGGTACTGCTGGGGTAGTTGGGGGGGGGGGGGGGGGGTAGGTGTGGGTAGTTAGGTGAAGGTAGGGGATAGTTTGGGGGGTAGGGGTAGATGGGGGGAGGGTTAGGTTGGGGCGGGGGGGGGGTAGGTAGGTGGGTGGGTGGTGGGTGGGTAGATAGGTTGGGGAGGTGGGTAGTGCTGGTGTAGATGGGGGGAGTGTAGGTCGGGGTAGTTAAGTGAAGGTAGGGGGTAGTTTGAGGGTAGCGGTGGGGGGGTATGTATGTGGTGGGGGTGGGGTAGGTAGGTGGGTGGGTGGGTAGATAGTTTGGGAAGGTGGTTAGTGCTGGTGTAGTGGGGGGTGTAGGTGGGGGTAGTTAGGTGAAGGGAGGGGGTAGTTTGGGTGGTAGGGGTAGGCAGGGGGTGGGGTAAGTTGAGTCGGGGGGGGGGTAGGTGGGTGGGTGGGTAGATAGGTTGGGAAAGTGGGTAGTGCTGAGGTAGTTGGGGGGGGGGGGGTAGGTAGGTAGGTGAAGGGAGGGGGTAGGGGTAGGTGAGGCATAAGTTGGGGAGCTGGGGGTGCAGAGGCGGTGGGGGGGGGGGGGTACATAGGTGGGGGGGGGGGTGGTAGATAGGTGGTGGGGGGGTTTGTGCGGTATAGTTTAGATAATCAGGGTTGACTTATATAGGAACAAAGAGTCTCAAAATGACCTCTTCACCTTGAACGTTACCAGCAGTTCCTAATTACTATACCTTACAAACGAAGCTACTGTTTAAGTCCAATGTTCGAAAACAGAAGTCAACAATCAAAAACGGAGGTAAATGCTCGAGCAGAAAAAAGTCAAATTTCAAGTCATGAACAAACTTGCTTTCTGCTAAAAAACCTGTCGAATCTCAATACTCCTCTTCGAGTCGTAAAAGCCTGTGGAATGTCAATACTCCTCTTCGAGTCGTAAAAAGACACACGCGTTTACAATAATTGCTATGAACTTCGTTCAAGAGCAATTAAACATTAGCTAATATTTTGTGAATAGCATACTTGACCTCTATGGTACAACTTTGAATTGTATGGTGTTCTTATTGCGATGCAGTTATCATTCATATTATTTGATGTTTTTATTATTATTATTATTATAACATTGGAGTAGTATTAAGTCTAAGAACATTGGAAAAGAAGCGATTAAAAATTCAATTCTTGATCACTTCAGATAAAAGTAACAACGTAAAGCAGTAATAATAATGATTCGTGAAATGTTCTACTTTTCTTTTTGCAAAAGCTCACCTGTGATGACATCGAGGAGGATTTGTTTGATGTCACCCTCTGATAGATCGCTGAACACTGCCAGCTTCACTATCATCTCTTTTCTACTCTCCTATAAATACATGCTATGTCTTTTATTGTGGAAAAGATAACCGTTAGGCGAGGCCGGACACGAAGTAACTGACTTGACGTTCAAAAATTGCTTTCCTTGTACCGGTTATCGCCAAATTGTTTTTTACAGAATGCTGAAAAAGTGCAAGGATCGAAGTGTCAGATCTTACGATTTAGTAACTGCAGGGAAAAAAACGAAATAACCAATAAACGTTGACAATTGTTGGGCTAAGGCAATTTTTTTTATCCCACAACAATTTTTTCGTAAGAGGACAGTTTTTCATCAACAGAAGAGTGTCATACCGTAATTTTGATGGAAAACTGTTCTCTTATTCAACCACGCTCAAATACGGTATGCTATATTACCCAAAAAATGTAATACTGATTTTATCTTTACTTAAATTGGGAAAAATAAAGCTTAGGAAAAATATAGCAGAAATTCTAATGGAAAGATGAGAATTGAAAACAAAAAGCGCAGATGGCGTTAAATGGATTAACCCAAAGTTCCCAAATTCGAGGAAAATTGTCCTAATATTAAGGTTTTTTTTACAAACGTTTGTAAAGTGAAAGCCTAAAATTCCTTAATACTAAATGGCAAACGTGGTTTGACTAATTGGCTATCAGTATGGAATTTTTCGGGCCAATTTTTCTTAAAGAAACCCTGATGGAGGCCTGAGTGGCATTATAAATTGCATTAACCTCCAGTGAAGCTTCAAATTTCTCCTTGAATTTCTGCTCCAATTTGTCCTGTTCTGTCTTTTCTTCTTCCCTCAGCTCCCTTTTAAGCTGCATCACTAGTTTCTGCTTATTTTGGTCCAAAATTAAGTTTCTCATTTCTTCATCTGTGATCTCGTGTTCTTTCACGTGTTTCTTAGTCTGCACTAAACTTTCTTTAGCAAGCTGCTCTTCTGAAACTTGTTGCTTTAATTGCAATTTGGTCTTAAGTTTGATCTTTTGCTCTTCTTTTTGCGAATCGAGTGTCATTTTTGCGTATTGCTTGTTACGCTCGAATTCTTCAAGTATTTTGGCAATTTTCTGTTGAATGTTTTGGTTTTGAGAGGTTGTTTGTTTGTTTATTTTTTCGTTAATCTGGTCCGTAACTTTTCGTTCCATCTCTTCAATAGCAGTGTTTTGTCGTTTTGAGATGAGTTGTCTTCGAGCTGTGTGAGCATTGACTTTAGCCATGAATGAGCTCACTTTTTCTTCCATTTGTTCGATAGCCATGTCTCTTTGGACTGTGGAATCCCGTTGAAGGTTGAGTGCCTCGACTGCCGTCTCCTGTCCAACTCTATCTTCCTCAAATTTCAATTTAGTCCTCATTGCCTGAAAGCACATTAAATTATATTAGCAAAAACTGCACAGCTGAATTATCAGAATAAATGAAGAAAAAAAATTGCTGAAGAAAATTTGTTCTGAATTAAAAATTTAATTTATATCAAGTTAACTTCAACATTTCAGAATTGTAGCTATTGAAAATGCTGGATGATTGAGAAATTATTGTCATATAAATTTTTTTAAAAAAAGATGGCTCATGCGGGTCTGTACTTATCACAGTATGTTCCAACATGCCTCTCAATAATGCAAAAATAACCGTTAACGTTCTGCCAAAAAACCAATGAGAAAGCAACTTATCCAAAAGCAACTTACAAGCATTGAAAAAAAAACAATTGTACTGTTTCAACGAAAAATTTTGCCGTCTTCTTTCGGCCGACAAGAACGAAAACTCTTAACGCATTCCAGTAATATAGAAGTATTACAATTTTAAAGACTTTGAAAGGCACGGACACAAACAAAATTTGCAAACCCAAACGCTATAAACTTTATACACACAAATACATAAGTACAAACTCCAATACCAAAAAAAAGTTTGAAAATTTTCATTATGGCAACTGATCTTTACTGAAGCTCGTCACCGTTCATTTAGGTCTTCTTTTTTCATCTAATCAGATAGGTGATGAAATTTTGAACTTTCATGAGAATAATAAATTAATCAGCTTTTTTAAATAAACGTCTCGAAATTGTGTTACCGGCGAGCTTTAAAAAAACATATTTTTGATTTGATTTTGGTCAGATTTAAAAGCGATTTAAAGGTCTGATTGTTTCGCACTCTGCATGTATTTGTATCTAACATTTAAAGGAACTAATTCTCTCAGACTAAGTTCTCCTTTTCTCTCTCGCACTCTTAGACACACACAATACAAACAAAAAAAACAAACAAACAAATATGAACCCGATTCCAAAAAAATAGTTTTTTAGGTTTTTCCTTTGGCAACTAGACACTGACACCCATTGTTCGTCACCGTTCATTGCACTATCATTTGTTTTAATTGGCAAAATAGGTGTGGACAATTTGGCATAATTGTAACGATAATGATAAAATTGACTTTAAAATTTAAACTAAACATTTTAGGTTTTTCCAAAAAAGGATGTCATTTTCGATGCTTAATGAGCATAATAGCCCAATAAAGTTTTAGAAAAAATATCGCAGAATTATTACATTCTAGACCTATTAAATCCATTCTAAAAAAACGCAATTTGCAAAATTTATTAGGTTATTTTTTTAAGTTCTAAAGCAGTTTTTGTACTCTGTTCAACTTGTTTTAACATGTAAAATTTCGTTAAAGGCCGTCATTAAAGGTTCCTATTAAGTAGCAGTGATATAGATGGGTTGTCGGTTGTATGTTTTTTACGATTGGGCGTTTTCACTCTTTGGGGTATTTTTCACGAAACAGAAAATTTTAAAAATACTTATGTGAACCGATAAAGAAAAGAAATATATCTTTCTCTTCCTTCAAGAAAATTTCGCTTTTATATGAAGAGTTTCACAATTCAAATCACCGTCGAACTTTCCAATTTTAAAAAAACTCCAGCAGACTCCAAAAGATCAGTTCGAAGAGCAATTTCATAAAACAGGTGAAAATGATTTTCTTCTTTCTTTCAGAAAAAAATGTATTAAGTTTTGAACCTGGAAACCATAAACTCTTTAATTCTCAATTTTTTCAAACGATCTGATCTGTTCATACAAGGTATTATAATAAAAAAAAAATCAGAAAACATTTCCAGCTTTACTTTTGAAAAATGAATTTGATTTATTGTTCTTTCCAAGAAAGCAATTTTTTCACGTATCCGCGGCTTTCAGAACACAAATTTTTAACTCTGATGAAAAACTGAGAAATGTTTGCCAAAACAACTCTAGACAAATAGATTTTTCTGCATTTACTTTTATATTTTCAAAGTTGAGTTTAGGAGTGCTCTGAATTGACTGAAGTCCTTAGATTTTCCAAACAACCTGTTCGACTCAAAGAAAAATTGGTTACATTACTTTTTAATCAACAGAATAATAGGAGATTGATAAAGTAGTTTTTCACTTGATGTTTTTTTTCCTTTTCGATTTTTCCTTCGATATTTTAAAGTGTTACCCTTTTCCAAATTCCTGAAATTTTTTATATAAATCAAACATAGATCCTGTGGGCTACAAGATGTTGTTTTTCCTTTTACTTTACGATGCGTAAACGGAAACTGAAAATTTGACTGAAGAAAAAAGTCAGCCTCGCATATATATTCCCCCATTTTGAAAAATTTGAGATTGAAAATTGTTAATTTAAACTTTGCTGTGGAAATAAATGCCTTATTTTATTAAAAATCTTTGAAGCAAAACAAAAATCAACAGCTTCCTATGCTCACTAAGCTTTTCTTTATCTAACACTAATCGGGAGTGTTCACAAAAAAAACCCATTCAACTTTTGGATAGTAATCAAATCAAATAAAAATGATAAGCAAAAGAAATCAAATTATAAATAATGATCGCGCACAATAAAATTATACTTTGTGACATAGCAATAAAAGCAAAATTTATGCTTCTAAAAAACTTTCTTAGCTTCCTTTTTTGGTTATTAATTCTTCGGTAATCTTATTTGCCTGCTCTGGTTTTCCGTAGTTGCGGATAGTTTATCAGATTGTGATTATTTAACTTCCAGCACTAAAATGCAACAAAACCGAAGTTTGTCAAAATTCTACGTCTAAGATTTTTTTGGATATAATTATTTGCTTTTCAGAAAAGCGGTTCATTTTTTACAATAAAGAAAGACAAAAATGTTTACTTGAAAGTATAAACATTAACAAGCAATAAACTCTCTTGTCATGCGGAATCCACAAAACGTTCGTACAATAACTCTTCAGAGGTATCACAAAATGAAGTTTGAGTTTCTTTGAGAAAAAAGCGTGAAACGAAAACCTAAACAAAAATATAAACAATAGAAAACTTTGGGCACTACATTTGCCCATTATCTTCAAGTTCAACCCAAAAGAAATCCACTCGCAGAATTGAGAAAACAACATTTGATTGATCCAATGCCTGTTCAGCAATCACGATGAGTTAGCCATAGAAAGCACTACAGATATTGTCGCTGTTCTAAATGAAAAATTCTTATTTGCAAAAAAAATTCTTCTTTGTTGGGAGGGATGCATGAGAAATTTGCCTTCCTAAAGATAAGAAACGAGTACTGCATTAAAAACTGCATTTTAAAATTTGTTTTTTGTTATTTTCAAGAACCTGGGACTTGCTCATTCTTCATTCGATTGTTTCAATTCTGATGTTTATCTTAAGTTCTCTTTGTATGTTCATCAACATCATGGCTGGTTTTGGAGTATCTACAGGTTAGGAACTGTCGGAGACGGAACAAATAAAAACAAAAACATCCGTGGTTTAGTAAACGCAACATAAATAGACATACGAAAATTGAATAACAATTAGGTAGTTCGTTCATATTTAAAGCTTGAGTTAATATTGATGCAAATAATTCTATTACTCTATGAATTCTATTACTATGGATGTGAATATTACTCTAACTCTATTTTGCTATAAAATCGGCAGACGTGCAATCGCTGCTGTTATTCCTGCTTAGCGGAGGAGTAGATGTTTGGTTCTTAGAGCAGAGAGAGGAAGAGAGAGAGAGAGAGAGAGTTTTAGTGGAAAATGAAGCGGCTTAAGTTTGCGATGGTTTAGTACTGATTTCCTTTACCAGCAAGCTCTAGGCTCGTGCGTGTTTACAATTGAGTCAACACGACTAAAAAAATCACAAGACCTATGACTAGCTCCGAATCAATTCCTAGGTCATTCGTGGAGCCGACTATTAGTCGTCTTCAGTCATATTTTCGTTTCAGACTTGCTGCTGTGAAGAGCGGCCTGGATAGCTTCAGTATCCTTCACTTAATACGCGTCTCAATAGCGGCAGTGAATCAGCCGGCATGGCTTGCTCTATAGTGTATTAAATAATACACAGCAGTATTTGGCTATGAATAATGTATTCATTCACTCAACGCATTTCACGCAGCATAGCTCTCTCTTAGTTTTCCGTCAGTTTAGACTAAGTCTAAAGCGTTTACAAAGTTGACGGTTAAATAATTATACTCTCTGTAGTATCGGTAATTGCGACGGCAATTATCCACTTAGCAATACTACAGCTCACCCCGATTAAAATAAAAGAAAAATTTTGCTCTATCGTACAATGTTTACATTAAGATTATTAAAGAAACAATAATAGTTTTTTGCAAAAAGTTGCAAATTAAAAAGCAACATATTAAGAATTACAAAAGAAGTACAAAATTGAGATCATTTAACTTCCAGCACTAAAATGCAACAAAACCGAAGTTTGTCAAAATTCTACGTCTAAGATTTTTTTGGATATAATTATTTGCTTTTCAGAAAAGCGGCTCATTTTTTTACAATAAAGAAAGACAAAAAAGTTTACTTGAAAGTATATACATCAACAAGCAATAAACTCTCTTGTCATGCGGAATCCACAAAACGTTCGTACAATAACTCTTCAGAGGTATCACAAAATGAAGTTTGAGTTTCTTTAAGAAAAAAAGCGTGAAACGATAACCTAATCAATAATATAAACAATAGCAAACTTTGGGCACTACTTTTGCCCATTATCTTCAAGTTCAACCCAAAAGAAATCCACTCGCAGAATTGAGAAAACAACATTTGATTGATCCAATGCCTGTTCAGCAATCACGATGAGTTAGCCATAGAAAGCACTACAGATATTGTCGCTGTTCTAAATGAAAAATTCTTATTTGAAAAATAAAATTCTGCTTTGTTGGGAGGGATGCATGAGAAATTTGCCTTCCTAAAGATACGAAACGAGTACTTCATTAAAAACTGCATTTTAAAATTTGTTTTATGTTATTTTCAAGAACCTGGGACGTGCTCATTCTTCATTCGATTGTTTCAATTCTGATGTTTATCTTAAGTTCTCTTTGTATGTTCATCAACATCATGGCTGGTTTTGGAGTATCTACAGGTTAAGAACTGTCGGAGACGGAACAAATAAAAACAAAAACATCCGTGGTTTAGTAAACGGAACATAAATAGACATACGAAAATTGAATAACAATTAGGTAGTTCGTTCATATTTCAAGCTTGAGTTAATGTTGAGGCAAATAATTCTATTCCTCAAGCGAAGAGCGCCCAATTGATATGTGTTGTTTTGCTGTAACTTCTTAAGGCTGCAGAGCTGTTCATTTGCACTGTTTTTTTAATGATGAGGCTATTGTGAGACAATTTTTTAAACAGCTTCAAAAGATTTGTTTCAGGTATTTGTACAAAAGTTTAAAAATTTTAGATTGTTGGAAACTAATTTGGATATAATGAAAAATTATGATTGTTGTACTTTTTGCTACAATGATTTGGCTTCTCTTCTCAATTTGGTTATTTTATCTTGAATACAGCAGATGAGTTTTCTTTTTTCTCCTTTCGAGCCACTCTTCTCAATGCTGGATTTAATTGGTCCAGAACTCCGTGCAGCTGGGAATCATATCAACTATTGTGGATACAACCGTGCTTAAAAATTGTTTATAAAGACTCATTATTTCATGTAAAACTCAACTAACATTCTCTTTCTCACTTGCACTTCTTTGACTGTACGGCATGGACAATAGGGCCGCTTTCTGTTTGTCTTTATAGATCTGCAACTTGCAGAGTCGATCGGAACATCTGTAGTCCACCCTGAAATCATTGTATTTAGAACATTGACAGTGATTTTGATAGATTTGATTAATTCCGACAAAGTGAATTGTTTGAATAGGTTGAAAACAGACTGTAACCGGCTTGAATGTCCTCCCGAAACTTATGTACTGAAGTGTGCTACACTCAGTAACACTATTTGATAATCTTAGTGCTATTTTGAGAATTTACGTTATAGTGCGTGAAGCACAAACTTGAATTGGACAAGGTCCATTTTAACGTGTGAACAAATTATTAAAGTAGTTTTGAATAAACTACTATTTTAAGATCACTAACTCAAACTAAAACTATCATGACTTGATATTATCACGCCACACAGATAACACCAAGTTAACCTTGGTAACTCTGTCGACACTGTTATCTTTATCCAATAGGATACAAGATAACCACGTGTCCGCATGTATAAAAGGAGCTCGCACGCTCAACCACCACTTATTCTTAATTTCAACACTCTTTGGTCCCTGATAACTTCTGATTTAAAATCATACTCCCGTATTGCTCCCTTGCTCAATCTCAGCTTACTTGAGATATTTTTCTAACTTAGAATAATTTGTGACTTGTTCTTAACTAAGAACTCTCTAAGTCATAAAATATTAACTTAGCACAAATTTGGAAATCAGGTAAGTTAAACTTAACTTCTCTAAACTATAAAATTCTATCTAAGTTACAAGCTAACTTAGAATAATTCAACCTGTGCTATTTAGTGCTATCTCAGTCTTAATAACTTTAACTATTCTATCCTTTCATGCTCGGTTCATATTTGATGCCGTTTAACATAACTTATTAACTGATATTTGCATTTAACTTTCTTTAATACTTAACCATATACCAAGATTAAAACTAGGGGTTCAACTCTCAGTTTATACATGTGGTCCAGCGATTAACCCCGTCGTTTAAGTATTTAATGTACCGATCAGTAGTATAAATGGTGGTCCCAGAGAGGCTACTTCAATTTAACTTGTTCAATTAATACAGAGAGACTACTTTAATTTAACTTGTTCATTTAATACCGAAAAGGCAATCTCAATTTAACTTGTTCATTTAAACTATCAGAGAAGCTTGCCTATATTTAACTTGTTCACTTATTATAGAGAAGCCATTCAATTTATTTGTGTAATTTAACTATTCAAAGGGCTTCTCACTTAAATTCTTATTTGAATTAGAATTAAACTATCCCTCTTTTCTAAATAGTTTTATTACAATAACTTCAGTCTTTTAAACAATGACAAGTCCTGGTGATAGTACTCCTCCAGCTGCCGTTACTCCCCCACCTGAAACTCCCATAACACATCCAAATCTTCACTTGTATTTTTTTCAGGCAATGATCCTAATCAGGATGCCACTTCTTTTTGGAACTCTGTAGAAAACAAAATGCTCTTTTCACTAGGAACTAGGCCTACAGCACCCGCTGCACAAACTAGCTATGATAAAAGGCAACAATCCTTATTCGGCTCACTTTTAACTGATAGAGCAATAGAATGGTTTGAAAGTGAAGTCACAGATTGGAATACTTTAAGAGATGAGTTTTTAAAAAGATTCACAGACGGTAGAGACCAATTTAGATTTAGACTTGAGGTTGAGAACACATTCAGGCAAGAAGGAGAATTAATAAAGAACTATCTACATAGACTAAAGAGTGGAGTTGATAAAGGTTGGCCAGAAAAGATACCGATAATTATTGAAGGTGATGACAATATAAGAAGGGAGAAAGAAATCCAACAAAGACAACGAAGTCAGAAATACATAGATTTTGCTATAAGAGGACTAAGACCACAAGGTTTAAAACGCAAAGCGCACGAGAAACTTATTGAGAATCCTTCAATAACTTGGACACAGTTTGTTGATCACTTAGTCATAAAGGACTTAACATTTTCTGTAACAGCAGAACCTAATGGAGCGACAAGACTAGATAAACTTAAAACATTAGAGAGCAAAATTAATGATTTAACCAGTCTTTTCAAAAGCAACGAAGTAAACGCTATAGATACTTCTAGGCCAAGAGACCCTAATATAAAAGGCAGACCTAACAGTACTAGGTTTTGTGATTATTGTATAAGCAATGGTCATTCCTTCTCTAGATGCACAAAGAAACAGATAGATGATAGTGTTAACAAATTGAGAAAGGAACTAGTTGAACCAAGAAGGCCAAATATAACATTCTCTAATGATTATAGAAAGAATAACCGAGGCAATGTAAGATTCAATGGTCCTATAAACCAAGGCTACCAACCAAGAGGTGGCTACTCAAACTATAATCCTAGGTTCAACAAGCCTAATTATCAACAACAAAGTACAATTTTTAGCAGTTATGGCAGTAGATTCACTCAACCATACGAACAAACCTTCCCTCAGAAAAACACATATAGAAATAATGAACCAAATCTTGAACAACAATCACCATCACCACGATCGATAAATAGAGGAATAATAGGTTATGCTATGTGTGATATAACCGACAAACCTATACAAAGATACAATATCACAAACTGTGCCGAATTTACAAGTACAATACTAAACGAAAGTGAGGACTATAACAATTGCTTCATACTGAACACAGTAGTAAACAATTTACAAGAAGGACAGCAAATTCAAACTAATTCTTGCATTAGATATGTAGATTTTCGTACCCAATCTATATTTGACTCTAATATGCCTATAGCGCACACGATATCCTCAGATGCAGAAATGAGAAAAGGTTTTGCTAACACAATCTCCAAAAGAATACCCTTATTAAAGGACTACTGTAAAAGTAGAAACTGTGATATAGGTGACATAATAACTTTCAGAGCAGATAATAACTTCGTATTTAATCTCATCACTAAGGCTAATCATTATGAAAAGCCAACAATCGATACAATCAAAACAACGCTACTTGCTATGAGAGATCATGCACTAGGACTAAATTTACGCTGTATAGCGATGCCAAAAATAGCTTGTGGTTTAGACGGAATGGATTGGACAGAGATATCTTCCCTAATTGAACAAACATTTAAGAATTCAGGAATAACTATCTATGTGTATACAAGCAAAGATGATATTGATAAACTACAAAAAGTAGAAACCAATACACTAGAACAGGAAGAGGTGCTCAAAATTATTGAGAGTGAGTTAATAGAAAAATGCAAAGAAGATGGGAGAGAACTAGCCACAGACTTCTTTACCGAAGCCAAAGTGTTATGTAGACCTAAAGTCAACGACCAGTTTCCTAAGTTTAGAGATAAACTACAAAGCAACCGAATCATAAATAAAGCAGTTAGTGATTTTGTAATTAAGCAAAATAGAAATACAGTATCTATTTTGCAGTATCTATGAAATACTAGACATAGAGTATCTAGAAAGGTTCTTAGATAACTTTGTTTTCACGCAAAGTGATTTGACTGATGATGAATTGTTTGAGTTGATAGAAATAATACTTCAGGATAATGGTGTCTATTCACATCATAAATATGATATTGGCAGAACTAAGCATAAGTTCCATTTACCCCTAAAGAAAGACGCAACCTTTCAAAAGCAACGACCAAGGAAAATACCCATTCATCTCAGAGATAAATTAAAAAACTAATGGATGATTTAATTCAAGCAGGAATAATCAGGGAGCTGAATGAGAACGATGATATAAATAGTTGGTTTGTCGATCCCGTTATCATATTACCTAAGAAGGATTATGTAAAACTGGTCAATGATGCTAGATACCTAAACTCTATAACTGATACAAGTAATTCTAGTTGGCCACTCGAACCACTAAACGTTCTAATGACAAGAATAACCGGAACTATATTTACAAGTAGTGATTTATAATCGGCTTATAATCAAATACCACTAACTGAAGATACACAGAAGGTTACAAGTTTTATTGTAGGAGGCACCTACAATAACACAGTACACCTATCAAATAGGATTTTATGGTCTTAAACCCTTACCCAGTTTCTTTAGCAAACTAATGCGTTATGCATTTGGACCTTTTATAAAACGAAAACAAGCCGTAACATACATAGACGATACTTTATTACAAGCTAAAGATAAACAAGAAATGTTCACAATAGTAAAAGAGTATCACTCTTTGCTTCGAAAGGCAAACCTTAAAGCAGCCCCTGATAAAACAATATTTTTCTTACGAAAAGTGAGATTTCTAGTACATGTTATATCTAAAGACGGAATATGGGCTATTGCTTCGCGCATAGATGATATTAGAAACCTAAAAACGCCAGAATCGAAAACAGAAGTTTTAAGAGTTTTAGGAATGATGGGTTTCTATCACACCTATATTTTAAACTTTCACATAGATGCAAAACCTCTATATGACTTAACTAACGATACAACATTATTCAAGTGGTTACCAGAACACGAAATGGTATTCACAGATCTTAAGCAAAGATACCGTCACGACATTTCTAACGCATTTCCTTCTAATGACTATCCCTTTCATATACATGCTGATTCATCTAATTTAGGAACAGGTTGTGTTCTTATACAAGATTTCCCTGACAGAAAATGTATGATTTCAGCAAACTCGAGAGTTTTTGATAAAGCTGAATAAAAGATGTCCCCTCAACATAGAGAACTATGCGGAATAATATCTGCATTACAAACATATGAATTTTATGTTATTGGATCCCCTTTTCCAATTTAACTGTATTGTGATCACCGGCCAATTCTATTTCTTTGGTCACGACGAGGACAAATGTCACATCGTTTCTTTAAGTATCAAGTTGTAATAATCAAGTTCCACAACTTGCAAATTATATACACTGAAGGCAAAAACTTAGCGTTCCCTGATGTTCTTAGCCGAAACGTTTCTTTAGCAGATGCTAAACTTTATCAACTAGAACACAAAGTAATACCTAAAGATATAAAGTTTCATATTAATGGAGAAGAAGTTAACTATTCTGTATTGCATCAAGACGATAAGGACGCAACAGCTAACGACTGTTATCCAATTATTGCTCAAGTCAAAGGCGAAAGAAAGAAACTTATTAATATAAATGATGAAGGTGACTTTAGCGTAGATGATGCACCAGACTACATAAATGAACACTGTCTTGCTATACACAGTTTCTCTGATTGTTTTCGCTACGGCACACAAATAAATCAAATAGAGAAATTAACTTCAGAACTAACTAGCGGGTATGATAATCACTACTATTCCAAGATAGAAGAAATAGCTGAAATAAGTGATGACCGAGAAGGTTATGATCACCAAGATTGGTTAGATCTAGTTGAAGGAAATATTGAAAATTCACTTATTCAACAATTAGAATCTGTTAAAGCCGATTATATTAGACGTACAAAATTTAAGAAAATTCTCGAACCAGAAGCTTTTCAGAACATTCCAGAAAAAGGTGTACACACAGATACCTTAGATTTAATAGCTAAATTAAGGTTTTTGCAAAAAAACGCTAATCTTGACACTGATACTATTCTTGAAGAACAAATAAACGACTCCGTGATCGATAAAGTTAGAGATTGGTTGAAAGTAGGCAAGGCTCCAGAAAAGGACTATACAATTAAACAATCTAAAGCCTTACAAGCTTATAAAAATAATTTCAATTTGTTATTTCTGGAGAGTCAATATGACATACTATGTTATTCTGAACCTTTTGAAGACGGCTCATTTGACGTTAGAATATGTGCACCACTTTCACTACTCATAAAGATATTCGAAGTCGCACATACGCATGAACTTAGTGGTCACAGAGCAGAAAGCACAACTTAGAATAGAGTTAAGCGATATTTCTATTGGCCTGGTATGTTTAAATGGATTGAAATGTTAATGTTAGATTGCTTAAGTTGCCAAACTAACAAGTCAGCACGCACAGACTTGAAGAAAGCACCCTTAGAACAATGGGGAAAATTAGAAGCTATACCCCTACAAAAACTTCATATTGATGATAAAGGTCCACTACGACCACTTAGTAAAGGAAATAGATTTTGTCTTGTAATAGTAGACGCTTTCTCTAGATTTATACAAGAATACCCTAGCAAGAATGCTGAAGCTCTCAAAACAGTAAATCAACTAGAGAATTTTATAACTACAATTGGTATACCGCAACAAATAGTACATGATAACGGCATTGCTTTTATTAGTAATGATTTCGTTCACTACACAAACGAAATGGGAATTACACTATGCGCCCGAACTGCATATTCACCGTGGACTAACGGCAAAGTAGAAGTACAAATTAAACATTTGACTAATTACCTAAGACATTTTATTAGTAAGAGTGGATCTAATTGGTCCGAGTACACTAGTAAATTTGCATTTTCACACAATACTGCAGTTAACTACAGTACGGGATATACCCCATATGAAATACTATTCGGAACGAATCAAATACCCTTATCACTAAAGTTAGGACTACTAAGAGATAATCAAAAGAAATGCACATAAGAGTATTGTAATAATATACCGCCACATTCACATAGTGAAGAAAGGTGTAATAACAAAAAGATAGAGAAATTGTTACTAAACAGATTATCTAACAAAATGTTCAAGCGCGAGAATACATTTAAAACAATATACTCGAATACCTACACTAAATGTAGACAAACTACGAATAAAGCGCACAAGTAAAGAAACAGATTTAAACTCGGAAGGCCTATACCTGAAAGTAGAAAAGTACTATTAGAGAATCACTCTACAGGACTATTAAAATCCAAAAAGCTTCAAGAGCTACGCTCAGAACCTTATACAGTATAACGGATGATAACTAATACATATGAAATACAGCATGATAAAACAAATGAAAAGAAAACAGTGCATAGAAATCATATAGTATTTATTACCCGAAAGAAGAAAAAATACAAGAGTTAGTTGAGAACTACGTAGTTCCAGACGACACTGATGATTATTATACTCAATATAATAAGCATAATATATCCAAATCTAATGCTTATAAGGGCGCACAATATGTTGCTATTTCACAGTGGCCTTTTAGTAGAAACACAACCTACTATAAATTCTAATACTACACTACAGCCATTTTATATTGTTGAGGCTACCCCAACAAAGGACTCAGGCTTAGAATCGCTACAAACACGAATAGATAACACTACACACATTCAAGGCACAAGCTATTCTAACTTGCAACTCCCACGCATTTCAACCCCCTACCCTATGCAAACTATGTATTTACCTAATAGCCCACAGCAATAAAATTTTTCTACCCCACCTGATAATACTAGTAAATTTAAGCTACATGCAAATTTTTCCCCCAAGCAACGCATAATAGCCCCACATCATCACCTTATAATCCTACACCTACAGCATCCCCTAATATATCTAATGTACCTGACGCAAATGAAGTATTGAGTAGACCTCAGCGTAATAGAAAAGCACCTACATTCTTTGGTGAAACTATTCCTTCTGACGCTACATAAACTCAAAAAGAAATAGAGACACAAAATCTCTTTTAATTAATAACTTAAAATTAAAAAGCGCCACTACGCACAAAAAATCATAAAAAAGCTAATATATGCAAAACTCAAAAGAAAAAACTTGATTATAAACCAATAATAGACACCAAATACTACGACATCAATCAATTTTCTCTCCCCTTCTCACCTACTTATGAGGCTCTAAGAGACTCCTCACGGTGGCAGCCACCAACGTCTTCTCCTCAAATACCAGGCATTCCTTATAGTTGAGTTCCCTCAACATTTTGTAATACCGCTGTAGTGTTGGCCCGGTCTTGGGACACCACCACGCCTGAGATAGGGCCTAAACTCTTTGTTCCAAATTGTCAAGTTTGTCCTCTTGTTGTTCTGTTAAGGACACCCCCATCTTCAGGAATCGTTTGAAGAACTAAAATTATTGCCTCCTTAACATTCTATTTCACAATTTCTTTATGTAAAGCCTATCCCCACCCTTTTCTATCCCTTATCATCCCGTGACAACCCTAATAAAACAAGATAATTTTATTCGGTGTAAACTTCCATCTTTTCCTAAGAAGAATTCGATTAGTTCAGTGGTCCACTTTGAAACACATCATGTTTCCCTCATTGACCACGGATTGAACCTGTTCCTCACCCGACATTTTCCTAAGACTTCCTCGTCCCATAACGCAAGATGTGGATAACAATAAGCCGTGGACATGAAAAATAAAAAGCTGAGATAAGCCGAAAACCCCTGTTTTAAGGAACGCCTTATAAGTTTAACGGCGCACCGTTTTCTTACGACCAATGACTGGAGTAATTTCCAATCCATCAACAGTTAGTTGATAGTTCGCAGTCTCCAACTCCTCCTTCTTTTCATCATTAGGGCACGTATAGTCAAAAAATCAAAAAGATAACAACTCATTTCTGAAGATGAATATATATAACAAAAAATTAGACCGGGAATAAAGAAGATACAAATTAAAGAAGGAACAAAAATTAAAAATAAACTAAAAGAAAGAAGAAAGTCTAAATGAACTAAAATTGAAGTTAACGGCGAAGAAAGAAATAAGGTTTTGGAAATTAATAGTCAAGAGAGATCAACTGTATAGTATGAACGTTTAAGGCAAAAAGCAAATAGCCCACTCAACACAAATATTACATAAAGTACGCAGTTAATCACCACTGCAAGCTGTTACACACACATAACTTCTTTACATGTTCAACACTAATACACTTTTAACATTTACGCATACTTTTTATTACAAACTAACGCTGAAAACACATGTTACCCAAAGCAAAGCTAAGTAGAAACAAGTCCCCCATGAGCAAATACCTAATCTAAGTTAAATACCCTAAGTAGAGAAATTTGCCCCTTGCAAACTAGTTAACCAAGCCTAAATCGCATTTAGTCAGAAAACACACCTTAAGGCAGCCCAAATATTCAACAGATAAGAGCTAACCTTACTAGCTTAAAGACCCAAGCAATGTTTAAATTAAACATTAGAATACTTATGAACAAATAACTAACCGCAAATTCCCACGTAAGAATTATATTACCTAAGCGCAAACCTTACATACTGGTCAGAAAGAGCTATAACTTGATGAGTCTAGTCGCTCAACAACTCAGACCACATATTTGCTCAAATGCGTGCCTATTCTAATAGTTCACAAACGCTTATGAAACACAAAATATAAATATCGCAGTATAAGTTCCAAAAAAGTTCATCAAGTTATTGAATTTATTTCTGTATGCACTTTTCATTAGCATTTACGATTTTGCTCAAATTTTAACGTATTGAAAGTAAAATCTGTGATTAGTAGATATACCCTGAAATACCAACTGACTTTTGAAAAGAAAGAGAGTTAGCAAAAGTTTTAAAGAAAAATGAAACTTTTCTATATTGTTACCTTACAATCTTTAAAGTGTTCCCCTTTAAAGGTTTTACGCGATAGACAAGTGAAAGTTCGTTGTTGAACATACAAAGTAAT
Organism: Convolutriloba macropyga; assembly: GCF_964194025.1. Classification (NCBI taxonomy): domain Eukaryota; kingdom Metazoa; phylum Xenacoelomorpha; order Acoela; family Convolutidae; genus Convolutriloba; species Convolutriloba macropyga. Next base: position 19,898,534 of record NC_134470.1, read on the forward strand.
AGTAGCTAGTGTATTCAGAGTAGAATTTTCATTTTCGTCCAAAAAGTTGTCACAATTTCATATCACGGACATGAAATTGGTGAAATTATAATTTTTGCGTAGAAAAACCCAGATAAAATGAGTTAAACTGAAAACAAATTGTTTTCCAATGTCTCATACACGTAATAGTTGCCCATACAATGTTCAGTTAAGCGATTAGTAAATCTGAAGCTTTAGCTTTAGAACAACAACAATTTTTAATTTTTCCCCATGTATTAAGATTTGGTATAGAATTAAAAAGGTAGCCCTAGAAAGTCTCAATTGTTTCCCCCCTTAATTTTGGTTCAAATAACGTGTTTATACAACAGCTATTGCACTGCCAAGTTTGCTCAATTTTGAAAATCGTGTCAGAAAGTACTGACCAAATCGAATCTTCTCCCATGTATTAAGATTGGGTATAGAATAAAAAAGGTAGCCCTAAAAAGTCTCAACTGTTTTCCCCCCTTATTTTTGGCTCAAATAACGTGTCTATACAACAGCTATTGCACTGCCACGTTTGCTCAATTTTGAAAATCGTGTCAGAAAGTACTGACCAAGTCGAATCTTCTCCCATGTATTAAGATTGGGTATAGAATAAAAAAGGTAGCCCTAGAAAGTCTCAATTGTTTTCCCCCCTTATTTTTGGTTCAAACAACGTGTCTGCACAACAGCTATTGCACTGCCAAGTTTGCTCAATTTTGAATATCGTGTCAGAAAAACTGTCCAAATCAAGTTTTCTCCCATGTATTAAGATTGGCTATATACAAAAAAAGGTAGCCCTAGAAAGTCTGTAAACTTTTTGCTAATTAATTTTATATCAGACGACGATATGATGCAGAAACCACTTTCACCCCAAAAATCATCAACTTTGCTATCTTAGTTAAGGAGAAATTCAACGTTCACGATTCACCCATGTATTAAGATTGGTTATAGGCTAAATACGCAACTTCATGAAATAAATGACAAAATAAGATATATTCAATTTAATATTATGCCACCTTTTAACCTAGCTACTGTTGACAGACAACACGTGATACACTGTTTGTTTTCATTTTACAGGAATGGTCAAAAACACACTTAATTTGTGCCCAAAAACCTGCTAATAAACGCAATTCTGTGATAAAAATAGAGAACTTAGCGCAACCTCTTAGCCATATCATATGTTTAGGACCATGCTATATGGCTTTAGCCAATGCTAGTTATTAGCCAGTCAGATTTGAGCACACAGATTTTGGTAATTTAACCCTGAGAACCACTATTTAAAAGCCTTACCCGAATTCAAAATCACTTTTCTCAGTTACCTTCTGAAATCAATTACTTCTTTCGCTCTCGAAATCACAAATTCAGCTCTAACTTAACCATCGCTCTCTCTCTCTCTCTTTCTCTTTTTTTCTCTGTCCCAAATTATATCTTTCACATTTTGCCTCTTTCAACTAATAAACTTAGAAAACTTAGCAAAGTTTTCAATCATTTCAATTTGTGACCAGCAAATACTTGTCACAACACATCCCCACAACACATATACCAGGTATCTCAGATCAATATTAATTTTCAATTCAATTCTCAGTCAGTAACTGTAGCAGGAGTTTATAACTCTTTAGAGACTGACAATTCAGAAAGTTTCTAAATCCCAACAAACACTAACTACACTAAACACTTTCATCACCAATTAAACACACCACAACACACCACAACCGTAAAGACAATCAATCCTAATATGTAACCGAAATCTCATTCGACCAAAACGATTTTCTTATTTCTCTTTCTATCAACCCTGATACACCTGTGAAAGTTTCCATTAAGGCAAATCAAAAGCTGAAACTGAATAGTGAACTTAACACGTTAACTAGTTGTCAAATTTCTAACGAAGTAAGAACTGTAGTTTTCTTTGCTACTAACTCTAAGGAAAACCCTATTGCTGTCTTCTGGGGAAAGTATAACCCTCAACAACTTAACAGTTTATTAATTCAAATTCATTCTTCGAGTCTAGTTGACTTAGACATTTTAAATGTCCCTTGTTTGGTTTTAGAACCACCAACTGATCAATGAATATTCCGCTAAACGATTATTGGATTATAGCTTCAAGAACAATTTTCTCAACTTCTTACAGTCCTTATAGCATCCCGCATAAAATCCTGAATTATAATAATAAGTCAGCCAAAATTGATCGATCGTATATTTCATATAAAGAAAACATTGTTGTTTTCTTCGTTAAAGACCAATCTGTAAAATTAGAAATAATTGTTTGTTGGACCCTTAACAAACCAGAACATATTGAACGCTTTCATTTCCAATTGAACAACAGAGACGAAATAGACCTTGATATCATCGAAGCTCCCTTTACTGTAGACCCTTAATCTATGTTACCACTTTCCCTTAAAACACAAGTTCTTACTGCCCTTGCATTCGACCCGCTATCATATATTAGAATATTCCTCCTACAGAAAGTTCGGAAATAAAACTGTAACACTTAACAAGTGTTTTGTTTCTAATCAACAGAGAACAGTTGCATTTTTCGTAGCATCAAAAAATAACGCAAAATTTGTCATATTTTGGGTACCCTATAATCCCGCTCACGTTCAAGAGCTAAAATATCAGATTACTTTCACGGATAATATTAACTTGAATTTGTTAGACTCACCTTATAATGTCTTCGTTTATTATATGGAAGACGGAGAAATCAAAAAGTCACTAGCAAAAGACGAAGTAAAAAACGTAAGTTACAAAATGTTTCTTTTCATATTACTTTGCTTAACGCTGTTCCTTCCTGTAGCAACTGATATTGAGTCTGAAATTGTTCAACTTTTTGCAAATTTAGAAATACTCTTTGAATATAACGATTCTCACCCACACTTCATAAAATGTGTCGTAATTAGAAATAATTGTCTACCTGAAGAAATTCCGTACCTTAAATTTCTAGAGCCTCCTGAAAAAATATCAATTTGGTCAAAACGCAACGTCCATTTGCCACTATCACTGAATAAAGACCAGTTCTTTAAAGAAAAACTTACTGATAAGAAAGCGCTTCTTTCAAAAGTAGAATATTTTATAAATTATAAAATAGGAAACCAAATTCGCTCTGTTCAGTTTCTGAAATTTATTGCTCTAATACCTCTTGCCCTTCTCTGTGTTATAACTTCTTGCTATGCAAAATATTTGATCTTTATTATATTTCTTGCATTATTACTCTTAACGTCTTTCACTGACGCCAGACCAATTGAAAAGATGAGTATCTATGAAAACACAGCTCCTAACCTTCATGTTAACCACTTTGACTGCTCAAAAATGATCTCAAACCAGATGTATTCTCTCAACAAACTAGCACCCTGCGAAATTCGCCCTGATAAAATTAGCACTAATCAAGCACGAGTCACTCTCTACCAAAGAAATTATAAAGTTAAGCTAGAAGCAACTATGTGTAAAGCTACCCAACAGCAATTGCGTTGGTTATGCGATTCTTTTGACTCTAGCGGCATAGATGCCAGACATAATACTATTACTACTTCAGTTAAGCCAAAAGACAAACTTGCAAAGGAAAGAAAAAAAGATAAAGCTTTCCCCTTCTTCTAATTAAGTAGAATTCAATTTTGACAAATCTTTGTTCTCAAACTTTAACTCAGGCGATGTTGGAACTGGAAACAATGAATGTAACTCCCGCGGTTGGAGTACACACTATCCTCATGAAATATACATGCAAAATGTTAGCCTGAATGTAAACCTTAGAGATGGCAGAGTTAATAACTGGCAAAATATACCTCTACCTTGTCCTTTATCAGAAGGAGGCGGCGATTCTACATCTACTGATCCATTTGCTTACACTTGGGATGAACCCAATATTTGTCTTTTCATTATGATTTGCACTTTTGACGCTCAAATGATTAACGCTAATGACAAATACTACATAGTAAAGGATCCTAAACTTACTTCAGCTCAGTCAGATTTCGACTTACAAAGCTTTATGTTCCAAGTTTATAATAAACCACAGTCTTTCTGTAGTCATCCACGAAAAGTATATCCTACGCCATATGATTCCCTATTTATTAGTCTTCGTGACGGTTTCGATATGAACACTGGAGAACCCATTCACAAGTGTAACTCTGATACCGGTGCTATCACGCTTAAAAATAAAAATTATTCCAGTGACAACAAAACAGCTGATACAAAGCATTTTCAAATATATGAAAATATTGATTTCGAAGCCCATCTTGGAACAAAAATTGACTATTTGCACTTTAATAATCTTCGGCAACTTCAAACTTCTACTCTAGAGCTATTAAGAAATGACTGTGAAATAGAGCGCTCAACTATTCTCAACACTTTAATGATTTCTCATGAAAATCCGCGTTTAGCTGGATATACCTTAACAAGAAACAGATCTATGTTTATCAAAACAAAGGGCAATGTCGCCTGGCTATATAATTGTCCTGAATTTCATTCACCCTTACAGATTCTTAATAAGTGCTATAACCGAATACCAATTCTCTATGAAGATGAAATACATTTCGTTGATCCGATTTCTAGACAAACTTTTACTGAAGTCGAAGAACAATTGTGCTCTGATAAAGATTCAAACCTATTTCAACTAGATGTTGACGATGACAATTCATGGGTTGAACTAACCCACAAATAACAAAAGTAAGAAGACCTGCACTCTTTAAACCAGATATAGTCATTCAGCAAATTGCAAATATAATTACTGCAAGCATTCAGGCTTCTATCTACACATATAAAGAAATGATGGCTTTCTGGAATTCAAAAAAATTCAACTTCAATATGAAAGGCGTTCTCAAACACTTTTTAAAGTCATTGTTAGATAGCAGAGAATCAATTTCAAATATTTCAGGCACGAATTATTATAACTCTCGAACTATTTATCTAGATTCATTCATTTCACAGGACTTCTTTAAAAATCAATCTGTTGAAACCTTTGGTAAAATACAATATATAATCGAGTGATGCGAAATATTCTTCGCCGCTTTCTTATTCATTAAGCTACTCATCGACATAGTCTTACGCTTAATTCGAGCAATGCAAATTAACAAAATTACAGATGCCTCTATTCATATTGGTAAAACACGCTTTGCTGCAACATTTGATTTAATGTCAGTTCCAATTCTGTCTTCTATCTATCAAGCAACTAATTCAGAGAATAATAACACTGACAAAAATAGAGAAACAACAATGCAAGTTTCCAAAATCTGATAATGCTATTACTAGAGAACGAGTTATTCAAGTTCCACCTTATACAGAGAATAAAAGCTTACAAGCTATAAGATTTGAGAATAAAAGTGGTTATCCAAACCTACATGATGAGAATAATAAAGACGAAAACAGGAACGATCATAACGTTCCTACGTCTCCAGTATAGGTTTAATTCCTCTATTACTTTAATATCATCAAACTATATGATGATAAAATAATACAGACTGACTTCATATTTACTACTGATTAGAGAATACAAAAAAATAAGAAAAAGAGAATAGTTGCAAAATAACTTCAAAAAATATACTCTTAGAATAGAATAAGAGTAGAGAAAACTTGATATTTCAGGAACTTTCTTCAATTCCTAACGAATTGATACCAGTCTTTCAGAAGGAACCTTTGAGTGGTTGGCCCGAATACAATACACAATCAACTTCTAAATCTCAATCTGTAGTTAAACAACTTGACCGACTAGTACAAACCACAACTCATGTTACCCCATCTACAACTTTTCTCTCAGCTATCGAGATTTCAGCAGTACAAACTCCAACCACTAGTGCAAATTCATCAAAGACGATTACATCATCCAAAAAGAGAACTAAAACCGCAGATACAATTGCGAAGAAACAACCACGTAAACAATTCATTAGAGAGACATTCAGCCCAGCGACACCGCTAGAAGTAAATATACCCAAGACAAACAGTACAGTACCCAACGTCTTAGCAAACACTACAACTACTCAATCGTCACGACCAAACTTTTCTAATCTTCATCATTACACAACTACCCCCCTGCAAGACCGCCTACAAAAACAACACCAAGCTGAAATACAAGCTAAAACCCCCGGTTTTAGTGGACACCCGAACTACGATACGAATTTAATCTACCAGTTGCAACCCAACATCAATAGATTCAATCTCAATGGTTATTTGTCAAACAAAAATTATTATCTACTAACTAATCACAACCTACAAGGACAAACAATACAAGTCCCGTTTGATAATATTACAACAAACCTTACTCCTCAGCTTGATACCTTCACTTATCAGGTACAGCAAAACTTTCCGACAGAAAGACAACGCTCTCAACAGCTCGAAAAACGGATTACTGAGCTCCAACTGGAGATCGCAAATCTGAAGCATCAACTCCACATCCTCCGCTCATCACGTTGAGCACCCACGGAATGGAATAGATAAATTTGTGGTTGTTGATGTTCAGTACTTCCTTCTTCTTCTTTCTCCCGCGGTGAGGAAAATTATTCGTTAGTTTAAACGCCTAATTATTAGTCATTTTGATTGCCTTACTCTCTTTGATTCCATCAAGTAAAGTAATCCGCATTTCTTCTATCTTCATTGAAACTATCTTCAATGATTACACTCAGCGCAATTTATGGTGAACAAGGAGTCCATTCTTATCTTTAGATTGCAGATTTGATTTGTTCTTGCTTCTCTAATAAAATCTATTCTAAATCTTTACCGATTTATCTTGCTTATAATATCATTCAATTGTTCCATCAAATTCCATAATTTATTTAATGTTTTACAATCTTTCAGTAGACGTTAACTATTTCAAAACATATTGTGATCTCGCTGAATTTATTCAATCGCAAGTTATTAAAACTTCGAAAACATTCCTAGTTGCAAATAGATTCTATACCCCATTGTCAGTTCATTGGACATTTGAGTTACAAGAGATTATCTTATTCTTGCAAGATAACAATTCCAATGAAATTGTAGTTTATTTTCATCAAATTCCTGAGTACGATTTATTTGAAATCCTAAAGCTTATTCATACAGAAGAATTTCTTAACATCATTAATCTAAACTTTTGACCGCTCACTTATTTCAATTAAAATGTTGGTCTTCAATATTTTGGTGATCACGGATATAGAAATGTTACAACATTTCGTTAACAGGTTCATCGCCATCCGCCATTTATAGTTTAAGTACTAATTGAATCTTCCTGTCAATTCCTTTCAAAGATTAATTGGTCTTCCATTCTTCCCATTGACACAAAAATTGAATTACAACATTATTCAAAATGACCACATATTTTGAAGGAAGTGTTGATATCGAATGGTTTAAAGATTATTGTCAATTCTCTGATCATGTTGAATCCGCTTGGGTTAACTTTTCTAAACAGATTATTTTCAACGATAAAGTTTTCAGAATCTCCAATTTAGATTTTTCTGAATTCCAATGCGAAGTTATTTTATTTCTTGAAGACTTTGAACAAAAAGAAATTGTTATTTATTTTGAATTAAGGACAAAAAGCAAGAATAATTATTTCATGAACCTAATTCATAATGATCAACCAAGTCTAAATATTAATTCCTTAAACTATAGCTACAAAGCTTACTTCAATTGATTTATTCTTCAACAATACTCAAATAAAGATGAATTACGAAACAGAATTCTTTATTTGGGGAGTTATTTCAACAACACTAGCCCTTATGGTGTTGTGCGCAGTCATTTTAATTTCCCTATTCATTTACCTCGCTTGTCATTATAGACCATTAAATTAACCAGTATATTTTTCAACTTATATTATCCTATTATTCAACGTCAGATGTACTAAATGCACAATTTTATAGAAAAACTTTAAAAGGTCTATTATAACGGCCACCCAAAAAAAATGGATCTATTATTTTGTACAGCCTTGTATCTTAGGACATCGTCAACCCTTCTTCAAGAGAGTAACTCAGAAAACAAGAAGCTACGATGAACTTTAGAATTTTAACCAAGTAATCCACCTCATAAACTTTAAATGCTTAATTATTATAAAGTTAAGCTAAATAAATTATTCAATTATGTAAAATTTAATGTTTTGATTTAATATCTATGGACCGGGATGGGATGTACTGAAGTGTGCTACACTCAGTAACAATATTTGATAATCTTAGTGCTTTTTTGAGAATTTACGTTATAGTGCGTGAAGCACAAACTCGAATTGGACAAAGTCCATTTTAACGTGTGAACAAATTATTAAAGTAGTTTTGAATAAACTACTATTTTAAGATCACTAACTCAAACTAAAACTACCATGACGTGATATTATCACGCCACACAGATAACACCAAGTTAACCTTGGTAACTCTGTCGACACTGTTATCTTTATCCAATAGGATACTAGATAACCACGTGTCCGCAAGTATAAAAGGAGCTCGCACGCTCAACCACCACTTATTCTTAACTTCAACACTCTTTGGTCCCTGATAACTTCTGATTTAAAATCATACTCCCGTATTGCTCCCTTGCTCAATCTCAGCTTACTTGAGATATTTTTCTAACTTAGAATATTTTGTGACTTGTTCTTAACTAAGAACTCTCTAAGTCATAAAGTATTAACTTAGCACAAATTTGGAAATCAGGCAAGTTAAACTTAACTTCTCTAAGTGATAAAATTCTATCTAAGTTACAAGCTAACTTAGAATAATTCAACCTGTGCTATTTAGTGCTATCTCAGTCTTAATAACTTTAACTATTCTATCCCTTCATGCTCGGTTCATATTTGATGCCGTTTAACATAACTTATTAATTCATATTTGCATTTAACTTTCTTTAATACTTAACCATATACCAAGAGTAGAACTAGGGGTTGAACTCTCAAGTTATACATGTGGTCCCGCGATTAACCCCGTCGTTTAAGTATTTAATGTACGGACCAGTAGTATACTTATATAATTTTGATGCAATGGGAGGATGATTTTCTGGGGTGGAGGATCCAATGGAAGGACTTTTGAGGCATTACCCTCAGTTGAATAATAAGATCTATAAGTGAAGGCTGCAAAAAAACACACTGAAATAGCTTATTAGACGATAATTTTTACTGGGACAGTGGAAGATTTTACTATTGACAATCTACAATTTTGTTGACTAATTTGGTTCAAAATTAACTTATTTGATTTATTATTATACTTCATGGTCCCTCTAAATTTTAGAGAAACATTTGTGTAAATTATGAGTACTTAGAAATACTGGATTTTTTGGGATCGGTTAACTTGTCCTGGCACCACAGAGAAATTGCCACTGTTACTGAGAAATTTCAGTGATGTTTGTAATATTGAGCCTTATTTGGAAGACAAATACTTACATTTTGAGTTGAACCATCTTCTGAGATATCATCACTGTTTGCAGACGTGATCTCTCAAATTCAAACTCGGATCGGATCAATTCTTGAGCTCTGAAACGTGAATAGCTGAAATGCTTCTTGAAAGATGTCCGGTTTTAAAAAAAACTTTTGAAATCACTATAATCAATTCATCAGACAAACAATTTTTTGGTGAGCCCAACTATAGAAATCAAATTTTATGTGGATAGTTTGGCATTTTCATAAATTTTATTCAACTTTAATACAAAAAAACTGAAGCTAGAGCATCCCAAGAATCAACAGAGAAAAGTTGAAAAATCTACTTTTAACTCTGAAAACCTGGAGGAACTGCCATTCAATTAATCACGAAGCAATCTCATCAAAAAGATCGGATCGCTAGCGTGGCTTCAACAAGCGTTTATAAAAGTAAAGAGATCCCGACTAACTCTTCATCAAACTATTTATCTCTAAAAACATCATAACATCAATGTTGTTTTTCAATTTTTTCTGAGCTTTAGGGATACCAACAAACATGTTCTCGTGTTAGTTTGTTGAGTTTTTAAGATCTTCGCAAAAAATTGGGTTTTGAGTTACTAAAATAACAGTGTTAGAGAAAAGATAGAGAAACTGCGACACAGTTTGGTGATTGGTGATTTTCAGTGTGAAGAACAGTGCATTTTTTGGCTATTAGTATCTCAAAAAATTTTAAAGTATACGTAACAAGGCGGCTCGGTAATGTGCGATAGCACATAAGGTTCCGACCCCGCTCATCCACAATTTTGGCATAATTGTCTATCAAATGAGGAACAGATGGAGAAATACAAAAAATTCATGTATTTTTCAGAAAATTTAAACTGGTGTATGGACGAAAAGATACCCTCCAAAGCAAACAACTCAGTGGAGTAAAAAATGATGCTTTAGATTGATAAGGTATGCCGATATTAAGAAAATGAGCGAAGACGAACGGCAAAATCAAATTACAACAACAAACAGTAATTACATCAAAAAATTTACGTCCGTTTTAAAAAACAAAACTTAATAAAAAAGTCAAAATAGCGTCAGATAAAGCAAATAAACAAAATAACTTAAAATTCAAGAGACAAAAATGGTTATTCACCAGTTCATAATAAAGCTTGGTATCAATTAGACCAAAAAGAACGGAAACTTCTAAGATAGAAAATTCGCTGAATTTTTAAAGAAAAAAAATTAATTTCAAAGTAATGAAAACCATTAGGAATCAAATAAAATATCCCATAGGTTAACAATTACCATTGCGTCTATAGAAGGGAATTAAGAACTCTTCGTATTTATTTTTTATGCAGTTACAAAAAGAACAACAAATAGATAACAAACTAAAAATCAATTAAAACTTGCCAGAAAATGCTTTGGAAGCCGTAAAGCTATACTTTGGCCCCCAAAATATGTTCGATTGCACCTTCGTCGAACACCGTTAATGAATTATCTGGCCGCTCCTGAATGAAAATAAGCAACAATTAGACAAAAAAGAAAAAAAATGCAAAATTATGTAATACTTGTTTTTTTTCGAAAAAAAATTTTTTTCCAAAGACAATTTGAATTGGTTCGTCCATTCCTCCAAAGGAAGCCCCTGAGACCTGCAATTATCCAGAATATATCTTACGTCTAAAAAAAGAACGTCAAATATGGAAAAATTAAAAATTCATTTACTTTTTTTTGTGAAAAACCATTGTGGAAGCAAGTAAAATCATAACGAATTCTCTTAAAACATTACAGTTTGTGACCCCAATCCCCTTTGACACCTTCCCTTGAAATATATTATGTGACCTCTCATTAATGAAACTAGGTAACAATTAGACCAAAAAGAAAAAAAAGCAAGATTATGTAATACTTGTTTATATCGAAAAAAATTTATTTCCAAAGACATGAAAGCCATTAATTACAAAATGAAAAATTGAATAGGTTCGTTTAGTCTACCAAAGGAAGCCCTCAACACCTGCAAATATCTAGAACAAGTCTTGAGTCTACAAAAAGAACGTCAAATATGACAAAAATCAGAAATTAATTTACTTTTTTTTGTGAAAAACCCGTGTCGAAGCCAGTAAAGTCATAACGAATTCTTTAAAAACATTAGATTTTGTGACACCAATCCCTTTTGACACCTTCCCCTGACAAAAATAATGTCATCTTTAACCTTTAATTAACGAGACCAGGTAACAAACCGACAATAAAAGGAACAAAATTGCGAAGTTGAAATGTTTTTTTTTTTCATTTTGGAAAACAATTGTTTTCAAAGTCATGAAAGCCTTTATCTATCTTCTAATATCAGAACATCGGCTCATCTACTCTTCCAGTAAAAGCCAATCAAACCGGATCATTGTACAGGAAATTCAATGCGACTAAAAAGGCAAAGTAAAAACGACAGTTAGAGACGAAATTAAAAAATTCAATTAATTTCTTCGAGAAAGTGCTGGCGAAGCGGTAAAGAACCACAATCTATATCTTTAACGATTTAAATATTATCAATTGTGCATTATATTGAACGAGAAAAATGTGATATATGAACTGACAATAGCGTGATAATTTGACAAAACTAGAAAACATGAAAAATGGGCAAATACCTAAAAATTAAAAAAAAATTGTGAAATCTAGTAGTATCAAAGCCAGAACACCTTACCTTTTCGCATAAAACCGCAAAAAAGATTGAATTTGAATTCAGCAGAAAGAAGAAGCACTCTTTGATTGCTGACACTTAGCTACAGTTTGACCCCATTAAGAGAAAATTGGAGGCAAGTTCAATAAATCATTTTTTTTTAAAAATCAGTTAATTTAAAAGTCAAAACAACTATAAGCTTTCAAGCAATGAACTAGATTAATTAATTTTGAGTTAATTAGCAAGCCAATAGGAGCTATCACTAGTGAGCTTTGATTTGAATTGTTCTGCTACTTAATTAATATAAAAAAGATCGAATTTTTTTAATAAAAAACCGACTGAAGACAATCCGAATTATTTTTGGATTGTAACGGTCCAAGATTGGTACAGAATTAGTCCTGCCAATGTTGATTGTCCATTAGGAATATTTAATTTTTGTAATGTCTTTGATATTTATTTTTTGTTTGTTAAAAAATCAAAAATTAATGCTGCGTTTTTGATAATAAACGAATAAAGTTAGCAAAAAACGGCAAAGTTTTATTTACAGAGCACTCTCAACGGACGTTGAAGTGAAATTGGACCCCTTTTCAGTCTACAAAGATTGTGTTAGTGGTTTGTGGGTGTGCACTTCCTGCAAATTTAATCAGAGTGGACTAAAGAAACTTATTTCGTGCTGTTTTTGATGAAAAAGTCTGAATTTTGTGAAACTTCTAGCCAGAATTTGTGACAAAAAAATTCAATGAAAATAGCCGACAATAGACAATATGCTTTGTCTTTTAACGTAAAATCAACAACATTTTCTGGAAAAATTTTATTAAGTTTTATCAAAATTGGTGAAATTTTAGTCAAAAATTCCGAAAAAAGGTGAATGAAATCAACGGAATTCACTCTATTTTCTCGAAAACGTAAACCTCGCTATCTCCCTGTCAAAAACGAAAATCAACAAAATATTTTAATTCCATATTCTACGCCGGACAAGCTTTCTAAGGATACCAGTCTCAACTCTCCTCGATGAATATATCGATCGGCCAAAACTGACTGAACAAGAAAAACCCATTTGAGTATATAGTCCCTCCCCCCCCCCTCAAGAGGGGTCGGAACAAAAAGTGCAAGTGTTTAGCAGCCAGTACATTAGAAGAGTATACTTTGGCCATAGAGTTTTGCAGTTCAGTTTAGGCAGTTCGATCATGACAACTAGTCGAATTTAAGTTAAAACTTGCTTTTTATGTTAGATAAAGTGTTGAGATTTTCTATTGATGCTTTTCAACGAATCTATTGTTAGCGCGAAAAATTTCAGTTGTTTTTACTGCATTTTGTTGTAAAAAAAGTTATTTTGCAGCTAAAAAATATAATTTGCTGTATATTTTTGTAAAAGGATCTCTACAATAAAAAGTTAACAACTAAATTATTCGAGAAAGAAATTGAAATAAATGATTTATGCTTCCGTTTTTTGTGTAATAGTGTTCAAGCCAGAAAGATTGTACTCTAATTTTTGTAGGCTCTTAGTTTTATTCCTCATTTTATTGCCCAGTTGCAATTAATGGTTAATGACTGTTTAAAAATCTTGGTCAATTGAGATTGCATACCAGAGAAAAGTTGGATACGACTCCCTAATCAACTCAAAAATCTGACCAGAGCTTAAGTTCTAACTGAGAAAAAAATTTTTATTGGGTTTTCGAGAGTGCATCTACCTACTTGATAAAAAATAAGCAAAGACCATTGTTGAAAAAAATTGTTTTTTCGAAATAATCGAATCCAGAAAATGATTGCTTAAGCGCACAGGTGCATAGTGCGTTCTCATGCACCTTCTCATTTACATTTGCATGCGGTCAGTTTCTCAAAAAATAAAGCTCAATTTTTCTGCAAAAAAACAAATTGTGACAATCACTTACCATTGTTTTTGAAATTAAAGCTCTCCCTTGATTTATCTTATAGCTTCTTGCGGAAATAGTTGCACGCAATGACATCTGCTTTCTGTTTTCAAGCTAAAAATTGGCTTCCTGAGAACGTCTCAAATTTCGTTTTGCAATTTATGACTTTTTGGTCGCTTCAGTACCTTTCATTGGCTACCTATCGGCTCTAATCAAAAAAGTAATGAGTAGCCCTCTTCTGCTGGGAAATCATATGATCAAAGATTCTCGCTTCATTGGCTAAAAATTCGTCATCAGTACATTTCAAGTTTATATGAGCATCAACAACATTGTAAAACGTCGCACGATTTTTTATTGTGTAATGAAAACTCACACAATTTTCCGCTTGAAAAATGCGTCTCGTGTGATTTCACACAAAACAATTTTCCTCGGCTGATGAAAAATTACAAGATTTTTGTATGAATGAGTGTCTGAGAAGAATTAGCAATTTTTATAGGAAAAATTTACTGTTTTTAGTTGTTGTTTTGAAATGTCATAAAAAGAACATGATAATGATAATTTTCATGATCGCTTAGTATGGTTTAAGTGTTGAAACCCATGTAAGATCAACCTAGATTAGACTTGACTGGTTTTTTGACCTTTGTCTTTTGCATCAGAGGCATTAGAAATTTCTTGCAAAACTTAATTAGGTTGACTTGAGTGCAAAAGCAGTTGAATAAGAACTCCAAAGAAAGATCACCAATTCAAAGCAGGAGCTTAAAAGAAGATATAACATTTGACCATCGTTTTTTAATAAGATTTGTACGTAGTTTTTTTTGCTTTCAACATCTGTTCAAAAATCACAAATTTTTGATATACAAAATAACTACAAACAATTTTCCCCAATTCCAAAAAATTTCTGTTGTTAAACGCCCAAACTCCGGAGAAAACTGTTTATCAATTTCACTGAGAAAAAGTAGCACTCATGAATTTAAGGCCTAAACTGCTTCGTCAATCTTCCCATCCCTGTCGTTTTTTCCTCATGCCAATCTGCTTTAAAACTTAAGACTGTTCTACCAATGCTGATTTTTTAAAATGTGCGGCCTTTTAATGATGTAGTTTTGTTCAGGCTGGGCCATAAAATTAACTTTCTGCTTATTTTTTTGTTTCAATTTCTTTGCAAAAAGTGTTGCTAATTAACAAAAAAAGTGTTACAAGGGAAATCATGTAAAATTTTCCCTAAAATAGTGTATTTTTACCGGATTTCTCTCGTGAAAAGAGATACACAATAAAAGACCAATTTATACGAGAAATCGTGTAAAAAGTACACGAATCTCTCGGGCTTAACCTCAGGAGTTTTCGTGTGATTAACAAGATAAATTATGAAAAAATTATATACAAATTTTCGTTTGTTTCGAACCAATTTTTCGTGTGCTAAAAGTTGCGTGGTTTTTCACACAAAAAATCAGCAAAAACACGAGAAATAGCATGATTTTTACATAATTTATCGTGTGAATCACCCAAAAAATCCTGAGGTTAAGCCAGAGAGAGTCGTATAATTGTGCACAATTTCTCTTGTAAGTTGGCCTTTTATCGTGTGCCTGTTTTCACGTGAGAAATGGGGTAAATATACAAGATTTTTGTTGAATTCACACGAGAAAGTGTGAAGGCTCAGAGACTATAACTTACTTTTCATCCATAGTCTGGTGATGCTGTGACAAGAGCTTGTTCAGTGCCGCCTCCAGCATTTCATCCTCGATCTTCAACGCCATCTTCATGCTTGCAGTCTCTTCCAGAATTTTCTAGAAAGTTCAAAGTTCTATTCGATGCTGAAAGCCAATGTTCTATGTTCAGACAAAATATTAACGCAACAATCAAACAATTAACTGACGTCGTAAGACAATTGCAGAAAAATGCTTTGAGACTAGGAATCGGAGCGGAGATTTCAGAACTAAAAAAGGAGTAGAATTATATATATATATATATATATATATATATATATATATATATATATATATATATATATATATATATTCATATCGATCTAAAATGCGCCGACTGTTTTAGCGTGGGTGATACATAATTAAGCGCTTAATTTAGACTTAGTATTGTATAATTTCAACACTTTAATCACATTCATAGCAAATTTATGTAAGACAATATTGCTGTTCTATCTTATATATTTTTGCGAAAATTGAAAAATTCCTCGGTCCGAAAACACAGACAACTAGAACCGAACCAATAAAAACTGCATTCTTCATGATAGTCACCCGGTTTTAAGATCAATTGATTTTCAGTACTGAGCAAGTCTAACTTCATGTCAGTTTTTATACAATGACGAGTATAGTGCTCGTAGTGGTAACGACTTGCAAGTGTAAATGCAAGTCTTGGTCGCTACTTGGCAGGTCTAAAGTCAAGTCTTCACCAAGACAGGCCAGATAGACTTGTAGGATTTGTTTTTTTGATATCGTTGTTTGGAATGGTCAGCCAGCAAATTTTGTTCAAGATCATTTGGTTTCACTCTAAAAATGTCTAGGTAAAATTACCTGCAACTTTTGCAGGTTAGCAAAATTGCATGTCACAATACCTGCAAAATTAACATGCAAAAATTGATACTTGCAATTTACTCAGAATGCATTACCTAGAGTTTACCTGCAACAATATTATATTAGGTAGTAGATTTTGACGTGAAAAAATATTCAATAACTCTGATTAAAATGTAGATAATATTTTTCAGTGGACGATTAGAATGTTACAAAGTAAGTCACAACAGAAAAGCTAGAAAAGCTTCAGTAGACATTTTTAAGCCCTATCAGCTATAGAATCCTTGCTGTCGGTAAATAGTTTTTGGCATGCTTCTCTCGACTTTTAATTTTTGTTTGCATGGCTAAAATTGCTTTATCAGATAACAAAGGGTAGTAAATTGATGTAGGAAATTCTTCAGGATTATTTGGCCCCAGGATTATTTGACCTGGGCTATTCTTATCATATTATTACAATTTTTGCTTGAAATACCATATTCAGAATTAAAAAATATAATCTAAACTGAGGTTATAATTTTTCTGCGGCTCATATTTCCCTTTTAGCCTGGACCCTAATTTCAGAGTAGAACGGAATTAGTTCATGATATTACAATCGTAAAACGTTATCAAAAAGGTTTCAGAGTATTCTAAGGAGTTTTCCGTTCACAGATTTTTCAGAATTTCAATTTTACAAATTTTTCGTTATGAATTTATCATGAATAGGTGTTTTTTTAATTCCCTTCTTCTCTGTTGATACAAAATAAAACATTTTGAAGAATTTATAAGTAATTTTTGAATGTTTGAGCGATTCGCAAACATGATATTTGAAAAGTGCGGGAAATTAGGAAAGTCCAGAGTTTTGAAGATAAAAACTTGTAATAACTAACTGTCAGAACCAATGTAAAACAGTTGAAGACGAAATCAGAAACTAAAATTGAGTTCAAAAATTTCGAAATACAAGTTTTTTTGCTGGTTGTTATATTATTCAGATTGCAATGAGCCAATTCTTTTTTTCTAATATTTAATGCCCGTTGAGTTGGGGGGGGGGGAATGCTGGTAGATGTCCAATTACGCTATAGATTTAAGTCAGCAACAATTCGGAAAGGTTTTCTAATTAGACAGGTGATTATTCAACTTAGTTTTTTAAAAAAAATTTTATAAAGCAAAAATTTGACAACTAAATAAATTTCACAATTGCCATGGAGATAATATCATGCGCCATTTTTCCCTACACATTTTCTGGCGAGCAATGACATCTTTGAAACAATAAAAATATATAATTAAGACTAAAAAAATGGAAAATATAATTTCATTTTTGACCCAGCATGCTAAACATCTCTACTAGCGTATTGTTGGACGTTCGAAATCTTAGATTTAGGAACAATTCGTGTAGTACCTCTTTGCTTTTAGTGTATTGTTTGTTAACTTCCTCTAACTCCCCTTTGGCTTGGGCACTACTCCTGTCTATAAATTTGTTCTGCTGATTTTGGAATGAGTTGAGAATGTAGGTGACCTCTGATTGTGGAAGGTGACCTTGACTGACTAGCCAATCTGTGAATGTTCTTTCCACATCTGTTAGATCCCTCGAAGGCTCGCTCTGAATCACATTTGTTGTTCTTATTGAATAGATGAACAAGAACGTTGGTCGAGCAATTTTTTGAAAGTTATATAAGAAATAAAGCTATGCGAGCAGAGTAATTTCGGGAGAATTTTTTTGCACTTTCCTTTGTTTTGTGTATGATCAGTCTGTTTTGACATGATCATAGTTCTGGTCAGGCTAAAATTAAAGAGTTGAGAAGTTATGATTGCAACGATGCTATGATTCAGGTCATTCGACCTCACGTGAGAATTATGTTCTCTGCGTTCTCATCATCAGCCCATTATGTCTGTTAAAATTTCACGTGGACGCTTGGATGGAAAATAAAATGCAACCACGATGTTGGAAGGGTGTTAGCTTTATCGAAATAGGTCCGATTAATCGATTACCGATGCTTCTTTGGCCATAGCTTTTGCATCCTGTTCGTCTATAGTGCCGAGGAGCTTCCACCTCTCTTCATTCTGCCTCGCTACCAACTCATAGAACTCCTGAAAAAACATTCACCATTCACATTATTATGGAATGATAGATGATGCATTTTAAGGACACTTATTTGGGATCTTAAAACAAATGCCTTGCAATAATAATAGTAACTTAGTTTCTGCGTAATCGTAGCGGAGCAGCATTAGACTTTTAGTCTGCAGTGAACTAACAGTAGTCTTTCCTCTATTATTTCCCACATTTCAGGCTATTCATTCTGTGAGCATAAAAGTTTTTTTGTTTACTATTGCTAAGTTCTATTTTGGCGCCTGAGATTTTCGCGTGGTACCATCCAGGAGGCAGTGGTTAACGTGAAATCTATATATCTCAAACAAGGTGATCGGACAATAGATCGAAAGGACAGCAGATCGAAAACAGAAAAATTGGGACAATATATCAAAATTAATCTTATTTTAAATGTGCAGCTCTTTAAGATTGAAGTGGGGGTTTATTTCTGTGGGGGTTTATTTCCGTGGGGTTTATTTCCGTGGTGGTTTATTTCAGTGGGAGTTTATTTCCGTGGGTTTTTTTTCCGTGGGGGTTTATTTCCTATCTAAAATGAAGTGTTTTTTTTCGAGGGGTTTTTTCGCAACCGTATTTGACGTAATCATATTGAGAGTTCAATCTGAAGAATCAACTGTCTGGATGTCACTGCTCATATTTTGACTTCTCTCTTTCATCTCAGACAAATACAAAACCAAAATCACACAAATGGCAATGCCCTAGAGGAAATCAATAACGTTAAGTTCTCGTTAATCACGTAAGTCTCGAGTTATCCCCATGGAAATTTTTAAAATTATCTGAAATTTTTAATTTCCTTCATGTTTCAGATTTGCGTTTTCTTTTTTTGAAAAAGAATGACGTCTGAAAAGAACTAAATCTGTGCAATGTTCGAGGCTGCTGAATGTAATTAGAACGAATTGACAAATGCTAAACATCTTTGTAGAAATATTTCGAAGTGCAACTTTTCTCTTTTTATAAATTTTCTTCGGAGTATAACGATAACTTGGTAGCTAATTGGTGCACTAAAAAACGCGTTGATGGATTAATATTTTTTCAGGGTTTGCAAAAAAATTAATCGAGCTTTTTCAGCCCAATATACACAAGAGTTTTACACCCAATATATACAAACAATTTTTTAATGTTTGTAAATCTGGGCTCTTTTAAACTGACGATATGAAAATCAATTTAAAACACTCACGTGCACATTTTAGAATGCCGAAAGTCTGCAGTGCCAGAAGTTGAAATGCCAGAAGTTGCTGCTTAGCCAGAAGTTGAATTTCGTTGACTTTCGTCATTTTAAAATGTGCGCGTTTGGTGTTTTAAGCATAGTTAAGTGACTCTGCAGAAGTCACTTCGAATTTCTGACTTAATATCTCGAACCGCTTCGCGGTTCTCGATAAACGCCAGAAGTTCTCAGTGACTTCAAGCAGAGTCATTTAACCATTACGTATAAACTGCTCACGGATCATGGGACTTTTTTTAAGTTGTTATCCGACTGAACATTTTCCCTACTGATTAGCCGTTTTGAGCTTTTTGAATGCTTAAATCCAGCCTATAAAGATTGTGAATTCAGTACCTCGATGAAATGATGCGGCTTCTTGACAGATTTGGATGTGTTCCCGAAAAACTCTTCTTTCTCTTGGATCTGCAGCTGTTCCTCCAATTCAGACATCCTCTGATCTCTCTCTTCACTCAGTCTGTTGGCTAATGACTGCAGAGACTGATTCTCCGCTGAAATCAATAGTCAAAATTCAGATGCACAGTTTAAATTACTGAAACACGCATGTGCGGGTTTTGAAATATCAGATCTCCGCATTACCAGATACTGCAATGCCAGATTGGCATAGTGCCTAACCTTCAGCTTTGGGCTTGGCATCGCCTGATCAAAGACGGCAATGGTCGAAAATTGATCGCATCAGTTCTTGGGTTGCACGAATGTCTGATCTGAAGCCTTTTTGGTCTTACAGGGTCCGATCAGAGTGCAAAAACTGGAAATGGTCTGATCAGAGGTCACTTGGGCCAATTTCAAGTTTCAAGTTTGTGTTTCGATCAACCTTTCTTGACTCCTGCTATGCCACTTCAAAACTCAGTGTTTTAATTAAATGATTTGTCGAACTTAACGTTAACGGCGGCTATCTGTGTGCGTATGTTTATATACGATTTCAGCATATTTGCTATGATATCTTGAAGAAAATTGAGTTAAAGAGTTAAAACTGAGCTCGAAGCCTTTATATTCCTGAGCAAAATTTAATCATTGGCTGAAAAATCAAGAAAATGAGCTAAAGACTCTCGCAAAAATTTTGCAGAAGAAAAGGAAACTTTGCAAATATCGAAAAATTTTCCCCAAAATTAACTTTTCTTTCAAAATTTTGAATACAAAAGCGAAGTGATTTTTTCTGATTTTTCTTTGGTTACTTCTTATTGAGCGGAAAAAGGCGTCATCTTCTGCCTAATATTTCTGCACTTCATGCTCTAACAGGATCCAATCAGAGGGCCAAATATGAAAATGATCTGATAAGATGTCACTTGGGCCAATTTCAAAGTTTCAAGTTCGTGTTTCGATCAACCTTACTTGACTCTTGCTATGCCACTTCAAAATTCTGACGTGCACACTGAACGGCTGTAAAATTCACGATTAATGCCAGTTGCTCTCAGATTCTTTGCCTGAGTAACGTAACCTAAACTTGAAATCATTGAATGTTTCTGTTTTTTTAATCAAAAATAACGAAATGGTTCGAATTGTTGAGCCAGAAATTTAAAGTAACTTTGACATAGTCATGCAAACTTTGTTAAAGAACACAAAACCTGCAAAATTCAAAGTGCCAAAATTTAATTAGTAGTCAGCTACTGGCTATGATTATAGGAAGTTATGGCAAGTTAGCTTCTGGCACTCTATAGCATGTGCGTGTTTTAATTAAATGATTTGCCGAACTTAACATTAACGGTGGTTATCTGTATGCAAAAGCAAAGTTGCTTTTTTCTGATCTAACTTAAGCTACTTCCTGTTGTGCGAAATATGAACTCATCCTTTTGCTTAATTTATCTGCACTGAATTTGAAATGTTAATCAGAACTGATTCTCAGAGGCCGCAGCATTTCATTATGGCCTTGGACTTCAACAGTGAAATCCGGCCTTGTTATGAACTGATTGGTACAAATTGGTTCCAATATACAGAAAATATACATTTTATTGGAATATTCTAAGAAAACGTCACCTAATGTTGATGCTTAATGCTAGTGCGATCTTAAGCAGTATTGAGTAGGCTTTTTAAGCTTCCGCGCGGCACCGCATGGGGCTACAATTACAAGCTTTTTGTAGGCTGCTATTTCAAATTTTGTATAAACGACTTTTCTGCTTTTGATCTTATCAGATCTTACACACTAATTGTTTTGTAAGGCCGGGTTTTTAACTTGTATAAATTCCAACAGTTTTTATATCTTGCAAGATTTGGCAAAGTGTCATACAAAGTAGAAAAACAATTTTTCATCATTTTTTTCAGGTCTTACCCAATAAAAATTCAAGAAATACCCGGAAAGACATGATAGAAGAGTTGCACGCTTATTTTAATCGAAAATATGAGCTGAAGACTTGAAAATTTGGAATTGGATGATGGTAAGACATTGAATGATCTATTCAATTTGGACCTAATTTCTGACCTTCTGAGGCTTGCTGAATGTGATCTAAGCATTTTGTCTCGTAGTGAGCTATAAGCGATTCCAGTTGTTTTGTAGTCAAGCTGTTTCCTCCATTACTACTGCCGTTATTAGTGTTGACACTACTTAGAATGACGGCCATTGTGTCAAGTCTATTGTACAAAACTGCTACTGTTATTCTTCTTTTAATGCACAGAGATGACGACAATTTTCTCCGCTTGTCAAACAGACGTCGCTGCATCTGAAAGAAGAAAAACAACATTCAGAACACCGTAGTAGTGATTTAGCAATGAAAAGATTTTGTTGCCAATCCAAATTATGGTGCCAGACCAAAAGTTGGTAGGTATGTCCTGACCGTCACATACGGAATATAATTATGTCCAGACTTTAATCAAATCCTCCATGTTTTTAAAACGTTTAATTTTGAACGTACAACGCGGTCAGTTCGATCTGGACAAACTCAATCAACTTTTGGCCTGGGGCTCATTAATGCTTGTTGAACTAACTATTCACTTCATGATATCGCAAAATGTGGAATGCGAAATCTTGCAAAGTGTTGGAAAAATAAAGGCATGCATCAGCACGTCGTTTTCCTATTTTTGAGATTTAAAAGACGTATAAAATCAAATTCCGGAAGCACATTTGTTCAATTCTATTTGTGGAACTTACCTTTTTCCATTGGAATAAACTTCGCTTTTCGCACATTTTGGAAATAAATTCGTTTTCAGAATTTAAGGATATGATATTAATTCAACATAAATACCACTCAGATCTGACAGGTCATTGATAGGTATTATAGAAACCTAGTCAAGTGATGCCTTGAAGCATTTGAAAGTTGATAAGCCAGCGCCCCTTCTTCAAACTTTTTTCAAGCATTGCTAATAAAATTTCAGCACGTTCAGGGCAGTTAAAGGGTTGAGAAAGAACAATCTAATGCAAATTATGCATAAGATAAGCTTGACATAGCTTGACAAGAAGCTCTACCTGTTCAACATATACTTGGCTAGAGAAATGAAACCTTGACGTGCAAGAAAGAGCGTGAGAACGGGTCATAACAGATGCCCAAGTTCTAGAGCTTAAGGCTAGTTGATGTAAATGTGTAGCACATTAGGCGTGCTAGTAAGAGATGCTGGTTCGAATACAGTCTTTGTACATTGGCACAGTAATTTTGTCTACTTAGGCTCTCTGACAAGGGCCTTTTTTGTCGCCCGACAAGGGCGCTGAAAAAGAACTGACTCTTTGAACCATGGACTAACCATGTGTTGCTGGATGATGTTTTGAGTGATGAGTTGTTGGAGGTTGTTCAGGAGTAATTTGAACTCATTCATGACTGCACTGACCTCCTCCCCACTCAGCTCACTCTCTGTCCTCAGTATTAATGGTACCAACTGCACTGAGACATCAACCACTTTGTCCTAACCAAAACATAATTTTTTGTCATAATATTTTCTTTCAAAAAAGTTTTTTTCAATGTTTGCTTATAATCAGAATTGGGATCGTTCTTCGATATCATTAATGCTCTTGTCTGCTATGCTCTGATTCGATATAAATTATATGCTCTGGTCATTTATGCCGTTGTCGGATGTTGACACGCTCAAAGTTATATAGATCAGACTTTAGCTCGCCCTCTGAGCCTGCCCTGATTTGCCCTCTTGAATTTTTGAACGCATCTCACCCACTCCCCGTGCGTTGATGATTTTGATCTGGGTATGTTTTAATTCTACTCTTTATTACTATTCTACTCTTTATGCTTTTTTCTACTCTTTATTTATACCTCATTCTTTGGAGTGATTGGTCTTGGGGGAATTTTCTTTTAAAACTGGAACTTATCCTTCTTTACCGCAAGTTTCTCAGACAGTTGAAAACAATGAATTTGCAAAACCCTATTAGACCGGAAACAAGGAAAAGGCAGTGTATTTAATGCTTAACGTAGATTACAAATGAATCCGGTCACATTGCGAATTAATTTAAAAAAAATGGTTGCCCCACTTTTTTTAGAAATCTGATGTTCTTCTTTTTTGTTGCCAGAGAACAGCTCATTGGCACTTCCGATGAACTCATATTATGTCTGGCAAGCAGCACACACGATGTTAACAATTTTAACAAATTTTTTTTTACAATTTATTGGATTCCATGAAGCGCATTGGCAGAACACAGATTTTTTACAATCAAAAGAATTTGGATCGCATTGTTGCTCTGTCTTTTTATCACAATCAGAAGTAATTGAATTGTATTGATGCGCTGTCTTGTTTTTTAAGACCTGTTCACATTTTTTTGGCTTTTTCACATCAGCGAGGAGTCAAATTAGAGTTTAATGGCTCTGCAGTGGCAAAGGGAGAGAAAAAACGCATAGGTTTGAAGCGTGATTTGTTTTCAAATATACTTTAAATTGGAGTGCGAAATTGATATATTAATAAATTTTCAGTTCTTTTAAAGCGAATTTTTTCACGTGCATCAATTGACTTCCGTTTTTACTTTTTCTTCTCCTGAGAGCAATTAGATCGATATGAGCGAGAAAACGGTGTTTGAACAAATTTTTGGTTTTTGAAGGCGATTTTTTTACGTGCGGCAATTTGACTTCTTTTTTCAGTTTTTCTTCTATTGATTACTTATTTAAAAGATATATAAGTATTCTAATTGCTCCTATTTCCAATTGCCTGAACACATGAACTGGTAGCTAAAGTTATTTTAGCTACGGCTTTAGAATTGGAAAAATTAAAGACAAAAAGATCGTGAACACCACTGCGAGTAACACAGGAAATTGTGAAAACACCTAAGTCACCCGGGAGATCATGTTATAACTCTTGCGATTAGCGCCCATGCTTTTGAGATGAAAAGCAATTAACTAATGATAGGTTCGGGTAGTATCAAAAACTTACAGATTCGCATATAAATTCAGCTTGTATTTGTGTAATAGCATTTTGCTTTTTAGCCAGAATCTCTTGTTCGCTGAGCTGTTTCACTTTGTCCAATTTGTTCACTTTGCTGCCCTGCTGCTGTTGTTGAGCAGTTTCCTCCAGCTCAATTCTTTTCATTCTCAGCATTACATCTTTCTTCCGTCTGCTCCATTCTTCCTCCAAACTCTAAATAAGGGAACTTTTGCACATCTACCTTCCATTGTCTGGACAAGTTTTACGTGGTTCAGTGTAACTATTACGACAGTTAAAAGTGATTTATAATGTTATTTTCGAGTCCAGGGGTAATTCTGGAGGAGTTCCATAAGCTTGTTTGAAACGCGAACTTGTCAGATTGAAATCAGGCACTGTTTATAGGAAAATCTGTGACTCTAGAATCTGGCACCGCAGAGATGCTGCATTTTAAAACATTCGCGCGAGTTTGTCAATTAATGTTCACAATTATAATAAAAAATGACTAACTGTTTGGAATTTGTTGAGCACAGTATCGAGTACATCCTTATCGATTCGTTCTTGTTTCCTAAGAGGAGAGAGAAGCAGACGCAGAATGTGTACTGCGCATTTGAACTTGTGAACTCTTGTTTCATTCAACAGGCGGGACAGACTCAATGCATCCTGAGCAATCAACTCTTTCTCCACCAAGTCACTAAAGAAAAATTGATCCTGATACATTTAATCGAAGGACATTAGTAAACAGCTATTATAGTTTTCATGCAAGTTTCTCACGAAATCTGCATTTCTTTTATTCCAAAATTCCAAAGAAGCTGCCTCACAACAGACCGTAAATTTTTAGTTGGATTCAGATCGTAACAAAACGTCGGCAATTCCAGTACCTGTTATTCCTTCTGTTGTAAACAAAATTAGCTGCTAATCTTTTATTCATGCGGAAAAAGATGATCTTGTGAAGAAATAGGGCTCTCGAATCCGTTACTCTATTGAAAAAACTTTCAATTAGATCTGCAAAGGGTAAAAGAACAAAGCAGCTTAACAATCTTATTTGTGTGAAAAAAACGAATGATTTTTCCTCTGAAATTTCAAATTTTTACGCCTTTTTCCATGCTTTATTGGAAATTAACTTGATGATCAAAAACAACGCTTTATGGGCAACAATTGTGTTTTACGTAGCTTTTTGGTACCTTAGTGTATTTTCAAAAGTTGTTTATTCACTCAACCGTTTGCTGGATTTTTTTATCCTAACACATTGAGCTTCTGAAGAAATTATTTAGACGACCTAAATTAAGTGAAGAGAAGAAAAAAGGTTGGCGGTTAAAATGTAACAAACATAAATAACATAGAGTATCACCCAGCTAAATATTCGACAATGTCTATCGCATAACAAGTACTATGAAGATGAAGCGTCCCGCAAAATCATTTAAGAACATACAAACCTTTCTTTCTGTTCGGTCTTAATAATTGATTTACAATGGTCTTCATGGACAAACGTGAAATGCCTTCTTCAAGACTACATATGGATTTTAAAAACTCTTCAAATACAGCCATATGGTTCAGACCTTGATTTGGTAGTTCAATATTGGAAATAATGCGTAAAGATGCCCGAGTCGAAAACAGAAGTTAATCTTGTAAGATCTTGCAAGATTCTTGCAAAGTTAATCTTATAAGATCTTACAAGACAGAGTTATTCTTGCAAGATCTTGCAAGACAGAGTTAATCTTGTAAGATTCTTGTAAGAATCTTGCAAGATTAACTACTTTTTTTGGAAGAATCGTGCCATTACGATAGGAAACAGCCAAAGCAAGCTAAAATGAGGAACTAATGGCATTTGAAAACACCACGGCAAGGTCTCGGGATAGGAAAGCAAAAAAACTCGGACATATAAGAAAAAGGTTTTTGATCTACATAAACAAGTCTAGTCCGGCTATAAAATGAACAAGGCGGCTCCTTAATGTGCTTTCGCACATGATGTTCCGACCCGAGCTCATCTACATTTTTGACTAAATTGTCAACCAAATGAAGAGATAACAAAAATAGATGTTTGAGTTTAAAGCAAACGTTACACAACTTATCTACTAATTGAATTACATAATGTCAATTATCATTACAACACCAACGTTATCTGACATTAAAGAGACTAAGAGACAAAAAAAACAAAAAACGAAATTAGCACAAACAAAAATTTCACGGCAAAAACGTAATATCTAATTTTAAAAGCACCTAGTAACAACGTAAAAGTGCAGTCAGGTAAAACCTTAACTACACAAGTTTACTTTTTTCTAGCAATACAGCAGATGGAAAATTTTCTTAATGAGACTGGGTAACAAGTCGACAAAAAGAACGAACAGTGAGGCGAAACCTAAAAAATTAATCAACATTTTTTACACCCAGAAATCTCAAAAATATTAAAAATCATTACCTTTTAACTAAATAATCCTTAATAAACTACTAAAAACTTTTTATAAAACCGAAAGGACTTGTCTTTTGTTAGACTAAGCCATAGAAGCGAACTAAAGAGAAACTCAAAAAATTACAATTGATTTGCGAAAATACAAACTATTGCTACCATTAAGGTAATTAGCTATCATCTGAATATTCTGTATTTTTAATTCAATTGTTCATTTCTACTGATTCAGCCGAAGGATTTAAACTGAGAGATTAAATAAGTTTACTTGCGCCACATTTGAAAACCATCGGGATCTGTTTTCACCCGATTGTTCTGAAAGAAGAGAAAAGAAACACAAAAATTGGCCAATCAATAAACGTTCAGAAAAACGCATATTGTCCAAAAAACGCATATAACAAAACAAACATTGTGACAAATAATATAAATATATAAGTTATCTCTTAAAATACAAGAAATTTGATGGGATCTCTCATTGATGAAAATAAGTTACAATTTGATGAAAAGAAAAACAAAAAATGAAAATGTTGAAAAAATAATTCAATATGATTATCATAAACTTTAAGACTATTTGCTATAAACTTACTGCTTCGGGTAACATCATTCATTCAATGCTCATTTAGAAGCCTATGAGAACTGTCAGCAAATTAGGGCTACCTAAATAACAAAAACAGCAACTTCAAGAAAAAATTGAGCGAGAGAAGTGTCGAAGACATTTAAAAAATGAACTTTTCACTAAAAACTCTTCTATTTTCAATTTTTAAGAGCAATGAAATTATTTATCAATATCATTTCAAAAACTCAACAAACATGAAAAAATACATTAGAACAACGAAATTTTCGAGAAAACACGTTTTATCAACCCAATTAATTTCATTAGCCTTCAACGCAAGCCAGTAAATACGCTAATTTATGACTCAACGGGACAATAAGTTTGTTTGACAATCATATTTCATCAATACGACCTGACAACAAGTTATTGACTATGAAAACGACAACAGAGACAGACCAAAACCAAAAAATCAGTAGAAAAGTGCCAGAAGAATGTGTCGAATCAATTCAAATTATAAGCTCTTCTCTGAAAACTTTATTTATGATCCGTTGAACTTTATACCTTTAACAATGGGGACCATCAACAATAGCACGATGTAGTAAGATTTCAAAAGGATCCAAAAATAAAATAAAGTACGCGAAAATTTTAAAAAAAATATGAAATTTCGTGGCATTGAAGTTTTAAAACTAATGGGTAGCAGATAAAATCGCTAACCAGATTAATTCTGGCTGCAGTGGAACGGCAAAAGATTCGGCTAGTACTTACATTGACCAACAGTTCAAGAAAAAAGTTATTTGATTTATATTAAAAAATATTAATAGTCAAATTAATATTGATTAATATACAAAAAAAAATTGAAAAATTATTTTTAACTCATAACAGCCATTAAAATCAAAATCTTTCAACGGAGCTCAATATCTACGCTCAGATATAACCCACCCGATGGGAGGAAAAGGATGTTTGTTACGCATAGATAATTGACATGACATCACAATAAGTCTTATGACTGTGAAAACAAAAACAAAAACAGCCAAAAACCAAAATTCGGTAAAAAAAAAGTGCGAGAAGAAAGTGTCGAAGCCAATTAAACCATTAGCTTTTCTCTGAAAACTTTATCTGTGGTCCACTGAGCGTCCTAAAGCCAATGGGATTAAAAGCCAACGGGATTAAAATAAAATTTGGATAATGTGTAATGTTTGGTTAATGTGATAAGAGTTCAAAAGTAATCAATAATAAAAAAATATCCAAAAAAAATTTTAAAAAAAAATTGAAATCTTGTGTCATTGAAGTCATATAAACAAAAGTTAGAAGCCAAAATTGCTAACCAGATTAAATTTGGTTGCAGTAGGAAGGAAGGAAGAGGGTGCTGTCATTCCTGGAATGACTTAGAGTTCACGATAATAAGTTTTTTTCTTTAATGTTAAAAAAAAATCGAAAAAATTTTTTTAAGTCTTAACAGCCATTAGCTGTCCCCTCAAAGCACTAGATATGTTCACTTAAGGCTCATTATGGAATATATTGCCCTGCTAGTCAATGAATTTATGCCATAGGACTCCAAAAAATAGTAAAATCTCAAAAAGAGTTTCAAAATTTCACTTAAAATTACGAAAACTCAGAATCGAAGCCAAAAAAAACGTGAGCAACTCCTTGAGCAACTCCTTGTCTCTAGGTCACTTAAAAAGCGAAAAAAGAGAAAATTTTCATCTAAAAAAGAGCTCTCAAAAAGAATTCAATTTTTTTTTATAGTGAACTTCCCAATGAGACCAGAACTCGTTTTTTTATCGCCTTTAGTCTATTAGGAACAAAAAATTGGTCCATTTTTTGGAGTGAATTTTATTTTTGAAATACTATTTTTATAGAAAATTTTTTAATTTGGAGAAAATTTACTCTAAAAGTAAACAAATATCGCGTGTTCACACAAAATGTCATTCCTCGATAACACCCCGAAAAAAACGGAAATCGATAAAATATTTTTAATTTTGAATTCTACGCTGGACCAGCTTTTTGATGATACCACTCACATTTCTCTACGACGAATATATCGATCGGCCAAAATTGGCTGAACAAAAAAAAACCCAATTGAGTATATAATTCCTCCCCCCCACAAGTAGGGTCGGAACAATAATCTCTTGACTTTACATAAACTTATGCATTAGCTTCATTCCTTAAAATTAACTTTCGTTCGTCTTTGCTAGGGTTAGGGTTAGGTTCCTAAACCTAATCAAATTTGTTTCTTTTCGGTTTGCTGTCAAGTATTGTAATGAAACATATATTCTAGACTTTTGGTTCCTCATGTTTGGTTGCGACTTCTTGTCAGATGTTTTTGGGAAAGAGTAACTCTCAGGTTTCTGGCGGTAGTTTTAATCATCAGCAAATATCATGCTTTTCTTGAGTTCTCAAGGTCATTGGGAACATGCTCCAAGAAGGGGGGCAGGGGGTTGAAGATCATCTTTATTGTCGTTTGATCCGATATCCTTGAACCTATATAATTGGAAATGAAAATACTGTAGGGGTAATAACATCAAAGAGGGGGATGTAGCTCATGTTGCCTAAGACCGGAGCAAAAAATTGAGTTAAAAAAACTACGGAGAAAAAACCCGTGCGAGGCCGGCGACCGGACGCACGAACGAGCCGTAAGCCGTTATTACTTTGGCAACTCGTACTTCACTGTCTCGTCCAGGGGATGTTTCCACAACTCTTCCAAGGGGCCAGATTCCTCTCGGCGTCAAGTCTTTGAGTACTCACACAACATCTCCAACTTTCAGAGGAGGCTGGTTGTTGTCTGTCCATTTACGTCTCTTGAGTAATGTCGGCAGGTACTCCTTAATCAAACGCCGCAACACGTGGTTCATCAACTGCTGCACGTGCTTGCAGTTCTTGAAACTAGCTGGCTGTTGGTCTCCAAAGTTTCCGGGTGGCAGGGAACTGTCAGGGCGTTGAATGAGGAAATGGTTAGGAGTGAGTGGTTCTTCGTTTTCAGGCTGATCAGCAACCTTTGTCAAGGGTCTGGAATTCAGGATTGCTGCGACTTCAACCATTATTGTCTCAAAGATGTCTAAGGAGACACGCTTAGATCTTAGAATGATTAAGATTGTCCTCTTGGCGCTCTGAATCAATCGCTCCCACACGCCACCAAAATGAGGGCCGTATGGTGGGTTAAATTTCCATGTGGTTTTGACTAAAGCTAGGGTTTTATAAATCTTGTCTTTGTCTAAAGCCTTAACCGGCTTCTTCAGCTCCTCGGAGGCGCCGACAAATGTTTTTCCGTTATCGCTGTACAATAAAATAGTTTGGCATCTTCGGCAGGTGAATCGTCGATATGCATTGAGGAAGGTGTCTGTATTTAAATCTGGAAATTTCTGGTTTCTAAATGAGGCATGTAAAAATAAGTCCATAATGTTTCTCGATTTTGCCTTGTTTGTCCTCAATATAAAACGGGCCAAAAAAGTCCAGTCCTGTGTTGGCAAACGGAAATTTGGTTTCTTCTGTGGGGAAGCGGAATGCAGGAAGTGGGGCCATTATTGGTTGTATATTTTAAGTGTCAAAACGGCGACACAGAAAACATCGGTATTTTATTGAAAATAGTGTTTTTCGAAGTCCAATGACGTAGTAGCGTTGTTGCACGAATGCTTTGACCAGTTCTGTTGCTTGATGAAAACAAATTCTGTGCGCATGTTCAAGGTATAGTCTCGCAATCTTTTCCTTTGCGTCCAAGGTTATTGAACCATTTTCGATCTCCAATTCTGTTGGGGCAAATAGGAGACGGCCACTAGATCGTACGAGTCCATTTTGGTCAATTATTGGATTTAAGTTTCTCAATTTGCACTTGGCGGCAAAATTTTTTCTTCTTTTTAATGCGTTGATTATTGAAGAGAAAGCATTGTTTTGAGACAACTTTAGCAGAAAATTTTGAGATAAACAAACATCATCTTTAGTGTACTGACATTCGTTGGAACGATTCTTTTTAGCTCTGTAAATTAAATTGAAAACAGTTGCGAGGGTTAAAAGTAGCTTATTCCATGTTGAAAAGCGGTTCGGGTCTATAACAGGTGTGATTGCTGATTTTTTATTTCTGGCTACGGCACCTACGGTTGAAATCTTTTTCATATCTTTCCAAGAACTTTCAATGTTTTGCAAAAATTGTGGTGCTGTGAGCCATTTCGGGGGGATTTCTGATGGCTCAAGGCCACGCGTTCCATGGTCGGCTGGATCAAAATTAGTTGGGACATGATTCCACTCATCAGTTTTAGTTGTTTTCTTAATTTCTTCGAGTAGATTTGAGACGAAAACGTTTTGTTTCTTT
The DNA here is from genome assembly GCF_964194025.1 of Convolutriloba macropyga. Lineage (NCBI taxonomy): Eukaryota > Metazoa > Xenacoelomorpha > Acoela > Convolutidae > Convolutriloba > Convolutriloba macropyga. The sequence goes on from NC_134470.1 coordinate 19,930,705, forward strand.
CTTGAACTGATCCAATCTAAGACAACACGACTATCAGTCCACAAGTAGACTTTTTCAAATTTTAATGTCATTTCGGTTTCTGTCAATGTGCGGAGGCGTGTACCTAAAACGGCTGCTTCGAGTTCTAATTTTGGCACACTAATTTGTTTTATTGGTGCAACTTTGCATTTTCTAAGCAGAAAAAATGTTTGAAAGATTTCGTCCTGTTTTTGGGTGCGAATGTAAGCAACTGCTGACAATGCAACGGTTGAGACGTCAACAAAGACATGGAGCTGGTGATTATTTTCCTGATTCGTTGAGGAGTTCAACCATCTGGGGATTTCGATATCAGGCATTGCAAAGTAACTATCGAGCACTTTTTGTAGGTTGAAATTAAGTTCTGCGGGAAGTGGTTCATCCCACTTCTTGCCTAGCTTCCAGACTTGTTGTAAAAGCATTTTGATTCTAATTGTGAGCGGGACAAAATTCCTAGGGGAACGAAAATTGTTGATACTAAACTGAACATTTTCCTTTGTGTATACTCACTTGCATTTCGGGGAAATTGTTCTAATGTCTTCATTAGAAAACAGTCAGTTCTGGTATTCCATTTCTGACCGAGGACTCTACTGATCTCTTTCAGTTCATCTCGACCTTCTTGCTCAATGAACCTTAGAGCTTCATGTTTGTTTGACACAAATTTTGTCAAGCGAAAGCCACCTTTATGAAGGCTATCTTTAGTCTGGTTAATTGTTTCAATTGCTTCTTCTACAGACGGCAGAGAATGGATATAGTCGTCCATATAAAAATGGTTCTTTATTTTATTAACTGCTCTTGGAAATTCAATTGCATTATCTTTTGCGCAACGGTTCAGAACGAAAATTGCACAAAATGGGGAGCAGGTTGCTCCAAAAAATGATCTGGTGAACTGGTATTGGTTAACCATCTCTTCATTGGACCAGAGGAAGCGTAATGTAGATTGGTCCTCATGCCTTATTGCTATCTGCATGAACATGCCTTCGATATCAGAGAGAATGGCAACTGGGTTTTCATGAAATCTCAGAAGAATTTCTACCAAGTTGTGCAGCAAATCTGGTCCTGTGATCAAATTGGAGTTCAAAGATTGTCCTCTAAACTTGGCCGCAGCATTTGCTACTCTGCGCACTTTTCCGGGCTTGGTTGGATTAACCACCGGGTGATGAGGCAAATACCAAATTTTCTCGGGTTCTGGCTGCTGCGTTTCAACTGGCTTGACATTAAATTTTTGAAGATGTGTTGTGAGAGTTTGCTAATACAACTCTTTCAATTGGAGGTCATTACTGAGTCGCTTCTGAAGACTTTTCAGCTGGCTGAGAGCTGCAAAAAAATTATTTTCAATTCTCAATGGTTTTTTCCAAGGCAGTCCAATTTCGTACCTCTCACCATTGTAGCTGATTGTTTTGTTCAATATATCAAGGGCTTCCTTGTCAATGGGATTTTTAGATTCACGCTCGGGTTGAGTTCTTTCGGCTTCAATTTTCCAGAATTGCTCAAGCAATTCATCAAGAGGCTGGTCGTCGGAGCTCCTTCGTGATACGTGGTACCCGTACTGTTTCTGCTGGTGAGATCGTTGTTTGGGTTGCTTTTCCACTCTTTCATACTCTCCAGCTAGGGTCCATCCAAGCATCGTCTTTACACCGAAAGGCTGGTTTTTAGTTGCCGGGATGACTTCAACTGAATGTGTGAAAGCAAAAGTGTTTATTCCCAAAAGTGCACCAATTTTGCCTTCAGCTATTTCTGGGAAGTGAATGTGACGCAATTCGTTGAATGCATCGCAAAGCTGGTTGAGTTCAAATGTATTAGCTGGTGCTACATTTAAACAAGGAGTGCTATAAGTTGTTTTAATTTAAAACTTTTGATCCAAATTTTCGTAAGGTGCAACTGTCACTTGTTCTGAAGTTTTTGAAAGTGGCATATCATGCTCTGTGTTAAGATACTGAAGCGTAGTGGCTTCTTGATCTTCGCATGGAAGGGCAAGGAAGTCTGTGATTTTGTCAAGTATGAGAGTAAATTGGCTTCCGGGATCGATCAGAGCGTACGTATCGAAAACTTTCTTGCCGTTTAGAAAAGATACTGGGATAAGTTGAAGTTGTTCGAACCATTCTTTTGGTGTAGACTGTAGATGATTCACGCTAAAATTTTGGTTGGCATTGTTCAAATTAGCGCGCTAAAATTGAATCTGATTTTTGTTTGCAGAAGACTGTCCGTAGCGGCTCTTTTGTGATTTGGATGAGACGCTTGCGTTGTTGTTACTTCCTGGTTCACATTGCTGTTTGACTGACTGATTTTCTTGGTTGGTAACATTTGTACCTGTGGAATTGCTGGTGGCAAAAGCAGCTGGCGGACGCTTGCTAATTTTAGCGGGGTCATGCAGTGTTGTGTGGTGGTATCCGTTGCATGTTTGGCAGCGTGTTTTTGATGGGCAATTTTGCTTCTCATGTTTATTGCTCAAACAGTTCGACCAAAGATTGCTCTTTCTTACAATGTGAAATCGCTGGTTTGGGCTGCATTTTTGGTAATCGGGACAAGTTGTTTAGGGGTGGAAAGGGAGGGGCGCTAGGCGGTTTCGGAGTACCGCTACTGCTTATTGTTGTTGACTGATTTCGATTAGTCGGCTGCGCTGGAAAGCCTGAACTTTGGGTACTTAAATTTCGTTCGTGACTATCGCTGTTGTTCATGTTTCCATAGCTATTAAAGTTGTTTCTACGAAGGTTATTTTGCTGGAATTTTTCTGGAAGGTTTATCTTATCGTACACATGTGCTTGAACTTCTAACCATTTCTGAAATTCAACTAAAGTAGCTGGTGTTTCGATTGATGTAACGGTGTACTCTGTCCATTTGAGGAGGATGTTATGCGGGACTTTTTCTTTAGCTTTCTTCATAAGTGTTGAGCTCTGTAGGTCTGCTGTGTATCCCAGGTATTGGAAAGCTTGCACTAAACGTTTCAAGAACAAAGCAAAGGCTACAAAGTTTTGCTTGTTATAGTCATTAGTTGATTTCCAGTTTTCCAATTGATATATGAAGGCATTCACCACTATTGTAGGATCACCAAAATATGACATGAGTTCGTTTAAAGCTGTGCTATAATAAGCAGGATCACACGAATACGCTTGGATGACATCTTTTGCTTTTCCAGTAACTGCATTTTGCAGGTAGGTGACACGATGTGTGTCAGTAATACTGGTGTTGTTATGTACGAGGCAAAAAAAGTTATTTATCCATTCGTGATACTTCAATGGGTTGCCATTAAAGTTTTGAATTGTATTTTTGAATTTTGGTGACTTTATTTATTGTGTACTCGTTGGATTCTGCCAATATGGAGCTGTGTTTGAGGTCCACGGTAAAGAATTGATTTCAAATGAAGGGTGTCTGAACCTTTCATTTGATATTAGATGTAATACGCTGGAAAAGTGATGTGAATGTGGTAATTGTGACTCGGGATTTTGCTCTACTGAAGGCAGTGCTGGTGGAGGAAACGTTGACATTGAATGAGCAATGAGAACACTTTCAGTTTTTGTTTTTGAACAGGCGGTTTGTTGACCACAGAATAGGTTGAGAGGCTCAATGCCTACGGTTTTGACTTGTGACTGTGGCTGGAATTGAGTAAAGTTTCCTGGTAAACTTTTATTCTCTGTGTTTTTCAATTCCTGTCCATTATGCAATGGTAAAGAAAATATGTTAGAAGTTTGAAAATTGTTTGCGTTTTGGCAGGAATTTTCAGAGAACTGATTAAAGTTTGTCATTGTGTTACTCAGTTTAATTGGTTGTTTTGTCTGTTGCGGATCAAAATCTGGGTTCTGTGCGTTTTCTTGAACTGAGATTCATCACGCGGGAATTATGTGTTCCTTGGTAATTGGAACAACCCATGCTCTTTGGTTCAAACGTTTGCGTCTGAAACCGTTCCTCGGCGATATCTCGAGAAAATTCAGATAGCATGTTTTTTGACTGAAATTGATTATTAAAGTTTTCCCGAGGAAAATGGTTTTGAAATTTATTTTGCGTGCTTACAAAATTAAGCGGCTGGACTGAATCATTGTCTGCTTTAAGCTGCTGCTGGTTGCCTGTAAAATTATCAACAGCAGATAACGTTGTATCACTGAGAGCAAAACGATCGTGAGTTTTTGCGACGGTCGTTTCAGGTTTCGCAAAATTTTTATCCGAGTATTTTTCTTCTGTTTTGGATTCCAATGTGTTATTGATGTTAATTGGACTGAATAAACTTGCTGTACTCATTCCCATAGAAAGCGGATTCTCATTGTTGCCTTTTAAAAATTTTGACAACATTGGTTTGGTCGTGTGGCATTCGGACAAAAACAGTGATGGTTTCTCCGGTCTCGGTGGTAAAAGTGGTGTTTTGTTGGAGAATGATGACGTTCTGGGTTGCTTGCTTCTGGAATCTGGTTCATTGATGGTGAGCATCTCCGTGAGGTTGGATATCTGGCAGTCGTTGTTTTACTGAAATCATCGCGTATCCTAGTTGAAGATTGGCTGAGTAGTCAATCGTCATCTAAACTATCAATTTCGTGTTCAAATATCTCGAGACGTGACAAAAGGTTTTAATATCATTCCATGACAGATGAAGTGCTGAGTTCGGACTTTCCTTTAACACGGCATCAAGTGTTGTTTTCAGCTCGTCAGCATTTGCTTTTGCTCTATTGATGAGCAGGGTGAGTGATCTGAAACGCTTTCTCTGATCGATTGCAGTTTGTAAGAGGTCCAGCTTGCTTTTCAAAATCAGCTCTGCAATTTTGAATTTGTTTAACGCGTAGTGACAACTTCGACTGTTCCTCTTTGTCATCTTGCTCTTGTTGGTCTTTTTCGTACTAACAGTTAAAAACGGCTTCGATACCGGAGCGACGCAAATTTCAAAGCTGAAAAACAATGTTTATGACGCTGTGAGGCTAATCAGCCCCAGGTTTTTTTTTTGTTGTTGAAAATTACGACGCAAATAGAATCCTAAAGTTTTTTTGTGCTAAATCTAGCTAGTTTTATCTAAACAAAAAAAATAACCCTGTCCGCGCGCTTGTTTCGTTATTTCAATAAACACGACCAAATAATTGCTACAATTTGGGGAAATCAAGATTTTCTTATGAATAGAATAAGTGTATGGCTCTTGAATAGTTTTTGTTACAATCTTTTACAAGGAGAAACCATTTTTGAAAAAGGAACAAAAAAATGCTTAGAGGTTGCTACTGCTTAGACCCTGTGTCGAAAAAGTTTAAAATTTTTGTTTTTTTTATTGCGGTGCAAATAGGCAACGTGAGCTACAGACAAGCAGACAAGACAACTCGTTTTGTAGAAGAGAAAGACAGAAAGAAAGAGACGTTTGAGTTTTGCAACTCAAAGGGATTATTCGAGTGAGCAAACTTAAGAGGGGAGTTGTTTCGAGCTTTTGATTTTCTTGCTTTTGAGCTAAAGAAAAGAGTTTTTAATTTTCTTTTTTTTTTCGTTTTTCTTGAGAAGCTGTTTTCAGTGCATACTAACCCATTAACTAGGCGCGCGGCTAGTGGTATACACAAATTGAAAAAAAAATGTGATTGTTTGGTCTCTTAGGAATACATACTACCCCATTAACTAGGCTCGCGGCTAGCAGTATGCAATTTTTTTTGTGAAAGAAGCAATTTCGCAAATGTTCTGTTGCCTCTTTACTAAATGCAAAATCGAAATGCTAAAATTAAAGCTTGTTTTAAACCAAAGGGAGCTCAATGAATAGGTTTTCTAAGATCTACTAATTGTTTATCTCAAAACGTCAGGAAAACATTTTTTTGAATTTTTAAAGTCAAAGATGCAATTTTGCTAAATTCAAGCTGCTTCTTTACTAAAACGCAAAATTGATAAGATAACTTTAAAGCTTGTATTATGGCAAACTGAAGGGGCTCATTTAATGGGTTTTGATGGATTTAGTAATTTTATCTATCGAAATGTCAATAAAACGTTTTTTGAATTTTCAAAGTTAAAGATGGAATTTTGCCAAATTTTAGTTGCCTCTTTGTTAAAATGCGAAACCCATAAACTAATTTTGAAACTTGTATTATAACAGACTGAGGGAGCCCAATCAATAGGTCTTCTTGGATCTACTAAGTTTTTATATCATAACGTATGGAAAACGTTTTTTGAATTTTTAAAGTCAAAGATGAAGTTTTTTTGGCAAATTCTAGTTGCCTCTTTGTTAAAATGCAAAACCCATAAACTAACTTTAAAACTTGTATGATAGCAAACTGAGGGGGCCAAATCAAAAGTTTTTCTTGGATCTACTAATTGTTTATATCATGACGTCAAGAAAACGTTTTTTGAATTTTTAAAGTCAAAGACGAAATTTTTTGGCAAATTCTAGTTGCCTCTTTGTTAAAATGCAAAATCCATAAACTAACTTTAATACTGGTATAATAACAAACTGAAGGGGCCCAATCAATAGGTTTTCTTGGAATTATTAAAAAGTTTTCATTAAAAGGTTGGAATAACGTTTTTTGATTTTTGGCGCTCAAAAAAGCACTTTTGCAAATTTTTCGTTTTTTGAGCAAAAATTTTACATAAACAACTAGACTTTAAAAAAGTCAATTTAAGGTCCAACTGAGGTGTTGTATTCAACTACTAATTTTACTGTTATGTAGATTTTTTGCGACAAATTCAGAAAAATGTTTTTGAATTTTTCTGATGCAAAAAACGCTATATCGTTTTTTCGTACAATCTGTGTGTTTTTTGCTGCTAAATGCTGACATGTGGTTTCTCATGGCTATTTTTTTCATAAAGCATCGACAAAAGCTCGTTGGGGGATAATTTTCATGTTTTTGAGATTTTTGTCGCAAAAAAAAATTGAAGTTTTTTTCGGATACGTCTAACCGGGAAAGGGACTTCTGAGGTGACGTCTGGGACCTCGGGCTATCATCTCTTGGTGACGTCTGCAACCAAAAAAACTCAGGACTTCTTGATCGGGTGACGTCTGGAACCCTTGAAAAAAAATCTCCTCGTGTTTGGTGACGTCTGAGACCGAAAAAAATCGTCTTGGGGGCTTTTCTTGATGTTTTGAAGACGTATCTTATCTTTTCTTCTGAACTTTTTGGTGACTTCTTGCTGCGCAGGCTGGGTAGGTTTCTCAGACTCCTGGTTGGCTTCTCTAGAGCTTAGTTTGATTCTCTAGAACTGCTAATGCGAGCTGTTTCTGCTTGCAGGTGTAGGTTCAGCACTGTTAATTGTCTTGGGTTGGGGGGGGGGGGGGGGGGGGGTTGAGTGATGTCACCCTCTTTGTTTTTTTAAAAAATCAGTTTCAGAAGGTAGACGATTGGTTCTTAATCACGGAAGTAGGTCTCCATTTTATGTAATGAAACATATATTCTAGACTTTTGGTTGCTCATATTTGGTTGCGACTTCTTGTCAGATGTTTTTGGGAAAGAGTACCTCTCAGGTTTTTGGCGGTAGTTTTAATCATCAGCAAATGTCATGCTTTTCTTGAGCTCCCAAGGTCATTGGGAACAAGTTTAAGTCATTGCTGAAAAAGATTTGTTTTTCACGTTTTACGCTTGAGTAAGTTTAAGGCGCTTGTTAACCAATTGCAGCCCACAAACAAAATGAACAGCCTTTTTCATAGGCTCAAACCAAGAGCTTGGGTACATTCGCTCTCTGTTTTTATTTTCGCCTCATCACACTTTCTAGAAAAAGAAATTTGAGCGCACAAATGAAAGCTCATATGGACACTTCCGTTTGAGAAGAACTTGGAAAATTCTAGTTTCTGGCTTGCACCGCAAACTGGGTATTAGTCGTATACTCTACAAAACTCTACCATGGCTGCCGATTCGTGTGAGGTGGCAGAAATACGAAAAATGAGTTCCAAGAAAATATACCATGATCTGATATTCTAAACAGGAAATAAGCTAACTCGAATATGCGAGAATTCAATTGTTCATATTGTTTGAAATCCCTTTTTTCTTCTAATCAAAAAATAGTTGAAAGAACGTTGCAGAAGCTTTCCAAATAGGTTTATGAATGGAAGTAGCGGGCTCGTGATTAGAACTAGACTGCTTAGGGCTTGAGAATTGAACTGGCTTTGTGTCCACTGGCATGAATGAGTCACACATTTGAATTTCGCTAAATATACCTTATTAGATTACAAAACAATAAGGCATTTTATGCTAATTTGTGCTTCTGATAATTTTATGAAACGGGGTAAAATATTTGGTATATTTTAGGTATTTCTGCAAATTAGGTATTTTGGCATTGGCCTTTTTTGGTCAGGACATCGGAGTTCTAATAGGAAAGTAGTCAGGACTGCCAAGTTTTGGTAAGAATTGGCAGTTTGTCACTAAACTCAAAAATAAATTCGAAAATTCACTTTAGGGATCTATTCATTCTACCAGCTTGGCTGTTACTAACATTTGATGGTTGACAAGAGCGTGGGCTAGTGAAGAAGAAGTGTGATGTTTGATTGATTGGGGCATGAACACTTTCAAGTCACTCGTCAGCTGTCCAATTATACCTTCTGGTATGTTCAGCTCTTGTTCCACTTCCTCTTTCACCCTCTCCTCCCACTTGGCCTATGTTTAGTAGGCAGACTGGTTATAATTCTCAAAATAACCTACTGCAGGGTTAAAATATTTTACTTTTCATTATATATTGTTGCGAGTAATAACGCGTGTATGTTTAAACATGTTTTTTCTTTTTGCAGAACTGTCAATTGAATGTTGAGACCAAGCTTTTTCAGTTTTTCCGGCTCTTATCGTCATTTTGTGAGAAAATTAGCGGTTTTTTCCCTGTTCATTTTCGAAATCAATGTGAGATGCGCTGATAAGATATTTTACAAGATATAAAAGTTGACTGCACATCAGAAAAATGTGATCGGATTTAAGCTCTTCTGATTTTTCAGGCATGCAGGAAACAATATGATCAGACTATGGCAATAGAAAGAATGCAGAATTCAAATATCATGATTCAGCGCTGATTTACTCAAGTACTATGATCCGAGTGAACAATTCTTTGTTATGAAAGGCATTAGACGAATAACTGGAGTTGTTTTAAGATCAAGTTTAACATATGATGACCAAGCTCTTATCATATCTTACGTGATCTTCCGGTCAGGATCTATTATGGTTTATTATTTGAATAGACATATTTTTTTGGCGTAAGATGTGATAAAATCTTATCTAATAAAAACTTTGAGTGAGCGTACTATCAATGAACAGATATAACACCATACAAATCTCTTGCATCGCTGGGGCCGTTGAAGGGTCGTATTCTTACCTTGGCTAATCTTAATTGCAACTCAGTTGCTTCTACTGGTTCTTCTTGCAGTTTTCGTTCCAGTTTCTCCAGATACTCCTCATTGATATCTTCCTCGTCATCGGAAGAGGACACGTTGTCACTGGAACTGGTGGAGGACACAGAACTGCTCTCATGTTCATTCTGTTTGTAAACTAGTCGCGCCTAGAGCATAATCGCCATGGTCAATGACACGATTGGTCTAGCAAAAGAAGCGACAGAAAAAGCAATCATGATTTTTTAAGCCACATTTGTACTGACATATTAAGAAAATATGCAAAGAATGTCTACGCGAAGCCGATATTTTTAAGCCAATAATTTCTGCCATTTGGAGAAGAAAAAAATCTCAACAGCAAACTTTTATTTTTTTGAAGATATTTTAAATGCCTTCAAAAAAATAACAAAAACTGAACACCTATATCCTAATGTCCTTGTGCTTGTTTTTGATTTATTTATTAGTTTTGATAAAAAATAAAGCTTCTTCAATGTTGCACTGAAGTAAAAAAAAAGACGAAGACTTGATTTAAAACATCTCAGTTGACAAACAAATCTAAGAGTTGCTTGGCGCAGCGGCGTAGTTAGTTTGCTTGAAGCGTGAATCTGTTTAGCATCATTGACAACGTTTGGCGTTAATAAAGGCGTTGTGTGAAGGCTGAGCTTCGGAAATAGGCAAATCATCTCAAAGTCAAATCGAGCAGTGAAGATAGAATAGCATGACGAGCAAAATTTAATGCTATAATATATCGAAAACAAAGTGATTTTGTCAACAATTACATGTTGTAATGTTATTAGTGCGTGATTATCATACATGAAGTGAACCCGAAACTCAAACTCGAATTACTTCACTCCTATCATTACCAAGTATTCTTTTAGTACGAAATCAAATCTACTATTTGGTTTTGTACTTCAATTATTCGAGAATATTAATCTTTTGTTTTTACGAATTGATCCCATATGGAGTACTAGATACCGACTTTGATATGCCGTTTTGATTAAAATTTGCTATAATCATATCAGCAGAGAGCGCTAGGCACAGTATAGGACATCCTAAAACCCGAACTCAATGTATTCAGAGAATTTGTTGACATAATTATCTTCATAACAATCAAAAGTTCAAAATTTACAAGTAAGGCCGTGTAAATAGTGATTAAAAAACTATCAAAACTCAATTGAAACTCTTTAATTTTTTCTTATGAAACTGACATAAATTGCGTATTGAACATAACTCCTTTAGCGACTAAAATTAAGTGTTGTCTTATCTTGTTAGTTTTTGTGCAGTTTAAGTAAATTTTGAGTTGTGAAAATAGAAGTAACTTTGATATCATCAAACTTTTTGATAGGTACAAATCTCCTAAATTAAAGAGATTTTGTACAAATTACAACGTCAGTTTCTACTGTTGGCTTCAAGGAAGCCTAATCTAGTTCGAACTTGTTGTTTTTGAAAACAATGGAGTCTTGCTAAATTGGAAGTTAGGAAATTATTTTTTTATTCAGTTGCAGCATATTGTAAGACCGCCTGTTTAACCACTGCTAGTTGTAACAGAATAAAACGTTGCATAGGTATTTATTTACTTAATTTATGGAGCTACAATTTTTCGGAAGGAACGGGAGTTCCAAAATTCGGTTTCTATGTTGAATTGATAATATAAACTCAAGCAAAACAGGGTTGTATCAATTTGAATTGTTTTGATTCTGATCGAAGCAGCTTTTTGAACAGCCAAGCTGATCGATTAGTTATTTGGACTAAGTGTGAATCAAATATTGCTACGGTAATCTACAGTATAGCGTTTAATACAGTTCACAAAAACGTGACATCCGGGAAAATTTGAAGCCGCTGAAATGAACTGGGTGGTGTAAAGTTTTCCTTGTCATTGATAGAAGAGCTGCCGTCACAAAATAATCCGAGAACTTTAATTTTTTTTCGAAGGGTTTATTGTTTAAATGAGCAATCAATCAAAATTAAACCATGTTTTTTTCTTTTTGATATTTGTTGACCTGATTACGGGTAATTTTTTTCACCAAGTTACCCGTTACCTTATTTTTCTCATTCCTTTTACGGAAGGGTTTTGAAATCACTTTTATGATCTAATAGTGGTACTAAAAAGTTCACTGGGTTACCTTTTCAGCAAACTTAACAACAATTTCATCTGGTTTGCCTGGTGTTATCTTGAATCGACTAGTTTCGGTTTGTTGCAGTTTTTTTGAAACTCAGAGTTTTTTTAAAAAATGATTGTTGAATATTTCAAAGCCAAATAATATTTCAAATGGTGCCCAATTTTTGGTAGATCTACTCTACGATGTACTATCAAAGGTTCAATTCAAACTTATTTATTTTATCACGGTAAATAATGTTTCCATTAAAATGATTTTCAGGCATTTTTTTTAAAAAATTTGTATCAATATATGAAGGCAGCCTAACTCCCATAAAATTAGCATTAATGTTTTTTTAAACATCTACAACCTAAACTCAGGAATTAATGGCTCTACTATCCTGCTCTCATTTTTTGCAATACAAGTAATACGTTGCGCACTGATCCTCCGAGAAGCAAATGCTTTCTTTCCCATCGGAAAGAGAAATGGATTTTGCGTTTCTTCTCTGAAAACGTCCAAGAAACAAAATTGCACCGTGATGTACAAGTTACCCACTAGCAACAACTTTTAACGTTTTATGAATTGTTACTTCTATATGCGTTCTGCTTTATTCACTAGACTTTGGATATCGTTAATTGAAAAAAAATTTTTGCACTCTTGGCAATTACTCAAGGAATTATTTTGCATGTAAGAATTTAATTGTGAAGAGGGCAGAACTGAGATTGGCCGAATAGGTTTTTGATGTTCGATACTAATTAATGTTGCATTGAAAGTATTTCTCTAATTGTTTCTCTGAAAATTATATAGCTGTGCGAAGAAAACAAAACCTTCACTTCTTAATCTTAAAAATGCAGTAAAGAGTTTTTTAACAGCCCATTCAGTTTGAACATAGACTGAGATCTTCATTAATCCGGACTGTTTTGCTCAACCCAGACAGAGCGAAATCACCTATAAAACAGACTTTGGTTTGTTCAATGTGTTGGTGCGTTTATGAGCTCGCTAAAAAGTCCTCATGAATAGAACTGTCCAGACTGAAATGAGATATGACCTAAACTTTGGCTTGTTCATGTCACAGAACCCTATTATTTGTTTTGTACCTACTCTTTGTGTGGCGGAAGCTTACGAAGCAACAAAATTAAGAACGTGTGTGATACAGACTTTGGCCAGTCTTTGACTATGTTTTTTCTCCTCTATAGGACGGAGCGTAACTCGTGTATATACGACACAACCTAGCTGGTATTTGTTGCAGATTTGTTGCGCCTACGGGGCGGACTTTGGCCCCACGGTAAGCAGTTGGTGCGCTTATGCTGCTCAATAAAATATCCTTGCATGTGTACTTTAGAACGCATGGTAGCCCCGGTTTGCGTTAATTAGTGGCGTGTGATATACAAGGACACAAATACTCAACCTGGGAACAGCCCATTTAGTTTCAATTAGAGAATATACCTGTTTCTTTCTCTCAATTTCCTTCATTCGCTTTTCGTTCTTTTCTGTATTTTTCTTATCAGCCACTTGCTTCGCCTGAAACATATATTATATTACCTTAAAAGAGCAAGTCAGTGCTTATCTTTTTGTGACATCACATTGCTGATTTCATTCTTGACTTTTTGTCAATATAACTTAATTATAAAAAAGAGATAGTAATTTGTACCCGTTTGAGGAAGTATCGTCTGAGACATGTCCTGGATATGATGAAACAGACGAGGAGTCCCACAATGAATGCCAAGATAGCCCCCACTGCCACCAGTCCCGCCCTGTGGTCTGTCTCGTCCTCATAAGTCTTCACTGAGAACACTTTGCAGTCCACTTTGTCAACACAGTAGTTTAAGTCGAACGAATTACTCATTTTTATGGTTTACGTGATTAATATTGTAATTATGCAGAATGTGGTATGTACGTATAAAAAATTTTGTCAAAATTGGTAATTCACTGGAGTTTTTCTGTAATTGTACCACTGAATTTTTTAGTGGATTAATGAGCTGACAACCACGGGTTTAACAGTATAACGAACTACGGTAATTTTTGATGACGTCAGTATTTACTGCGATAAAAAAGGACTCTAAATCAAATAATGAAATTGTTAACAGCTACATCAGGTCTTAGATAATCTTAAAATCGAGAGCTTAAGCTGGAGGTTTTGAAGCACGAAATGGCTTCTCACATGGTATAACAAAGAAAACTCAAGAAATTTGACATTGATGGGAAATGCGATTTAGCTACTAAAATATCTGACAAAGTAAAAGTTGAAGATACCAAAACTAACGGAATCAGGAACAAAGCTATGCTCAGGTCGTCATGGCAACTTAGAGACTTTAAAAGATCAGCGGAAAATCGTCAGCTTTGTAATAATTTTGAAATAATCGGGCTCATTGAGTGAATAATTGAATGCTTAGACAAAGTATTTTCTTAATTTTATTTTCTTATTTTCTTTATTTCATTTTCTTAACTCAATGCCAAAAACTGTGCAAAAGCAGATCGACACAGAAGAGTAGTAAAATTCGTTTGAATAATCATTTGATTGAATAGTTGTTTCGTCATTGAATTTTAATAACACAGAAGCAGGCATATGTGCGTTTGAATAACAGATGCAAGTTGTTTACTGAATGTTTACCAACGTATACAAAACACGTGAACAAAATAAAAAAGATGCATCAAAACTACGTACTACATTTTACATATACACACTTTTTAAGGCTTCGTTTGACCACTTTAAGTACTTGCATTGAAACGTATAAAAAATGAGTTGTATACAATGTGGCTTAGATACACAATTGAGCTGAAACTATATTGTGTTTTATCTTTTTATTGCTGATTTGAACGAAAAGCTCAGCAATAAAAATGCCAACCATCGTCACCTCAGTTTCAAAATAGAGACATAGTTGGGACAGCAGTTATTTTATAGTGATATAGTATTTGCTTTATTGTTCGAACTAAAAGAGGCCATTTTATGTTGATATAAAATACAGAATTCAATTATAACAATTTGAAATGTATATACAATTTCGAAAAAAAATCTGGCAAAAATTGTTACCTCTAAAAGACCTCAAAAGTTTGTAGTTCTTGTGCGCTAATAAATAATTTGAGTTCAAAGAAATCAGGTGAAAAACCCGGAGACATGTATCCATCTTCAGAAAAAAATATATTTAATGGCCGTGTATATCAATGAACAACGTAATTGTTGTTCTTGTGAAACGATCCATTATATTTCTGAATCAGTTTTAATATTTTCCAAAACAAAACTTATAAATGCAAGGAAGAACTTGAATTAACCATTGAACAATGCACCAACTATTCCTCTTTTCACAATTTAAAAGTAATCATGGACATAACTGAACTCATTAGCTTTTCTAAATCGAAAATTTACGAGAAAACAATGGAAAGTATCCGTTAGAAGATATCTGTTTCGGTTTTTAGTATATTATTTTAAAGAGTTTCATGGCGGTCCCATACGAGGTATAAATTTTTCTCTCAAGTCAGAAACAATAGAAAAGAATTAATTATGAGACGGTTAATTTCTTGTCTAATTGTGCAATACAAGTCACAAAGGCATAAAATATAAAGTCAAACAAAAGTGTGCGTATTATTTAAAAGGATATATGCTCACTAAATATCAACGAAAGCAAAACCAAATCATAGTTGTTAACCGTACACAAACTTCAGAGCTTTCATGGTACGAATCAACACAATCTTCTTTAAAGCTAACTGCATTTCCGTTTTCTTAATCAAATACAACCTTTCGTACAGGTAACATTATCACTTGAATAAATTTAATAATAGCAAAAATACGAAGAAATTGAATGTAATGATGATAAAATATAATTGACTCAGGTAAAACAATCCTATGAATACACAATCAATAAACACACACAATTAGGATAATATGAACTAAATAACAAATTTTGACATTTTCAGCTATATCCAAATTGGCACTAAACCATCTGATTTTTTGACAGTAACTCAGGCACGAAAAAGATATCGAAGCCAAACTTTTTGAATCGATAGACATTTGAAAGATATATATTTTCAGGAAAAATAGAGTTCTATCTCATAGGGCTACCTTTTAAATTCTATAACCAATTTTAACACAAAGGGAAAATTTTCAAATGTAAATAGCTCCGACACTAGCGTCTCAAAATTGAGCAAACTTGGCAGTGACTAGCACTAGTCTACAACATAGCATATGGAAAAGTGAACTTAATTGAACATGTTGTTTTTGGGATAATGAGATTTAAGTTTCAGACAGCAGCGCAGCTGGACCTATTTTGATTCTAGCAAAATACTTCCAAATGTGGTCAAAATCTTATTAAAAAACTTAAATAATGGCCATATACACGTTTCCTTAGCATTTTTGATTGTTTCCATTCTAGCTATTTTAGCAGCTCCTTCATAAAGCTTCTGAATTCTGGCTAAAATTTAGTTGAAGTAGCTTTCTTTCCCATCAACCCATCCATACAAAGTTTCTAACTTTGATGTCAGCGCCTGATTCGGTTCTTCCTTTTGGTTTGCGTTGAAGTGATAGTACGTACTCACTCATCCATGGCTTCCAAAAGGCTTTCAATTACTCGCAGATTTGTCGGAACATTTTTCGATATGAAGCCTTGTTGTTGTTAAATAGTGAAATGGGCCATGACACGTTTGCTCCTCCAACAAGGAAAAGATTCTTTGTTCTCGTATCCAAATCTTTAACGTCGCTACTAACGGCCGTTAGAGGTCGATCATTGAGCAGTTGTTCGGCTACGGAAACTACTGTTGAGAGATTTTTCTCTTTCAAAGATTATTTGACCAAAAATTGAAAAACGCACGTTCGCTCAATTTCACTAAAAACTCCCAAGCGCCATCAAAATATGGAGCTGCAGGGGGATTGAATGTCCTTTGTATTCCGTTTTGCGCTAAATTGCGCTGAAATTCAAAATGCTTCAGTTTTTAAAGGCCGCTTTCATTTCGTTTGCTTGGTCTACAAAGTTATTTCCGTTGTCAGAAATTACTGTTTTTGGTTTTCCTCTTTTCGCTAAGAACTGAAGAACTGCGTCTAAGCAAGATTGTGAGCCCAGTGACTGAACTAGCTTCAAGTGCGCTACTCTGACGCTAAAAAACGTGATTAAATATATCCATCTTTTCACTGATCTTCTGAGAATTTCAATCGAAAACGGTTCAAAGTAGTCTTCTCCGGTGTTTGTAAAGGGCGTTACATTGTATTCTATTCTGACTATTGGTAAGTGTGACATTACTCGCATTTTTGTTTTGCTTCAATTGTATTTACAGTGTTGACATTGGTGTTTAACCGATCCCAATGCGTTTCTTAGACCAGTTATCCAAAGCTCTTTTTGAATTTCAGCTGTGATATGCTCAACTCTTTGATGATGGTTGTGCTTATTCTGAATTTCAAGATGTGATTTGACTGCTGAAAGAAAAATGCGGTAAATTAATAGTGTTTGTTTTCTCTGAAACTGAAGTTTGCTTTTCTAAGTCGACCTTTTGCTCTTATCAGATTTTTGCTCAGAAATGGATGCAGAGATTCAGGTTTACAGTTGCTTTTGCAAATTTTTTTCAATTTTTTTTTCTTGACGCCATTTTCTTGAGTATCTTTTTTTTCAATGACGCCATATTTTTGTGTAGTTTTGTCTCCGGACTAACACCCATATTCAATTTTCTGCCTGGTCAAGAAAAAGATATCGAAGCCAAACTTTTTGAATCGATAGACATTTGAAAGATATATATTTTCAGGAAAAATAGAGTTCTATCTCATAGGGCTACCTTTTAAATTCTATAACCAATTTTAACACAAAGGGAAAATTTTCAAATGTAAATAGCTCCGACACTAGCGTCTCAAAATTGAGCAAACTTGGCAGTGACTAGCACTAGTCTACAACATAGCATATGGAAAAGTGAACTTAATTGAACATGTTGTTTTTGGGATAATGAGATTTAAGTTTCAGACAGCAGCGCAGCTGGACCTATTTTGATTCTAGCAAAATACTTCCAAATGTGGTCAAAATCTTATTAAAAAACTTAAATAATGGCCATATACACGTTTCCTTAGCATTTTTGATTGTTTCCATTCTAGCTATTTTAGCAGCTCCTTCATAAAGCTTCTGAATTCTGGCTAAAATTTAGTTGAAGTAGCTTTCTTTCCCATCAACCCATCCATACAAAGTTTCTAACTTTGATGTCAGCGCCTGATTCGGTTCTTCCTTTTGGTTTGCGTTGAAGTGATAGTACGTACTCACTCATCCATGGCTTCCAAAAGGCTTTCAATTACTCGCAGATTTGTCGGAACATTTTTCGATATGAAGCCTTGTTGTTGTTAAATAGTGAAATGGGCCATGACACGTTTGCTCCTCCGACAAGGAAAAGATTCTTTGTTCTCGTATCCAAATCTTTAACGTCGCTACTAACGGCCGTTAGAGGTCGATCATTGAGCAGTTGTTCGGCTACGGAAACTACTGTTGAGAGATTTTTCTCTTTCAAAGATTATTTGACCAAAAATTGAAAAACGCACGTTCGCTCAATTTCACTAAAAACTCCCAAGCGCCATCAAAATATGGAGCTGCAGGGGGATTGAAGGTCCTTTGTATTCCGTTTTGCGCTAAATTGCGCTGAAATTCAAAATGCTTCAGTTTTTAAAGGCCGCTTTCATTTCGTTTGCTTGGTCTACAAAGTTATTTCCGTTGTCAGAAATTACTGTTTTTGGTTTTCCTCTTTTCGCTAAGAACTGAAGAACTGCGTCTAAGCAAGATTGTGAGCCCAGTGACTGAACTAGCTTCAAGTGCGCTACTCTGACGCTAAAAAACGTGATTAAATATATCCATCTTTTCACTGATCTTCTGAGAATTTCAATCGAAAACGGTTCAAAGTAGTCTTCTCCGGTGTTTGTAAAGGGCGTTACATTGTATTCTATTCTGACTATTGGTAAGTGTGACATTACTCGCATTTTTGTTTTGCTTCAATTGTATTTACAGTGTTGACATTGGTGTTTAACCGATCCCAATGCGTTTCTTAGACCAGTTATCCAAAGCTCTTTTTGAATTTCAGCTGTGATATGCTCAACTCTTTGATGATGGTTGTGCTTATTCTGAATTTCAAGATGTGATTTAACTGCTGAAAGAAAAATGCGGTAAATTAATAGTGTTTGTTTTCTCTGAAACTGAAGTTTGCTTTTCTAAGTCGACCTTTTGCTCTTATCAGATTTTTGCTCAGAAATGGATGCAGAGATTCAGGTTTACAGTTGCTTTTGCAAATTTTTTTCAATTTTTTTTTCTTGACGCCATTTTCTTGAGTATCTTTTTTTTCAATGACGCCATATTTTTGTGTAGTTTTGTCTCCGGACTAACACCCATATTCAATTTTCTGCCTGGTCAAGCAAATCAAGGGCTATATCAATTTTCCCATTTTTCATATTCACTATTCTCGCAATTGCATTTCTCAGTCTTCAGAAATTACAGAATCGTCACCTAGAGCTGATTTTCCGTTCCAATTACTGGGGAAAGCTTCTTCTCGATCGGGCGCTACTTCGTCTTGATCCAATTTTTTTGTTTCGTTAATTTTGCTTCTCAGCCTTTCGGATCCGCCTACCCAGACAAGTCTTCACTGATCAACTGTTAAATTGTCTAGAATTTCTTCTACCTGGTTAGCATCAAAAATAAGCTGTTTTTTTTACTACTAGGCAGCCATTGTGAAACAGTAGTTGAACCACTCTGCATATAGATTGATGCAAACAGAATTCTTTGTTCGATAAAAGTTATATCTTTAGTTCTGTTTGCTGTAACTACTGCCATTAACTCAAATTTTGGTACAACATGGTGCTTCATTGAAGCCACACTTGTTTTTTCCAACAATCAACCTTATTAGCTTATCGTCGTTTGGTTTAATGATTACAACGCCAATTACCGCACAAAAGCCATGATCCGACGCGTTTTCAAAGAGGTGAAGCTCAACTCTGTCGCAAGATTCCTGATTTTACCATCCTGGAACGGATAATAGTTCTGAGTTACTGCATTCTTGCACCCAATTTTTTGAACTGGGTGATATTTTTTCGGCTGTTGTCGAGTCGCACTTTTGACATTGTGTTTGCCATATTCGTTTCATTAACATCCTTCCTCGAATGAAAATTGGTGCCATGAATCCCAGAGGATCGAACACTTGCAACACTGTTGACAATAATTGTCTTTGCATGCAATTCGTTTTCTGGGGGAACTCTTGTTCTTTCCTAACAGTTAACATATCATTGATTGCTATCCATTCAAAACCCAAGACCTTAGGGTTGTCTTCCATTCTATTGGTGTAACTTCAGTGTTTTCAAATGTTTCAACGAAATTAACGTTCTATTTTGTGAGGTTGAAGTCTACTTTTGCTAGCAATGGTTGCTATTCTTCGATTACTACAGATTCTTGATGCCTAATTCTTGTGGCATAATTTGCAAATGTCGGACTTGACTTAGCTCCAAACAAGTGCCACTTATATTGGTACGGCATCAGTTTGTTGTCTTCTTCTGTGCACAGAAACCTGAAGTAGCTTTTTTATTGTTCAAGCACATGAATCTAAAAACTTTTCTTCAAAATATGCAGCACAATTGTATCGAAATCTGGACAAGATTTTGATTAGATTTTGCAAAACACTGGTACTTTTCTTCAAAACGTCGTTCAGGCAGTAACTTCGAAAATTTTCGCAATACTGCAAACTCTTCTTATTTTCTCTCGTTTTCAGGGGTTTACAACTGGTGATGAGGCAGATACCAAGCATTCTGATTTTCAAATTAACCTTTTTGAAGCAAAGAGATATAAAATTTGCCAAAAATTTATTTATTTAATTACTATAATTCAATTTCAAGGACTTGCTTTCGCAAATCACCATTCGAGCAATTGTAGTTGTCCGAGGGCTCATGAAAAATTACAATCAAGTTTGTGTCCTTTTCCGGTAAAAACAATTGAACTTGGAATCGTTTTGGTAGCTATCAAGTTGTCTCTAGTATTTCAAGAGACTTTTTATCTTCAAGTGATCTGCTGTTTACCCAAATTGTTGTGCTATAGTTTGCAATTTTCCACCCTTTTCTCACAGTTTTGGCTTTGATTCTCTTGGCTATCGGGGTTTAGAAAAGTGCTCTTTGCTCTTTGATTCTTTGGCATTGGATCACTTGATTACCAGCCTATCGGAATTTTTACTGCCCATGGAGAATATCTACCACAAATTTTGTACACTAAAGGTCTCATTAGAGAGTATGCGTCCTGACCGAAAATCATTTTTACGTCTTTTAAGTCAATTTTCTTCGGTCATATACACGATAAATGAGGATAACGTTCACTTAGCTCTATTACATTGTAAACCGAGGTTCCGACTACAAGTTCGACATAACTACTGGCTATAGTTTTTACCGTGTCTTTGATTTCATCGGCCGATCCAATCTTGACCGTTACTGTCAAAGAATTGATTGAGTTCGTTCCGTGGATCCCAGTCACTGATATCGAAAAACTTATTTCTTCAATACCTAGAAATTGTATCAAATTATCGTTTATCCAAATTTTAGAGCAGCCAATAATTCAAATAGCTTTAGCTTTGACAAAAGTTTCGTCCTCAGTGAAGATTTGCAACGGTGCAAATTTGAGAAGGTCTTTGACAACCAAAGCTGTCTAATTTGCCATATTGGTTTCTTTTGTTTGATCTGGTGACTGGATTAGCTAGTGTGTCGCATTCTGTTTGTTGTATAACATGTGATTGTGATTTCTTTAAGAGCCCTTTTTCCGCATTTGAGCATCAATTTGGGATCTCTGGGGCGATGTTTTCCCGTCAACCTTTTCAAACAGAATAGAGCTTATTTCGCCACATCCGATCGTTCTGTGTCAGTGTTTAGCACAATTCCCAAGCGGATGATCTCCGTCATCGAAAGGGCACCTGTGAAATCTTTTCAATCTATCGTTATTGAAATTGGAGTTTTTTGTTGATCTTTACTTGATCTCACGCTATTTTGACTTTACTTTGTACGAACACATAGGAAATTGCTTGGTTGCTGCAAATTTCATTTGCTCTTGCACCAAAATTGGTTTGTAGCCATTTGTTCATTTTAATTAATCTTGGCAGTTTCAACCTATGGCACGCAGTTTCAATATGTGCAAACCATCTGCGTTTTATGTCTGCCGGTTGTTTGTTAATCAAGTGCGGCTGACCGAAGTTGGGCTCAAATGTTTAAAAGCCGTGTCGTACATAACACCCAACTAACGCTTGCAAGCCAGGGTTCTTTTTGCCAGCTCGGTTAATAGCGTCTTCAAATGAGTCAATTTTTTTCGCCTGATATGGTACTACGATCAGCTGTCACCAGAAAGTTTTGAAAAGCATGTCACTCTACTGCGGCCAATCGAGCAGATCGCAATTAAATTCTCTCAACTTAAAATTTGGTAAACTGTAATTTACTGCAGATATTATCGGGACATATCAAACTGATTGAAGCTGTGTTTCGGACTTGAATGCGAATTATCAGAAATCTCAAACTTACTATGTTGCTTTTGGATTGAGCTCACCATTCCCGAATGTTGTCTGACTGGAGCATTGCCGAACACACCATCTCTCCTAGGTCGCCTTGTGGCATCAGGGACCCCAATCAGCTGTTAGTTTATTTCCGCTTAGCTAAGACTGCATTGTTTTCTGCATTTTGTTGATTATCACTCTGTGTCTGAATAGGATTTCTGTTTTCGCTCAAAGTCTTCATAGTCGCTGCCACCGATATTGCCCAAAAATTCTCCAAATTCTCCAAATTCTCCAAATTCTCCAAAAAAATCTGGTGTAAGAATCTTCTCAGTTTTCAGTTTGAATTTTGTCTTCTTTTGTGATATTAATTTCGAGTTTTAACAATTCTTCTGGTGTCTTCTGGTCCTCGAGTGTTCCCGACTGCTCGTCCGTCTCTTGAGCTCGTCATTTCTGTTCGATTTTTAAACTCTGCATCTGATATTCATGCTTCAGTTGCACTTGGCGTTTTCCTTCATCTCGCGTTTTTTCTTCGAGTTTCAAAACAATTTTTTCCGTTGAAACATCGTGCAGGACATTCCCATTTTGACTGATCGGTTTGTGTCTCAGTTGCGCTAGTGATCTGAGTTGGCTCAAATTTCTGCACTGTTCCCTCCTCGTCTCCATTTTTTGATGAAAGCATTGAAATTGTTACTTCTCTGACAAAGCTTTCTTAATTCGACGTCTTCCTTGACTTCTCTTTCCGGTCTCACACTGCCAGAAGTTCTTTCCTTTTCAAAGACAGACTCCTCTGTTTCTCTTGAAGATCTGTCTTGTGATTTGATAAGACCCGTGTACTGTAATGTTCCATCTCTTCAAAAAAATTTTTTTTGAGGTCAAAATATTTACCAATATTAGCTTTGTTGCTCGCTGCTCTACCTAGTTTAGAGACAAATTGTATTGTGATTTCCGCTCGTCTCATTTGAAAATAATAGAATTTTTTCTGTATTCCTTTGCCAATTTGATACTAATAATCCACTTCTTCCAGTGTATTGAATCCAGTTCAGTGATGAGACATACCACCACCATGGGCACCAGATGAGTTTGTTAGTTCATTCGAAACAGTTTTCTAGGTTGTCCGTGTCATCGGATCAAATTTTTTGGCCTATCTTAAGTTATTAGTAAAATATTCAACTACGTTTTAAGGCCACCCTGTCCGTGCTATAATTTTCTCTCTCAAATTTGAAAAGAAAATAGAAAGGTGTGAATTTTGAAACGGTTCATTTCTTGTCTAATTGCGCGATACAAGTCATAAAGTCATAAAATATAAAGTTAATCAAACTAAGCAATATATTTAAATAGATATACGCTCACTACATATCAAAGAATGCAAAACCAAATCATATTTAATAACTGTGCCTAACCTTCAGACCTTCAGACCTTCAGAGCTTTTATGTTAGAATCAACAGAATCGTCTGTTAAGTTAACTGCATTTCCGTTTGCTTAATCAAATAACTTTTTTCACAATTAACATTATTACTTGAATAAAATTTAATAACGGTAAATATATGAAGAAATTGTATGTATAACTAACCAAATACGATTGAAACAGACCGTATAGAACTGTGCGAGCTTGAATTTGAGTACAAAATCAAAAAACAAATACAATTAAAGTAATGTGAAATAAAAAACAAATTTTCGCATTTTAAGTTGTATCCAATTTAGGACTAAAACATTTGGTTTTTGGCAATAACTCAGGAACTAATAATGATATCACAGTCAAACTTTTTTATTGATAAACAAACGCAAGATATATATATATATATATATATATATATATATATATAAATATATATATATATATATATATATATATATATAATATATACATGTATATATATATATATATATATACATGTCTATTTATATATATATATATATATATATATATTTATATATTGTCTATGCATTTTGTCTATATATATATATATATATATATATACATATATATATATATATATATATATATATATATATATATATATTGTCAATCATATTTAATAACTATGTCTAACCTTCAGACCTACAGATCTTTTATGTTAGAATCAACAGAATCGTCTGTTAAATTAAGTTTATTTCCGTTTGCTTAATCAAATACAACTTTTTGAACTTGAAACATTATTACTTGAATAAATTTAATAACGGTAAGTATATGAAGAAATTGTATGTAGAGCTAACCAAATACGATTGAAACAGACCATATAGCACTGTGTTAGCTTAAATTTGAGTACAAAATCAATAAACAAATTCAATTAAAGTAATGTTAATTGAAAACAAATTTTCGCTTTTTCAGTTGTATCCAATTTAGGACTTTTGGTTTTTGGCAATAACTCAGAAACTGGAAATGATATCAAAGTCAAACTTCTTTATTGATAAACATACGCAAGATATATATATATATATATATATATATATATATATATATATATATATATATATATATATATATACATACATAAATTGCCAGTGAAAATGAGGGTTCTATCCCAAAAGGATAAATTAGGGCTATCTCTTAACTTCTATACGCAATCCTAATACGTAAGGAAAGATTTCAAGTGTAAATAGCTCCCATACTAGAGGTTCAAATTTGAGCAAACTTGGCAGTGACTAGCACTAGTCTACAATATAGCATACGGAAAAAATGAACTAAATCGGACAGATAGTTTCTTGAGATAATCAGATATAAATTTCAGACAGCAACAATATCAATTTTTCAGGTCTACAAATTTGATATTTCTGGGTGTTTGCATTGACACATAATTTCGTGTATCAATAGCAAGTTGAAATCCTTTTAACAAAAATTTCTCGAAAAATGAAATGCATTTATGCTATACAAGATACCGCTCCAAAGCGTTTTGAAAAAATGTTTGTATGTTGGCAGTCAGATCTTCCCGTCCATTATAGCATTCAAAATAATTGAACTTAAGACCACCACATATTACCATGACATACTTAAAAAACACATAGGAGTTTTCGGATGATGCATTGCTTTTGCCATGGAATGATTAATACCTAAGTGAAAGAATGAAGAAATTTGCTTGCAATACAATATCGAAATCCAATGTTTAAAAATTGTCAATTGTCATCAATGAATGTTTTCTCAGCCTAAACTTCGGGGTTATTTCTTGTCAACTTTATATGTAACTTCAACAGAGAACTATAAAATCTGGTTGAGTAAAACAACCACCCAGACAATATTCAACAAGCTGCGCTCACTCGGAAATTCGTAAAGGTTCACTTATTATTTTTTATACCTGAAAATAGTTTGCTGTCAGTAATTTTTTGTAGATTATATTTGAAAATATTAATTTTTCAGATATGGCAGCTCTGGATTTTTTTGAGGTTCTATAACGATCTTTTTCTTCTACCAAACCATTTGTTCGCACAGAAACTTTTAAGCCCATTTATTCGATTCAAAGACGCATTTTGCAATAAAAGCAACCAATCTCTCAGAGAAATTTGCTGTATGGATTTATGATGGTAATGCACTGACAAATGAACAGGAAAGTGCTGAAACGACCTGGCTCCATCTCGTCGTGTAGAGAATTGTGTTGATTGCCCTTAGATTGGTTTCTGTTTTGCATGAACTGTTGTGGTTTACAAATCAGTTATGCGTAGAACGTAAAATATTTAGATTCTAATTCAGAATGCAAATAAGACTCTTTAATGCTTCCGCTAATCGGTGTTTAAATTTGCCAGCAGTTGTTTTTATTAACATCAACGCATTCTTTTCACCTTTGAAACTCACATAGTAAAAGTTACTGAGATTTGGTTCCATGGTACACGGCAAATCATTATATAGCAATTTTTTTTCAGTCCCTCACATGCTCTCAAAGCTTTTCGAAATTTATCAGCGAAAATATCCCGCTACAATGCATAAATAGGCTCGAATGGTTTCAGAGTAATTATCTTTTTACTTTGGCATAAAAATAGCAAAATGTGTTCTGTTGTGCACACTTCTGCTTTCCCTTCAATTAAAAAACCCTGACTAATGCCAGTATTGATAAAGCTGATAAACATTGCCTGCAGATTTCACAAAATGGTCTTTGTTAAAATGTTAATGATTTTTTAAAACTAAATAATGTCTGTTTTTCATAGTTTATGGTATTGATTCCCTTGAATTTACTTGTTTTAGTGAAAATGTTGCAAATTTTAACTTCAATTTTGACTTTAGATGTTTTTTTTTGGTAGGTTTATAACAGACAAAGTAATGAAAAATCACATTGATTTTTTAATGGAATAACAAAAATCTGTCAATCAATGTGTTCAAAGATAATGAGTTTTGCAATTTTTTATCACGGGAAGATCTATATTTTCAGAAAATGTAAATGAGTTTTAATTTCTGATCTTTTTTGTTGTTACTTTTTTGTCGTGCCTTGAATCTCAGCCATTCAACTTTTAAAAACTCAATGACAAAACTTTTTCTTAGTCCAGTTTTACATTGCTGGCTACTAAACAATGCCATTTTCTCCGTAAAAATTTGGAGAACTTTTAAGTGGTGTCTATATTTGGTTTTACGTGTCAATTGTTCTGATATTCGGTTGTTTACGGTTCGGACTATCATTTAATTGGATGTCTGACAAGTCTAACGGGTTTTGCTGAGGAGGCATAAAAGACACTTCCAAATGTGTCAAATGGACAATAGTTCTTAATATTTGTGTAAGATTTGGTAACAGTTTTGGAAAAAAATGCTCTTCAATTATGTTTTTTCGACTCGTAAAATAATCTCATTAATAAGTTGGCTGAGCTGCTTTCAACTCAATTTGTATGTGCTTGTGTTTACTAGTTTTAACTGTGGAAACCACTCTTGGAATTTATTTGCTTAGCAACCAAAAGTTTTTCAAAAAAATATGACGTATTAATTAGGATCTTTTTTGTTTTTCCATGCATTTATCTATGTAAATTCGGAGCAAATTTGCTGTAGCCCTCTTTTTGAAAGAACCAGGACCAAAATTTGTTCACTTCAATGGTAAATTACCTCATGATTTTATAGCCGGGTCAACCTCAAATTGCTTGCTGTTACTAGTTTTAGTTTTGGAATTCACCCTAAGATTTTATTTGCCTAGCACGTAAATTTTTCAAAAAATTAGTATTATTTAGGATCTTTTCTGTTTTTGGCATATAATTGTCTAATTTAACTCGTAACCAGTTTGCTGTAGCCATCATATGATATGTACCAGAAGCAAAATTTGTTTACTTCAAAGGTAAATTATCTCACAATTATATAGCTTGGTAACCTCAATTTAGATTTTTAATTCTATTGTTATAGAGCAAGTTACAGTGCAGAGGTAAAATTTTTATGCTTCGGCGCTCACTGAATTTATCTAACCAAGAATGCATTTAAATTAACTTTCGTATCTCTGAACAAACACGCTTCTAAAACAAACAATAGTGATTAATGATATTTCACTTTTTAACTTATTTTTTCCAGTCCCAAAATAATCTTCATAAATGTACCCTATGTGATCCCAATTAAAGCATCATTTAGGTTTAATAAGACAGGTTGTGTAAGCATAATTGGGCTAGCATTAAGCATCGAGGTACTTCCTGTTTTTAAATGTGGCATCAGTAACAGTTTCTGTTTAAACGTAGTATACGAAATTTCATCAATTTTATCAAGACTTTGTCATTTGTACGACCACTATGTGGCCTTGATACATTTGTAAAAAAAAGGTTTTATATTTGGTGAAAAACTGAAACGGTTTTACTCCGACTGCATTTTACAAACTTACTAAACTTTTTGTGTAAACAAACTTGTCAGATAGTATTTTGCAAAATCAGATTCTAGAAAATAGAAATTCAGGAGTCAATGGGAAAAGGCTAATTTGTATTTGGACTGTTAATTACCAGATGAATCATAGATCACAAAGAGGTGGCGCTTATTGATCTACTCATGTAGTTTTTTTCAAGTCCCATATAGATGTCTTACGTAACAAGCTTTTTCTGTCGAAATAATTCAATCATTCCTTTCAAAGGTCTATGATTCATTAAAAATTAGTTTTGTCGACACAAATTATGTTTTGAAGAAGTATGATGCAAATAATTTATTCAAAATGAAGCTGCGTCATTTCAACAAACTCTCTGAAATCTTTGAAATCAGTCACTTCTGCAGTTTTCATTAATTTGTTCTTCAGCTCAGAGGCAGATCCTGCTCGGAGGAGTGAAGCGTGACTGTACCTCTGAACAAGTTGCCTTTCTTGATTTGAAGTCTTGCTTCTTGATATGAGGTCATCAGAATTATGTTCAACGTGAATTGACTTTCCATCAGGTGGTTTTATTTCAGTCACGCGGTTTAACGATTCACTTTGAATACTTAACTTTTTGTTGTAGTTATTTGGTAACGATTTCTGATGTTTCAGTTGTTTTGAGCCGTTTTTCAATGAGGCTTTGTATGGACCAAACTTTTGATCACTTTTATTCGACATAGATTTTAATAGAGTTAGCGTGAAAGATTTCGGCACTTTGACAAACGTTTCATTATCTTCAGTTTTGGTTAGAAATGAGAAAATATCTTCGCATTGACTCTGCTTTTTCTGGGCGTCAATGTCAAGTGCTTCTATTGTCTGTGATGATTTCTTGGGAGTGTTATCGTTGTTGGCGTAACTTTTCCCCGGAATGGTAGGAAAGTTATTGGCGCTGTTAGGTCTGGGTTTCTTCCACAGCTCTGGTGTTGTGAATTTGACCTGAGTACAAAGAACTGTTTCCTCTTAAAGTTAGTAGAAAAAAATTTCGCTACGATTGCCAACTAAATTTCTATCTAAGCGATTGCCAGATAAATGAGTACACATTGACTAAATGCTTTTTGAAAAACAGCAATTAAAAGGTAGCCACTATCTCTAAACAACTTACCTTTAGATTTCAGTAAAAAGTTTTTGTTACATCTACAAGAGAAGCAGTTTCCGATTTCATTAATAAAATGAGCGTGAATTCTCAAATTACACTTTTACTGGAATTTTTACGAAGAAACGCATGAATATTTATGGAGATGCATGAGGCTTAAATGCTATCCCAAAGTTGCATCTGATCAGACCATCTCACGCGTAAAATATCTCTGATCAGACTTTTTGGGCTAGATTTTTCACACTCATCTTTGCTTGGAGTATCAATGACCAGTCTTAATCAGATTTTGGTCAAGTCCAAGGTAAACAATGACAAAGACAAACAAATTATTTGCTGCAATATAAATTTTTGTGTATAATCGTGTTGTAAGCGTATCATTTTTACGATAATCGTACGTTGGAGTACAAAATTTATTCTGTGGAATTCATAGAAGATGAAGCATCAGTTGAACTGGTTTGTTTCCAAACTATATAAATGGTGTCTTTTGAGATCAAAATTTACGCGATAGGAAATCAGCGCGGTAATCGGGTGCTCAATATAGAAAACTGTGCTCTGAGATTTTGAGAAATTAAGCTCTTGATCTATATTTCATGTTCAATGATTTTTCCATCCGTGGCAAAAAACTGTAGAGCTCCCAACCGTGGAATTGCGCTCGAAGGCTTCTAAAAATCATCAATTACTGTCATTAAAAGAGGAAACAGGTCGTGGACCTGTTGGTAACTGATTGTGTTTGTCTGTTTTGGAATTCTTTGGTGTAGTTTGGCAGGGTTTATCATTCCATGGTCTGTGGGTACTGCATTCGTCTGTTTTGCGTGTTGCAAGCCTTTGAATTTCCTGAAATCTTCTAGCTCTGACATCGTTAGTTGCAACTTCTGCAGTAGAAGACTGAAACAAGTGTTTTCCAAGGTTTCCAAGTCTGGAATGCTTAATATCTAATAGGATAATATCTCATATAGTGGATATGAATGTATAATGCTCTGATTCAACTATTATAGCATTAGGTTGCGCAAGATGACAATTTTGAAATTTTCAAAGCGAAACGACTCTCAGCTGAAAGTAGCTTTTTATTCCTCTCACTAAAATTTGTTTCTTTTTTTTTGTTTTTCTTCTTTTCCCAATAATAAAAATTACTCGATTAATGTTCAAGTTCCAACAAGGTATGTCCATGCTATATATCTTTAAACTGCGTCAAGCCATTACAGTACTGGGCTTTTAAAGCATTTTTATGACCTGTCAGATCAAGATTCTTTTTTATTAGGTTAATAGGAATTTTTGATGCTATCACAGATCATGATCATGTAAAAAAAAATACGCTGCTCAGTTCGACAGCTTTGGCCAATGAAGGTTCCACGAAGTTGAGATCGGGGTAATTTTCTTAACTGAATTACACATTGGAAGACTACAACGGTTGTGTGACAAGTTATCAACCTACAGCAACTTCCCAGCCGATTTAATTACATCATCTAATGTTTGTTCATAGGTCTCTGATTGACTTGACGAACATTTGAGTCGCCATAAATATGGAAAAAATGAAGTATCCCGTTGGATGTGTGAGCGACCAAAGCTGACGAAGGTAGGAATTGCTCCGAACGCGGTGAATCGTTAAGACATTTTCAAAAATCTATAGCTCCCAAAGTTTTTCTCAAATGGTGTAAGAAATGCTGTAATTTGTCGTGAAATTTCTAAACATAAATTTTGCAGCCTATAAAAAGGGATGAAGAGTGGACAGTTGTCAATTGCAATTAAACTTTTTGCAAATATTTCTGATACAAAAATAGTGCAGCCAGAAATTTCTTAAACTGATATAAATATAACTTTTCATAAAATAGATCAAAAAGATTGCATTCTAAATTTTTGAAAAACTTTTTTCGATTGAAATTTTACAGTTAATATTGAACGATTTACCCCACAGATTTCAATTTGTTGATAAAGATAATTACAGTTGTTCGAAAAAACATGTTGTTCTCGGAAGTCATTCTTTGAGTCATTTTTGGATCATTAGCAAAAACCAATTTGAGTTTTAGCTCTAAATTTCAGTCCATAAACGTTAACTGAAGATCAAGTTAATAGAAAAAAACGCAACCCAGTGTCTTTTTGAAACACTCAGCCATGAAAATTTAGCCTACCTTAGAAACATTGGAAATTTTAGTTGAAATTTTAAAAGCTAACATTTGACAAAAAATTCAGCTCTTGCAGAAAACCTGCCCAAAATTTCGGAATTTCACAAACAAGCTGTGCAAAATTAGAAACTGCTTCAATAGAAACAACACTTTTGGTAATCTGGCATACAAAAAACATCTGCTGATGTTAAACACACAATTGGATAGTTTCATTCAGCAACGTTTTTTCGACAAGACAAGGTAACTATTCTCTATCTGCCAAGGCAAAGAAAGCCACTTTTCACATGAATTTATTAAGTGCAACTTAACCCGCAAGCAAGTCTTTTGTCTGAGCCGATTTTCGGCTCAGATCGTCAGCGATATGTTTTCAAAACCTAAAGAATGAAGACTAAAAGGAGCGCAATCAATTTATTTTCTTAATAGGCTCAAGCAAATTTAGGTTATTTAGAAATTTTTGTTTTTTTTTGCACGCATTTTGTAACGATTTGAACGCATTTTTAAATAACCGATTTTTGAATATGAATAATGATTGGTCAATTCACATAAGGCTTGCTTGGTTAAGAAAGGTTGATAACCGGGACAAGCTTTACGAGCGGGCTCTTTGTGCCTACGATGGTGGAGCTTGAGACGTTGTCGGAACCGTACCAGAGTTCTTCGACCGAACAGTGGGAAGGTAACCTCTAGGGCTGCTTTTTTCGACTATCCAAAATAAGTTGTCGGTCTTGAGGTGATGCTCGGCGGGGTCTGCTACTTATATCTCAAGTGACCAAGGTGCATTGACATATGACTCAGTTTAAAAAACGCTTAGTTCCCAGCCCATGGTTTCTCGAAAATCCTCGCAAGTTGCAAATTATTTTGTGTTTTTTCCTAAATATATTTCTTCCGAGAAAATTTTTGAGATTTATAGGCGTATAAGTGTTATTAAAATTTTGTTTTTTTTCTGAGTGGGAATGGTGGGAATTTCGGATTTCCCGGCGAGAATTGTGGTTAATAACACTTACCGTCTGTAGACCTCCTTCATAATAAACACTTCTCTCTCCACACTCTTCGGGTACATCACTAGACACTTCTGCTGTTTGTACCTGTGGAGACCTAGCCACGTGTCTTCGAACTCTTCCTGACCCCCCTTGTTGTTCACACCTCCCGCCAATCCTCTGTCTCTCACTCGCGCACTCAGAATCACAGGCCTGTTCAGTGAAACGAATTTATAATTATCGGATCTATTACACCCCTCCCACGTGCCATTTCCCATAACTCCAACTACAAATTATGTATTTTTGTCACATTACGTCTCTATATTTACACACAACAAAATTTATTTTGTTTGTGAATAGTTTCCTCCTATCTTTGTTCACAAATTAGTTGGGCAAATAAATTATTATCGTTTATACGATCCAAGTTTTAACGTACCAGATATCTGCAGAGACAGATTCGAGAGTGAGATTTTACTCTATACAGTGCCAGTTCTTATAACTGCTGGCATTTTAAAATTTTTCAAAGTGCTTGTTAAAGCATAGGTTGCGTGACTCTTCTAAAATCACTTCCAAAATTTTGGCTTATATCTTGAACCGCTGCATGGTTCTCTATAAACATCAGAAGCTCTCCGTGACTTCATGCAGGGTCACGTAAACTATACATCAAAATGGTTTGGATTTAGATGCCTGATGAGAACATCAAACACGATATTCTTGGGTTCGAACAACCAATTTTTTCGTCAAGATCAATTAAAGATTCATGAACATCTATCAGTACATTTCAGATCTCGATGTTAAAACAAGAATGTCAAGATCTTGTATGCCTTGACAATTCGTAAAAACTTTAGTTTAACATGCCTGATGTTATTAGAATTGGGTCTTGATGAACTGCAGTTTGCATTGGAGCTACTGACGGATTTGGGGTCCATAAAATCTGAGTTCCAATGTTCCCGGAATTCTTTTGGAATCATATCTGGTAGGTCGTTGTGGAGTTCGTGGCTGTTACTGTGTTGAATGAGTTGCAAAAGTGACTCGTCCTCGTAGCCTTGCCACGTGCGACAGTCGTGAAGATCATCATCAGACAGTGACTCAACTGGGCTGCAGGATTTGCTCATAGTCGAAGAAAGTAAAGTTTTTGGTTCCTCAATTCGGTGCAATAACTGATGGCTGTAGAATAGATTTTGGTGGATTTGGGTTAACTTCTCACCCCATGGAAATCGTTTGACAGTTAACAGTTATTCATATTCAACCTTTCAACCTTGGGGACAACATTCAATACCATCAGAATAATTAAAACTAAAGTAGAAAATATTCACCATATTCAGAACATATTTAATTAAGCAGATTTTATGGGTGACCGTTTTTTGCAATTATTCGCTCGCTCGCCTCAGATCGGGATTCTGTTGGCGGTTTTTTACGACTTCTGAGTATTATTAAATTTCTAGCAATTAAATTTCAAAGAAGTATGCTAGTTTTGATGTAATAACCTGGTAATATATTTTTGTATCTTCCAACTTTTCAAGCTCTTAAAAGCTGAGTCAGTACAGTTTGTGAAATAGAAGAGACCGGAATTCAATTGATGTTTAAAAGTAAGACTCGCACACAATCTATTTGAAGCAATTTGTACACCTTGTGTTGGTCTGTATGAAATATTAATAAACTAAGAGAGCGTTTTGCATATTTTAAACGCACAAAACGAGTTTTTATTATGCTTGATGTAGTTCCTTGTCATGGAAAAAGTACGTTGAAAAAAATGTTCACAAATCTACCAAAATGCCAGCTACAAAAATGTATAAAAACATCTGATAGTTGAATAGAAAAATGTGAACAATCGTGACCAGTTTTAAAACCAATTTTGAGGTACTTTTAAGACTGCTGATTTGAAGAAAGATTATATTTCTCCTCTTTTGTTTCCTCTTTTTGCGTCCCTTCAAAGCGCGTGGGAGGCGCGAGCTTAAGCGTAAGTTAGACAGCGTGATTAAAACATATCAATGATCACACCTGCTCAGAAAATGAATAAGACTTTCAGGTTTATGAGGACGATAAAAAGGAATATAAAAGAGAGAAAATGTGAACAATGTTTTATGTAGAACAAATAAAATAGGTGGGTTAAGTTCATAAATGCGGGTTTGCAACCCTAGACTGTTTTTCAGCATAATGTCCAAGCCATAAACAGGTGTTAATAGCCCGCTGGGTTGAGCAATAATTGACTCAACTTCTGCCAAGACCTAAGACTTGATTCAAGACGTGACAAGTCTAAAAACTGACATAATCGGAGCTCTGATAAAGTACCAATCCCAGACGTGTAATTTAATTGATTCACTACTGATTGAGACCTGATGTTAAGTCCGATGTTTGATGATTCTTGATGTTAAAGAATAAATTATTATTTTTTGAAAACATTTAATTTTGAAAGTCTTAACAAACCTTTGCTATCCATTGAATTCACTGAATAGGTTTATTTATGCCTCTAGAGGAAGAAGAAGCCATTGAGACCTGTCATAATCAAAATTATGTCACGCGACAATAAAAAAAACAGATACAGTCAACAACAAAAAAATTCAATTAATTTTGCAAAGAATTACGGTTTCGCAGGCGTTAAACCCTTAATCTATTCTCTGCAAATATTCAAATTGTTCAATTGCGCGTTGTTTCATTTCTATTAATGTCCTTTGCGACTTGTCATTATTGTGACGTGCTGAAAAAATATCAAAAAAGAGAAAAATTGGCAATTACCTAAAAATATAAACAAAATTAAGAAACTTCGTAGTATAGAAGCCAAAAAACAATTGCATAAAGCATAGAACCACAAAGTTTTATTTCACGTTTTATTTCACTAGCCACCTCAACTTGCCCAGACATAAATACACTTTGACAGTAGTAAGATTGAAAAGTTAAGATAAAGTTCTTTTAAAATTTAGTATTTTTCCTTGAAACAAATATGCATATAAGTCAAAACAACCGTAAACATTCAACTTTCAACTGAAAACCAAATAGATTAATTTTTAACTACTGAGGAAGCCATTTGAACCTGCTATTGGTGAGACTAATTTGTAGACTCATAAGACTAAAAAATTAACAAAATATAGGCAGAACCGAAAACTTCACAAACCAGAATAAAAATTATTAAGTTTTCACTAAGATCATTGTATATTTTCATTGGGTCTCATTTGCACATGAAGGGAGTTTGTTAAAAGTGTATTCAGTATTGAAAATCATTCACATGCTAGAGTATATACATAAACGGGGTATAGAAGTTTGCTTGGTTGGGGGGGGGGGGTAATAACGGAGAAGATTCATATCCCAAACAAGCCTCATGCTGTTTTTGAGTGCCAATTTAGCTAATTGTTCCGACCCACTTGTGGGGGGAGGAACTATATACTCAAATGGGTTTTTTTCTTCAGTCAATTTTGGCCGATCGATATATTCATCGTAGAGAAATGTGAGTGGTATCATTGAAAAGCTGTTCCAGCGTAGAATTCAAAATTAAAAAGATTTTTTTTTGAATTTTAGTTTTTTTGAGGATTTATCGAGGGTTGAAGTTTTGTGTGAACACGGGATATTTGGCATGATTTTGTTCACTTTTAGTGTATCTTTTCTTCAAATAAAGATATTTTCTATAAAAAAGTATTTCAAATTTACATTTCATGCCACAAAATGAACCAATTATGTGTTCCTAAAAGACTGAAGGCGATACGAAAGACTAGTTATGGTCTCATAGGGCATTTCACATTCAATAGAATAGAATTCTGTTTGAGAGCTCTTTTTTAGAAAACTTTTCAGTTTTTTTAAGTCAACTAGAGACTAGTCACTACTTTTCATATCGAGGTTCGGTTAACGACTAACGTCATTTACAGTCAAATGAAGCCCAATGAACAGAAATATTCGTTTTCACGGAATTGCTCATGTTTTTTTGGCTTCGACACTGAGAATTCGTAATTTTAAATGGAAATTTGATTTTATTTTTGAGGATTAATTTAATTTTTGGAGTTCAATAGCATGAACTCATTGACTAAAGGTGCAATATGATCCGTAATAAGCAAAAAGTGAACATTTCTAGTGCTTTGAATGGACAGCTATTGGCTGTTAGGACAAATTATAGTTTTTCGAAAATTTTTTAGAACAATAACCAATCATAAACTTATATTCGTGAACTGTAAGTCAGTCTCAGTAATAACAGGACCCTCTTCCTTCCTACTGCAACAAAATTTTATCTGGTTAGCGGTTTTATCTACTAGCTATTGGATATATGACTTCAATGACACAAGATATCAAATTTTTTATTAATTTTTGTGGTTAATTTCAAATTATTGGTTACTTTTAAACTAATAACAACTTATCCAAATATTGATAGCTCCAAATGGCTTAAAAAATACGTTCAGTGGATCACTGATAAAGTTTTCAGAGAAAAGCTTATGGTTTAAATGGATTCAACACATTCTTCTCGCGTTTTCTATTGAATTTTTGTGTTTTTGCCGGTTTTTGTTGTTGTTTTCGTAGTCAAAAGGCTTATTGTGATGTCTTATTGATAACTTATGAAAAAAAAACTCAATGCCCTCATATCGGGTTACACTTGAGGGTATTTATTGGCTTCCGTTGAAAGCTAATGATTAAAATGGGTGCTAAGACTTTGAAAATTATTTTTCGAAAAATTTTGTCGGAACATTAACCAATATTAAACTTGTTTTCGTGAACTGTTAGTCAGTCTCAATAGCGACAGGACCCCCTTTTTTCTACTGCACCCAAAATTAGTCTGATTAGTGGTTTTATCTTCTAGCTATTGGTTCTGTGACTTCACGTCCAATGGACCACTGATAAAGCTTTCAGAGAAAAGCTTAAGGTTTAAATGGCTTTGACACTTTTTTCTCGCACTTTTCTACTGAATTTTTGGTTTTCGCCTGTTTTGTTGTTGTTTTCATTGTCATAAGACTTATTGTGATGTCTTACTGATTACTTATGAAGGACAAAAGTCATTGTCCTCATATCGGGTTACACTTGAGCGTATTTGTTAGCTTGCGTTGAAAGCTAGTTATTATAATGGCTGTTAAGCCTTTGAAAATTATTTTTCGAAAATTTTTTCTGAAAATTAGCCAATCTTAAACTTGTTTTCGTGAACTGTTAGTCAGTCTCAGTAGTGACTGGACCCCCTTTTTTGCTGCAACCAAAATTAATCTCGTTAGCGGTTTTATCTTCTAGCTATGAGTTCTATGACTTCACGTTCAATGGATCACTGATAAATTTTCAGAGATAAGCTTATGGTTTAAATGGCTTCGACACATTCTTCTCGCACTTTTCTAATGAATTCTGGTTTTTGTCTTTTTTGTTGTTGTTTTCATAGTCAAAAGACTTATTGTGATGTCTTACTGATTACTTATGAAGGAAAAACGTCATTGTCATCATATCGGGTTACACTTGAGCGTATTTATTGGCTTCCGTTGGAAGCCAGTAACTATAATGGCTGTTAAGACTTTGAAAATAATTTTTCGATAAATTTTTCTTAACCTTAACCAATCTTTAAGTTATTCTCGTGAAATGTTAGTCAGTCTCATTAGTGATAGGACCCTCTTCTTTCTACTGCAACCAAAAGTAATCTGGTTTGCGGTTTTATCTTCTAGCTATTGTTTCTATGACTTCAATGACAAGATTTCAAATTTTTTTTTTTTAGTTTTTTGGATATTTTGGTATTATTGGTTACTTTCGAATTCTTATCACATTATCCAAATATTGATAGCTCCCAATGGCTTAAAAAATACGTTCAGTGGGTCACTGATAAAATTTTCAGAGAAAAGCTTATGGTTTAAATGGATTCGACACTTTCTTCTCGCGCTTTTCTACTGAATTTTTGTGTTTTTGCTGGTTTTTGTTGTTGTTTTCGTAGTCAAAAGGCTTATTGTGATGTCTTATTGATAACTTATGAAGGTAAAACGTCATTGCCCTCATATCGGGTTTCACTTGAGCGTATTTATTGGCTTCCGTTGAAAGCTAATGATTATAATGGGTGCTAAGTTTTTGAAAATTATTTTTCGAAAAATTTTGTCGGAACATTAACCAATATTAAACTTGTTTTCGTGAACTGTTAGTCAGTCTCAATAGCGACAGGACCCCCTTTTTTCTACTGCACCCAAAATTAGTCTGGTTAGTGGTTTTATCTTCTAGCTATTGGTTCTGTGACTTCACGTTCAATGGATCACTGATAAAGTTTTCAGAGAAAAGCTCAAGGTTTAAATGGCTTTGACACTTTTTTCTCGCACTTTTCTAATGAATTTTTGGTTTTCGCCTGTTTTGTTGTTGTTTTCATTGTCATAAGACTTATTGTGATGTCTTACTGATTACTTATGAAGGACAAAGGTCATTGTCCTCATATCGGGTTACACTTGAGAGTATTTGTTGGCTTCCGTTGAAAGCTAGTTATTATAATGGCTGTTAGGCCTTTGAAAATTATTTTTCGAAAATTTTTTCTGAAAATTAACCAATCTTAAACTTGTTTTCGTGAACTGTTAGTCAGTCTCAGTAGTGACAGGACCCCCTTTTTTTGCTGCAACCAAAATTAATCTCGTTAGCGGTTTTTTCTTCTAGCTATGAGTTCTATGACTTCACGTTCAATGGATCACTGATAA
This sequence comes from Convolutriloba macropyga, assembly GCF_964194025.1. Taxonomy (NCBI): domain Eukaryota; kingdom Metazoa; phylum Xenacoelomorpha; order Acoela; family Convolutidae; genus Convolutriloba; species Convolutriloba macropyga. The sequence continues at coordinate 19,969,102 of NC_134470.1, forward strand.
AGTTTTCTGAGAAAAGCTTATGGTTTAAATGGCTTCGACACATTCTTCTCGCACTTTTGTAGTGAATTATTGGTTTTTGTCTTTTCTGTTGTTGTTTTCATAGTCAAAAGTCTTATTGTGATGTCTTACTGATTACTTATGAAGGAAGAACGTCATTGTCTTCATATCGGGTTACACTTGAGCGTATTTATTGGCTTCCGTTGGAAGCCAGTAACTATAATGGCTGTTAAGACTTTGAAAAAAATTTTTCGATAAATTTTTCTGAACTTTAACCAATCTTTAAGTTATTCTCGTGAAATGTTAGTCAGTCTCAGTAGTGATAGGACCCTCTTCTTTCTACTGCAACCAAAAGTAATCTGGTTAGCGGTTTTATCTTCTAGCTATTGTTTCTATGACTTCAATGACAAGATTTCAAATTTTTTTTTAGTTTTTTGGATATTTTGGTATTATTGGTTACTTTCGAATTCTTATCACATTATCCAAATATTGATAGCTCCCAATGGCTTAAAAAATACGTTCAGTGGGTCACTGATAAAATTTTCAGAGAAAAGCTTATGGTTTAAATGGATTCGACACTTTCTTCTCGCAGTTTTCTTCTGAATTTTTGTGTTTTTGCTGGTTTTTGTTGTTGTTTTCATAGTCAAAAGGCTTATTGTGATGTCTTATTGATAACTTATGAAGGTAAAACGTCATTGCCCTCATATCGGGTTTCACTTGAGCGTATTTATTGGCTTCCGTTGAAAGCTAATGATTATAATGGGTGCTAAGTTTTTGAAAATTATTTTTCGAAAAATTTTGTCGGAACATTAACCAATATTAAACTTGTTTTCGTGAAATGTTAGTCAGTCTCATTAGTGATAGGACCCTCTTCTTTCTACTGCAACCAAAAGTAATCTGGTTTGCGGTTTTATCTTCTAGCTATTGTTTCTATGACTTCAATGACAAGATTTCAAATTTTTTTTTTTAGTTTTTTGGATATTTTGGTATTATTGGTTACTTTCGAATTCTTATCACATTATCCAAATATTGATAGCTCCCAATGGCTTAAAAAATACGTTCAGTGGGTCACTGATAAAATTTTCAGAGAAAAGCTTATGGTTTAAATGGATTCGACACTTTCTTCTCGCGCTTTTCTACTGAATTTTTGTGTTTTTGCTGGTTTTTGTTGTTGTTTTCGTAGTCAAAAGGCTTATTGTGATGTCTTATTGATAACTTATGAAGGTAAAACGTCATTGCCCTCATATCGGGTTTCACTTGAGCGTATTTATTGGCTTCCGTTGAAAGCTAATGATTATAATGGGTGCTAAGTTTTTGAAAATTATTTTTCGAAAAATTTTGTCGGAACATTAACCAATATTAAACTTGTTTTCGTGAACTGTTAGTCAGTCTCAATAGCGACAGGACCCCCTTTTTTCTACTGCACCCAAAATTAGTCTGATTAGTGGTTTTATCTTCTAGCTATTGGTTCTGTGACTTCACGTCCAATGGACCACTGATAAAGCTTTCAGAGAAAAGCTTAAGGTTTAAATGGCTTTGACACTTTTTTCTCGCACTTTTCTACTGAATTTTTGGTTTTCGCCTGTTTTGTTGTTGTTTTCATTGTCATAAGACTTATTGTGATGTCTTACTGATTACTTATGAAGGACAAAGGTCATTGTCCTCATATCGGGTTACACTTGAGAGTATTTGTTGGCTTCCGTTGAAAGCTAGTTATTATAATGGCTGTTAGGCCTTTGAAAATTATTTTTCGAAAATTTTTTCTGAAAATTAACCAATCTTAAACTTGTTTTCGTGAACTGTTAGTCAGTCTCAGTAGTGACAGGACCCCCTTTTTTTGCTGCAACCAAAATTAATCTCGTTAGCGGTTTTTTCTTCTAGCTATGAGTTCTATGACTTCACGTTCAATGGATCACTGATAAAGTTTTCTGAGAAAAGCTTATGGTTTAAATGGCTTCGACACATTCTTCTCGCACTTTTGTAGTGAATTATTGGTTTTTGTCTTTTCTGTTGTTGTTTTCATAGTCAAAAGTCTTATTGTGATGTCTTACTGATTACTTATGAAGGAAGAACGTCATTGTCTTCATATCGGGTTACACTTGAGCGTATTTATTGGCTTCCGTTGGAAGCCAGTAACTATAATGGCTGTTAAGACTTTGAAAAAAATTTTTCGATAAATTTTTCTGAACTTTAACCAATCTTTAAGTTATTCTCGTGAAATGTTAGTCAGTCTCAGTAGTGATAGGACCCTCTTCTTTCTACTGCAACCAAAAGTAATCTGGTTAGCGGTTTTATCTTCTAGCTATTGTTTCTATGACTTCAATGACAAGATTTCAAATTTTTTTTTAGTTTTTTGGATATTTTGGTATTATTGGTTACTTTCGAATTCTTATCACATTATCCAAATATTGATAGCTCCCAATGGCTTAAAAAATACGTTCAGTGGGTCACTGATAAAATTTTCAGAGAAAAGCTTATGGTTTAAATGGATTCGACACTTTCTTCTCGCAGTTTTCTTCTGAATTTTTGTGTTTTTGCTGGTTTTTGTTGTTGTTTTCATAGTCAAAAGGCTTATTGTGATGTCTTATTGATAACTTATGAAGGTAAAACGTCATTGCCCTCATATCGGGTTTCACTTGAGCGTATTTATTGGCTTCCGTTGAAAGCTAATGATTATAATGGGTGCTAAGTTTTTGAAAATTATTTTTCGAAAAATTTTGTCGGAACATTAACCAATATTAAACTTGTTTTCGTGAACTGTTAGTCAGTCTCAATAGCGACAGGACCCCCTTTTTTCTACTGCACCCAAAATTAATCTGGTTAGTGGTTTTATCTTCTAGCTATTGGTTCTGTGACTTCACGTTCAATCGATCACTGATAAAGTTTTCAGAGAAAAGCTTAAGGTTTAAATGGCTTTGACACTTTTTTCTCGCACTTTTCTACTGAATTTTTGGTTTTCGCCTGTTTTGTTGTTGTTTTCCTTGTCATAAGACTTATTGTGATGTCTTACTGATTACTTATGAAGGACAAAGGTCATTGTCCTCATATCGGGTTACACTTGAGCGTATTTGTTGGCTTCCGTTGAAAGCTAGTTATTATAATGGCTGTTAGGCCTTTGAAAATTATTTTTCGAAAATTTTTTCTGAAAATTAACCAATCTTAAACTTGTTTTCGTGAACTGTTAGTCAGTCTCAGTAGTGACAGGACCCCCTTTTTTTGCTGCAACCGAAATTAATCTCGTTAGCGGTTTTTTCTTCTAGCTATGAGTTCTATGACTTCACGTTGAATGGATCACTGATAAAGTTTTCTGAGAAAAGCTTATGGTTTAAATGGCTTCGACACATTCTTCTCGCACTTTTCTAGTGAATTATTGGTTTTTGTCTTTTTTTGTTGTTGTTTTCATAGTCAAAAGACTTATTGTGATGTCTTACTGATTACTTATGAAAAAAACGTACTTGTCTTCATATCGGTTTACACTTGAGCTTATTTATTGGCTTTCGTTGGAAGCCGGTAATTATAATGGCTGCTAAGACTTTGAAAATAATTTTTCGATAAATTTTTCTGAACCTTAACCAATCTTAAAGTTATTCTCGTGAAATGTTAGTCAGTCTCAGTAGTGATAGGACGCTCTTCTTTCTACTGCAACCAAAAGTAATCTGGTTAGCGGTTTTATCTTCTAGCTATTGTTTCTATGACTTTAATGACAAGATTTCAAAATTTTTTTTTAGTTTTTTGGATATTTTGGTATTATTGGTTACTTTCGAATTCTTATCACATTATCCAAATATTGATAGCTCCCAATGGCTTTAAAAATACGTTCAGTGGATCACTGATAAAGTTTTCAGAGAAAAGCTTATGGTTTAAATGGCTTCGACACATTCTTCTCGCACTTTTCTAGTGAATTATTGGTTTTTGTTTTTTTTTTGTTGTTGTTTTTATAGTCAAAAGACTTATTGTGATGTCTTACTGATTACTTATGAAAGAAAAACGTCATTGTCTTCATATCGCGTTACACTTGAGCGTATTTATTGGCTTCCGTTGGAAGCCAGTAACTATAATGGCTGTTAAGACTTTCAAAAAAATTTTTCGATAAAATTTTCTGAACTTTAACCAATCTTTAAGTTATTCTCGTGAAATGTTAGTCAGTCTCAGTAGTGATAGGACCCTCTTCTTTCTACTGCAACCAAAACTAATTTGGTTAGCGGTTTTATCTTCTAGTTATTGGTTCTATGACTTCAATGACAAGATTTCAAATTTTTTTTTTTAGTTTTTTGGATATTTTGGTATTATTGGTTACTTTCGAATTCTTATCACATTATCCAAATATTGATAGCTCCCTTTAAAAAAAGTTCAGTGGATCATTGATAAGGTTCTCAATAAAAAGCTTAAGGTTTAAATGGCTTCAACATTTTCGTCTCGCACTTTTTTGCTGAATTTTTGGTTTTGCCTGTTTTGTTGTTGTTTTCATAGTCATAAGACTTATTGTGATGCTTTATTGATTAACTATGCATGAAAAGTGTCCTCTTCCTCCCATGGGGGCATATTAGAGTGTATTTATTGACTTCCGTTGAAAGCTATTGATTTTAATGTTTGTTAAGTTCTTAAAAAAAAATTTCGAAAATTTTTTTAAACAATAACCAATGTTAAATTTTTTTTCGTGAACTTTTAGTCAGTCTCAGTATTGAGAAGACCCCTTTTGTTTCTACTGCATACAAAAATTGATCTGCTTTTCCGTTTTATCTTCTACTTAATAGTTTTAAGACCTCAACGCCACGGTTTTTCAAAATTTTCTTTAATTTTTGGATACTTTTTCTCATTTTTTGTTTCCTTTGAAATCTTGTCAAATTATCCTAATACTGAAACCTCCAGTTCGTTTAGGGAAGACGTTCAATGGATCATAGATAAAGTTTTCGGAGTAGAGCTTATGATTTAAATTGCTTCCACACTTTCATCAGGCACTTTTCCACAGAATTTTTCGTTTTTGCCTTTATTTGTTGTTGTTTTCATAGTCAATGACGTGTTGTAGTGGTTTATTGATGAAATATGATGGGCAAAAAACCTTGTGGTCCCATCAATTTATCGTAATTACCGGCTTCCGTTGAAAGCTATTGATTTTAATGTTTGTTAAGTTCTTAAAAAAAAATTCGAAAATTTTCTTAAACAATATCCAATGTTAAATTTTTTTCGTGAACTTTTAGTCAGTCTCAGTATTGAGAAGACCCCTTTTTGTTTCTACTGCATACAAAAATTGATCTGGTTTTCCGTTTTATCTTCTACTTAATAGTTTTAAGACTTCAACGCCACGGTTTTTCAAAATTTTCTTTAATTTTTGGATACTTTTTCTCATTTTTTGTTCCCTTTGAAATCTTGTCAAATTATCCTAATACTGAAACCTCCAGTTCGTTTAGGGAAGACGTTCAATGGATCATAGATAAAGTTTTCGGAGTAGAGCTTATGATTTAAATTGCTTCCACACTTTCATCAGGCACTTTTCCACAGAATTTTTCGTTTTTGCCTTTATTTGTTGTTGTTTTCATAGTCAATGACGTGTTGTAGTGGTTTATTGATGAAATATGATGGGCAAAAAACCTTGTGGTCCCATCAATTTATCGTAATTACCGGCTTCCGTTGAAAGCTATTGATTTTAATGTTTGTTAAGTTCTTAAAAAAAAATTCGAAAATTTTCTTAAACAATATCCAATGTTAAATTTTTTTCGTGAACTTTTAGTCAGTCTCAGTATTGAGAAGACCCCTTTTGTTTCTACTGCATACAAAAATTGATCTGGTTTTCCGTTTTATCTTCTACTTAATAGTTTTAAGACTTCAACGCCACGGTTTTTCAAAATTTTCTATAATTTTTGGATACTTTTTCTCATTTTTTGTTCCCTTTGAAATCTTGTCAAATTATCCTAATACTGAAACTTCCAGTTCGTTTAGGGAAGACGTTCAATGGATCATAGATAAAGTTTTCGGAGTAGAGCTTATGATTTAAATTGCTTCCACACTTTCATCAGGCACTTTTCCACAGAATTTTTCGTTTTTGCCTTTATTTGTTGTTGTTTTCATAGTCAATGACGTGTTGTAGTGGTTTATTGATGAAATATGATGGGCAAAAAACTTTGTGGTCCCATCAATTTATCGTATTTACCGGCTTCCGTTGAAAGCTATTGAATTTTATGGCGTTGATACTACGAGTTTTCTGAAATATATCGTGGTTCTAATGTATTTGTTCAAATTTGGTGATTTTTGGCAGTTATATTGTTAACAAAGAAAAATATCATTGCTGTTGAAAAAACCATTTGAATCTAGAAAAGTTTTTATCAAAAAGTTCACTTTTTAATGCCTTAGAAACTTTTCTCGCTCAATTTTTTTTCTTGAATTTGCTGTTTTTTCCTGTCTTTTTGTTCTGTAGGTAGCCGTAAATTGCTGACCGGTGGCATAAAATGTAATTGAAGATTGAACGTGTTATGCGTTTCCGATAAGTCTTATGTTAAGTGTAAAAGACGTGGGCGTTGACAACTTTATTTCATACACATTAAGGCAGAACTGCAGTTAGACAGTTCGCTGCCAACGCATCTAACAGCTAGGCAAGGTCAAGTACCTGCCAGCTAGGAGATAGTCATTCGTGCTACGAATGACACAACAAAAGAATAAATAGAGTACAACGTGGAACGTATGACTATACTGCAACAAGAGACTATTAATTTACTACATTGGAGATGAAGGTTAATAAATGAAGTTGTAATCAAAAGTGTTTTCGACATGATGAGTGATGTGAGTTTACTCTAGTATCACATTTCCCTGCTTGTGAGAAAATTTTGTTGCGTTAGTTACAAAATTTTGGTTCAGTTTGTCTGAGTCGCCACTCTAGAGTTCGTCAGGGTTGAGCTCCCTTCCTTCGTCGCTCGCTTGTACTGCGGGTTGTTTTTCAGGGGAGTTCGCTGTAGGGATGATGGCAGTGGTTCGTCCGTGTGCTTCTCCCGTGTGTTGTATCGCGTATGTAGCTTGGTCTGTGGAAGTTTGTGCTTGTGCTTGTGGGGCCTGGGGTGCTTGGAAGTTCGATAATCCAGAGAACTTTTTCATTGGAGGGTATTCGTTCTCTGATAGCGAGTCCTCGTTGACGTTGGGGTCGGTGCCGTACAGTGTGGTTCGTGTTTTCAGTCTTTGGCTGCGGCGGGATGGCAGGTTCGACGTATCGACTTCGAACTCTTCTGAGGGGTCCGAAGCGCTATCGTCCTTTGGATAGTTGGTGTGGGCGGGGTCCTCGTGGGAACTTTGTGATGATTCCCGAGATCGCTCCTTACTCAGTTTGCCCTTTTTGGGGGATTGAGTGTATCGGCGCTTTGGTGGGACCTTGGTCCTCGAGACTTTTTCCAAGTTGGATCTCGCGTGTGGTTCCCGGGGCTGCGTTTCTCTCTTTCTGATGGATCTGATTCCCATGATTTTGTTCATTTGAGCCTTTCCGTGGCTCTGCATAAGTTCTTCAAACTTTTTGTGGTGATTTCTCACCGTCTTTCTCGCGGCAAAGTTTATCAGCGGAATGTTTCTTTGTTCGGGGGTACCGAACTTGGCGACATCGGATTTGTTAAGGACAGTGTCCTTTTGTCCAGGCATCTTGAGAGTGAGGGTAGCGTCCGTCGTTTTCACTAATACCGTGCCCTCTGGTACAGCTTCGTACAACCCTTGTAAGTTCTTTTTACTTCGGGTGGTCGCTAGGTTCTTTCTTGCTAGTAGTAGTCTCGGACTTGTTTTCGCTAATGGTTCTTCGAATTTGGAAGATTCCATTTTGATGATGCGTGGTACGTCCCCGATATCTTCTCTTGCTTCTTTCAGCTTTTTGGCTTTTGCCGCCTTTACTTCGTTGTCGCTGTCTAGATCTGACTGTTCCCACCTCTCGTCGCTGATTAAGTCCTCTTGTCCGATAATGTTGTCATCTAAATATGCGTTAATTGTGTTAGACCAGTCAAGATTACTCTTATGTGCGTTTGTAGTTGCGTTACTTAGGGCGGTATTAGGTTTTCTCCCATGGTGTGCCTCAAATGGGGAAACTTTTGTTGATTTTTTCCTACAAATACGTAGTTCATACGTTATTTGGCTTAGTGCCTGTTTTATGTTAAGTGGCTTTTGTTTAGGGTCTAATTTGATACATCCTAGGCGCCGTTTGACTGTTTGTACGAGGCGTTCGACTAAACCAATGGCACGATGATCACCGGCTGGTGCAAAGATTATATTAATGTTATGCTTGTCGCAAACTTGTTGTACTTTGTTGCCTTTTAGGCAGCGCACTTGGTCTATTCTTAAATTTCGAGGTACACCGTGTTGTACTATATATTTGTTTAAAAATTTTTCAATATTAGGGCCGTTGGCGTTGTTGTACAGTTTGAGTGTTGGGAATTTTGAGAAACGATCTATGCAGGCTAGAAAATATATTTCACGACCATGCCCGTCTATGATAGGGCCACCGAAATCGATTTGTATTTCTTCGTTGGGTTCTGAGCATCGTGGGAGGGGGGCACACTTTGTTTTTGGTATTAAGCTTTTTAGATTCTTACCAAATTCAGTACATGGTCTGCACGTCTTTGATTTGTTTATAAGGTCCCGATTGATATACGGCCACCATAAACGTTGACCAAGCTCTGTCATTCCCCATGCGCCGGGGTGGGTTGCATGCAGTATGTCCATGACTGGTTCTTTCATTACGTGTGGGATCGCGAGTTTATTGTCCACTAGTATGCAGCCATTGTGGGTGCTGAGGTTCCTCCATTGCCCATGTATTTGTTTGCAGAGCTTTTTGCATCTCTGTTCGTCGTTGGTGAGTATACACTCTCTAACTTCTCGTAGGACAGAGTCTCGGTTGGTCATTGCTGCGATTAACTTCATATTAAATACGCCCTGTATCATATCGTTCACTTCTTTGTCCTTTGGATGTTGTTGCGTTTCTGCTGATGGTGATTTGGATGGGCTGAGGAAGTTGCTCATTGAAAATTTTGGTCTTGATGGCGAGGCTTGTGGATTTTGGGTTTCCGTAGATTTACTCATTTTGTTAGATTCGGGTAAGTGTAAAGTTTGTGAATGCTGCTGAGTAGGGGATAACGTAATTGGCAAATGCGCTTTCTTAATTGTGTGGTTCAAAACTATCTTGTTTTTTATGACGTCATATTCCGTGTTTGGAATGTGTTCTGTTGCATTTTTGCGTTTGCTGCGTAAGTTGTAATTGTTGTTGTAATTGTTCAATGTCCTTGATGTCTCGCATGGTTGCTCGTTTTGAAGCATGTGATTGTCATTGTGGCACCATTTTTGGTCTTTTGTATTCATTGTGGTGGAATCGTGCGGCAATTTTAGCCTGCACTTTTCTTGATTGGAATCGTGCGACGATTCCGCGGACTTTTTGAATTTGTTGTATTCGTGGCGCGATTCCACCCTTATTGTTGGTTGGTTGTTGTTTTCGTGGGACGGGTTAGGGGTGTTTTGTTGGGGGGTGTGTTGTGCGTGTTGTGTGTTTATATCCTGTTTTCTAGGTCTGCCTCTGCGCCTTTTGGATTTTGTTGTGTGTTCGGCTTTTTCTATAGCTTCTTTCTTAGGTCGTCCCCGTTTGCGGATTATATTTAATGTGTTTTTAATAACGTTGATTTGTGCGATTATAAAGTCAGCGTCGTATGTGCTAGGTGGGGTTGCTATTTGGTCTGGGTTTCGTGACATGTAATCTGCCATCCCCATTTTTGATCCGGGTATGTGTTCAATTGTAAATGTAAATGGGATAAGCCTGTCACACCACCGTGTTAGGCGGCTTTGGTGTATTTTTGATGATCGTTCTTTCAATATGGACAAAAGTGCTCGATGGTCAGTTTGGACGATAAAATTATGTCCTAGTAAATAGTGTTTGAAATGTTCTAGTGCCCACACTACTCCCAGTAGTTCGAGTTCATTGATGCTATATGTTTCTTCTGCTTTGTTTAGGAACCTGGAAGCGTAAGCAATTGTGACCCACCCGTCGCATGTTTCTTGTTCTAGTACCGCACCTAACCCTCCTCTCCAGGCATCTGTTTTTACTCTAGTCTTACGGTTTATATTGAAGTGTGTATTTTCAGTTAGGTGACGTATTGTTTCTTTTATTTTGTTAAACGCTACTTCGTGTTGCTCTTGCCATACAAATTTTGTTTCTTTTTGTAAGAGCTTGCGGAAGTCTTTGCATGTTTCGGCTAGGTTTGGGATGAATTTCGTTAGATGGTGGATGCTACCTAAGAATGATTTCAGTTGCTTCTGTGTTTTTGGTTGTTGGAGGTTAAGGATTGCTTGTGTCTTTGAGACTATTGGCTTAATGCCATTTTTGTTGATTTCGTATCCAAGCCATGATATTTTTTGTTTTGCAAAATGAAATTTTTCGATGTTTATTGCTAGCTTTTCTTCGTCTAGTTTATCTAGGCATTTGAATAGTGTTTCTTTATGATTTTCTATTCCCCCTTTTGTGACTATTATTATGTCGTCGAGAAAGCTGAATGTGTTTGTGAGGTTGGCTAGAGTAATGTCTATAGCTTTTTGAAATTCGGCTGGCATGTCGGTTAGACCATAAAATCCGGTATTGAATCGGTATGTTCCTGTGGCTTGTCCGCCTATGATGTTGAAGTTGCAGTGTTTCGCTGTCTCTTTGTCCAGTGGGAGTTGGCTATACGCGTAGCGTAGGTCAATTGTTGAGAATAGTACTTCTCCATCGTCGGACGCTTGAGTGATTGTTTGTGCGATGCTATCCATTAGGCAGTCGATGTTATGCATTTGGTACTTGTTCTTGTGGATTGCCTTATTAATCGTTTTTGCGTCCATAGCCAGTTTAATTGATTTGTCCCGTTTGACAGTTATGACAATAGGCGAGATGAAGAATTCTTCGCTACACTTGTCTAGTTTCTTGATGTGTCCGTTCGTTTGGAGTTTCTTTAGTTCTTCTTCTACTTCTTTTTCGAGGTGGAGTGGGATTCTGCGTCCCTTTTGATGGATGGGGGTGTAATACGACTTAAATTTAGATTTTACCTTATGATTGACCGATCGACCTATTCTGCTTGTTAGGTTTTTGTATTTTATAGCGATTTCCTGTTTTAGTGGGCATGTGGATGGGGCACTGATGTTGTAGATGGTCTTACCTTCCACATTTGTGGGGTCCTGTTGATGTAGGGTGATTCCTAGTGCTTGAAAAAGGTCTCTGCCGATGATGGCCCGGTGACTGTTTGGGACGACGATGAGGTCTGCTCGCCCTGCATTCCATCCATTGCATTGGATATCACTGTACAAGGTCCCCTTATTACGGATTGGGTCATTTGTGTAGCTACGTAGCTGTACTGGGTTCGTGGTGTGGCTCCACCATGTGTTACTGTCTCGTTCTTCTATCTCTTTCGCCATTCGTTCTGTTACCAGGCTTGCTGAGCTTCCGGAGTCCACCATCACCCAATATCTGCTGTTTCCGTATTGTATTTCTAATATTGCTGGGGTCGTCTTGTCTTTCTCTGGGGACAGCATATTGACTGAATAATCGTCCTCTGAGTTAGTGTACTGTGAATGTACTTCATTGTCAATCGATATGTTGATGACGTCTTCAGTGACTGCTTCTACGTTGTTGTTGACTATTTCATTTACTCGTTGTGTGTTAGTTTGGCGGTTCAGATTGGATTTGCATACCCTCGCAAAATGGTTCGGTTTGTTGCATCGTCTACATGTTTGGCCCATTGCTTGGCATTTGGACCTATGGTCGATTGTCCATGGTTGGCCGCAGTTTCGACAGTTGTGGCTTGTTTGTCTTGTCATTGTGGATGTGCTTGTTCTTGGGGGTCTTCCTGTTCCCCTGAATCGTGAGCTCGATATGGCCATCACGTTTTCTTGTTTGTCCATTGGTGTGAGTGTGTTCTTTGATTGGATTGTGAGTTGATTTCTTGCTCCCAATTCTATTCCAATCGCTACTTCGAGTGCCCTTTCTGGGGATAGCGTGACTTTTAATAGTTCTTTCTGAATTTCCAGGTCCGTCATGTTTGCTGTGAATATGTCACGCAAAAGTTCGTCTTCTAAATGGCCTAGTTGGCAGTGTTCCGCTAGTGAGCGGAGTGCTGAGTGGAATTGTTCCATTGTTTCCCCTCGTTGTTGGCGAAGTGTTAGTAATAGGTACCTGTCGAACGTCACGTTCCTGGGTCTAATGAAGGTTATTTCTAATTCTTCCCAAATTTCTTGTGTGGTTTTCGTTTCGACATTTGTGTGGGGGAACTTTCGGCCATGCATTTTCCTGCCTTCTACTCCTAGGCTAAGATATATTAGTGACTTGACCTTCCTGTCTGCCATGTCCCACGGTTTCTCTCCGCACAATACTCCTACACGGTCGATGACGTTGCACTCGTTTTTCCATTTTGTGATGGCTTGGTGGTAACGGGTGAGTCTCTCTCGTTCCATTGTTTGGGTGGGGTTGTTTACAGGTGGCTCTTCCGCCGGTTCTGGAGGGTAGGTGACTGATGTCGGTTTCTCTCTGAGGAGGTCTTCTACTTGGATATTTGTCTTAGCGACGATTGCCATCTTGAGTTGGCTTCTCCACTTTTCCCATGGTATTGGTGGGTTGCTACTGGGTCTTTCCCAAAATGGTTCTAGGCCAAGTATGGTTTTACCTTTTAACTCTGACTGCGCCATGTTATGCGTTTCCGATAAGTCTTATGTTAAGTGTAAAAGACGTGGGCGTTGACAACTTTATTTCATACACATTAAGGCAGAACTGCAGTTAGACAGTTCGCTGCCAACGCATCTAACAGCTAGGCAAGGTCAAGTACCTGCCAGCTAGGAGATAGTCATTCGTGCTACGAATGACACAACAAAAGAATAAATAGAGTTCAACGTGGAACGTATGACTATACTGCAACAAGAGACTATTAATTTACTACATTGGAGATGAAGGTTAATAAATGAAGTTGTAATCAAAAGTGTTTTCGACATGATGAGTGATGTGAGTTTACTCCAGTATCACAGAACGAATGATGTTTATAGCACTCAGTTTATAGCGAGAAGTCTTAAAGTTTATGAAATACATTTTCAATTTTTTTCATGTTTTTCAGTTTTTGTTGTTCTTTTCGTCAACTTGTAACTTGTTTTCATCATTGAGAGGTCCCGTCCAGTTTTTGACATCTCAAAAAATAACATATCTACATATTTGATTTGTCACTGACGTTTTGTTTGTTGGACAATATGCGATTTTATAAACGTTTCTTGAGTGGTCAGTTTTGTGTTTCTTTTTCTCTTCTTTCAACACAATCGCGTAACACAAACTCATTTATTATCTTAGTATAAATCCTTCAGCTGAAATAGTAGAAAAAAACAATTGAATTAAAAGTTAATAAAATTCAGATAATAGCTTATGATTTTAATGGTATCAATAATTTGTGTTTTTGCAAATCGTTTGTATTTTTTTTTTAGTTTTTCTTCATTTGCAGTCCGTTTCTATGGCTTAGTCTAATAAAAGTCAGGTCCTTTTGGTTTTGGTTTCCTAATAACTTTTAATAATTTGTCAAGGTTTAATTAATTAAAAGCTAATGCTTTTTAAGACTTTTGATTTTTCTTGGTTTAAAAAATATTGATTAATTTTTGAATTTCGACGCATTATTCGTTCTCTTTGTCGACTTGTTACCTACTCTGATTAAGAAAATTTCGATCTGCAGTATAGTTAGGAAAAAGTAAATTTGTATAGTTAAGGTGATATCTGACTGCATGTTGACGTTGTTGCTAGGTGCTTTTAAATTTTGATATTCAGTTTTTGCCGGGAAATTTTTGTTTTCGCTAATTTTGTTGTTTTGGTTTTTTCTCGTAGTCTCTTTAACGGCAGATCTGGTTGGCGCTGTAATGAGGCATGGCGTTATGTAATTCAATTAGTGGTTAGATTGTTTAGCGATTGTTTTAAACTCAAATATCTATTTTTTATATCGTCTTTTGGTTGACTATTTAGTAAAGAATGTTAATAAGCTCGGGTCGGAACATCATGTGCGAATGCACATTAACGAGCCTCCTTGTTTCGATATATATTCAACGTATAATCATGAAGAAAGAATATTCTCAATATAGCAAAATTTTTATTACAGCTTCAATTCTTAGTTTTCAGACAATGAATTAAAATTCAAATGTTAATTTTTCCAAATCTTTTAGACCATTATCACTGCTCTCGAGTAAACAATTTCAGCGTAGGAAATTGATTATTTTCTTGCACTGATAAGACGCCTACAACTTTTCCACCCTATGTTTTTTAAATTCAAATACAGATCTAGTTTCACTCAATTGTGGTGCAACTTGCCGTGTACCACATGAGATTAATCGTTCAGCATGCGAGGGTTCAACACAAATATAAGGCAATATGTTCATAGTTAGTCATACCAAACAGAGAGTACCAGAGAGTGCTGATTAAACCTCGTTTGAAATAGGCCATTTGTTCTATAATTCAGTTCATATTGAATGACAATACGATCAGGCGATACAAGTATGACATCACTTAACGTATCAAAATATGTGCTGCATTCATCGTGGAATCGAAGAATAGCTCTCAACTTGAGGCCTCGAAATGCATTTTGCATAAAACGATTTATCTCTTCTGATTTTGTGAAGATTTCTCCGGCTGTTTTGGACTGCGTGGAGAGAGGGAAGCCGGTTGTTGCCCTGGAAAGTACCATTCTAACGCATGGTTTGCCACAAGGTAATAATAATGTTTTGTATTTCGATAGAAAATTTATATCACAACTCATAATTTTCGAACTTAATAACAAGTTTCCTGATTTCTTTTTTGAAGAATTCAAACACTAGTGTAGCTCACAAACTTTTAGCACACTAGTGTATTACTGGAAATGGAACCGCATTGAACGTCTTAATTTAGCACCTTCTCAAAACTAAACTTCAACAATACTTTAAACATATGGAACGTAGTGGAGCGTGTTGTCTCCGTTCTGTAATAAATTTTTAAAAAGGAAAATATTAAAAAATATAGTAATGCTTGCGCTTGTTTCTGTTCCTTGTATTACTTAATCAATTTCATCCTGATAAAAGATCCATTCAGTAAAAATATTAAGGTAGATTTTCGTTCTGTTGTAACATAGCCTAAAAACTAAGTTTGAAGATTTAAAGAAGCTTCAAGAAAAGACTTCTAATTATTAAAAGTTAAACACTTTTGATATATGCTTAATCTTTTCGACATCAAAACTGTCTATACTCCACCAGAGAACAATTTCCTTCATAAATGATAAATTGAAACATATGCAACGATCTATTTTAGTTTTATTGGCTAGACACACTTGTTATAAAGCTTGTAATATTCTAATTAGCTCAAACCAGAGGGGTTGATAGATTAGAAAAGAGCTTTTTTAGGCGAATATAGAATTAAGCAACCTAATAGCTCCAAACGTCTGGCAACCCTCAAAAGCAAATGAAATTAAAAACAGTGAAACAAGCAGGGAAGTTGATTAACCTCGGTAATGCGTGTAAAAAGAAATGGAGAGCAAAATTATTTAGTTTAAAGGGCTCCGCAGGTCTTAGAAGTTCCCAAATGTTCTACAAAAGATGAACCAAGTTGGAATGCACTGGCTGATTTTTGATAGTACCCTGACATACACAATTATCATATGTTTTTTAAAATCAAAAATCATCATTGAGCTGTTAACACGGAAGGACTTATATGATGAAAGTTGTTGTAAAGGGATCAAACCACATCCTTCTGATTCTCATAAGATTTGAAAAAGGAATTTTAGCTCCAGTGATGTTTAACAAGAGCAAAGAAAAGTAATTGCCAAGCCAGTGAAGACGATGATCCAATTCTAACGAATAACCGGATCCGATGCATTTTTGAGTGTTTCAAATGAAACTGCATTCGGTATCAAATGGTAGCTAGCTGCAATTCGCCGATAGCTTCCTGTAATGCAGTGTATGTTGGTTCTCACTAAAATTCATTCTAACTGAAAGAAATTAGAGTTTTGCATGAACCCCGATTTTGATAAAATCTTAAAATTTTTGTATTTTGGGACTCCATAATTGCCCACCCCCTATTTTAGGAAACCAAATTGCCGGAATCAAAGGGGGATTGTGCTCAGCTCAAGGATTCCTTATGCCACTTGTTGTTTACAAATTTGGTAGTACTAGCCCAACCCGTGATTTATCTATCATCACAATTAGGGGTAAAGAAGAATAACTTTTGGGGTAAACTCCGAAAGGGCTCATGTTGAGTTTTTATGAATGCCACTTATAATAGTGCGTATGTAATCCCTGAGCCCATGGTTGAATAAGCAGGAAGAAACCTGTTCCCTAAACCGTCTTATGTAATTTAAAACCACCAAAATACTTTTCGATGGATTAAATAATATTTTGCCCAAGATTTTCGGCCATCTTGACTGAAATTTACAAATTATGGTTTGGCATTCAACGCGCAACATTTTTAGGGTGTCAGTGTTCTTGACAATTAACCATTTAATCAAAAAAATTAGAGAAAGCTGAAATCCTCCCTTGGGTGGTAGTAAAGTTTTGTGTTGTTTCGGCTCAGTATAATAGGTTCAATAACGGGTTGCTTGACAAAATTTAAAGATACTATTATCAAGAAGCTCAGTTAACCTTTATAAAGCGTCACCGCAGCGAACTCTTTTGCCGGAGCCAGTGAGCACCGAGGCTCTGAAAACCAGCTATCATTCAAATAAAGTTATCTGGAAAAAGCTTGCCTGGTTTTTTCAATCAGAACTTCCGTGTTTTTGCTGTTTTTTGACCGTAGTTCATCAGTCAGTTAATAACTAGGGGCTAAATCCAACTAGTTGAATTGATAGTAACTTATTTAGTAAGTTGTCCAAGCTTGTCGCTATTTGTATTTTACAGGGTTAAAAAAGCTATTTTGTATTGTAACAATAGTACAAGTTGACTGATGCCTATTAATCAGCTTGTTTTTTTAACTATAGCATTTTATTTTATTTAAACTGTTTGAACGTCATCACTTGTCAACAGCCAAGAGAGATGTACGAGAATTATATTGTTAAGCAAAAGACAAATCGCTTAACTAAACTTCACGGAAATGTCATATCTCGGCAATATTGTTTTCTCGTGAAGGGCTGACTAATCAAAGTTTAAAATCTTACGAAACTATACAAACCAAAGTCAGTGCAAGACGCTTAATTTTGAAACAAGCTATATTTACGGGAAATGAAAACAAATCAATAGTCTTGTCTTCAAAAAATAACAAATGAAGCTGATGAAAACTAAAATTATTCGATTTGATATTTTTGAGTGCAGTTCTGGTTGAAAAACATTTATGAACAGTGAAATTTTGAAACTACACAAGAAAATTACTGGTCAATTTATGGTTCAAAAGATGTTGGTGAGCAATGAAACTTGCTTAAAATCACAATCTTCTCTAAGAAAACAGTGAGCATAAACAGTTTAAAAAAATTTTAATAAAAAGATAAAAAAATTTCTACAAAAAAACAAGTAACTCTAAATATGATCTAAAAAGAGATTTCAAGCCTTAATTAATGTTTATTTGAAACAACTTCCCTCTGCTTTTTTGTTATTTCTATGATTATGCATATATGCAGATGTGAAAATTTCACTCCCACGTTTTGCATACGATGCATTGTTTTTTTGTATTTTCATGCTCGCAAGATGACGAAATTTCTTTTAAGGAGAATATCTAAACATTGATACTCTTTTTTGATATTTTTGTTTCAGATGAATATTCTTTGATGATATTAACAACCTAAGTCCTAATCCTATGCGCTGGGAAAACGTTGAATGCAAACGCTATGAACAATGTCCTTTTTAACTCTGACTCATTGAGGCATGACCTCGCAACTCACCTGTCCGTTATGCTTTCTAAGGAGTGAACTATGAAACTGCAACTAGATTGGAAGAGATTTGCAAGAGGAAGGGAGTCACCCCCGCCACTGTCGGTGTCATTGATGGACATTTGAAGGTAATGCCTGTCTTGACAAAATATCAGAACCCACAATCATTGCAATCAAATTACCAGTGTAATTATCAATAGTCAATTAGTTATCAATGATTACAATAGTCTGAAACATCCCCCAGTAACATCGCAAAGTCGGAAATAAGGCAAAAACGCTCGTAAATCGAATGAACGGTGCCGAGTGATATTCAAAGAGTGTTGCCAAGACAGCCTAAGCTCATCACTTTTTGCTCAATTTTTACTATTTTTGTGTTTTGGATATTACTTTTGGAGCTGGGACAGTAGATCGGATAACATTAATCGAAATCGATATTTATATATGCGTTGAAATGGGTAATTTTTTAAAGAATACGCAAAAATTTTTCCCAGGATCAACTCTTCATCGGATTTAGATCAATGGAAGTAGCAGGAGTTCATTTAATTTCTCCAGCACTACTCGTTGCTTTCATGATTCTGTGAGTTCTTATTTCCTCTGATTTTCTCCAATGTTAAAAACTAAACTAAACGAAAGTGGTTCTCGTCAATGTTTCTTATGGTGAATCACATCCTCCTATATACGCCTGTTAGCTTTTCTTTAGTCTGATCCGCTTTCAGAGACAACGACTGATTTTCAAGAGTTTATTTTGCTGTGTATTCTTCTATAAGCTTGTATGCTTGTTAAATAATAGCTTACAAAGGTGTGGTTTATACCCGCATTTACGATCAAAGTTAAGTGTGGCACGATGAAACTCATGTATGATAATGAATGAAAAGGTTTGGCATTGAAAGTCATGAAATATCAAAGTTAGAGATATGACTTTTACAGCGATTATGAATATGAACTCAATAAATTTGAACTAAATAACAAGGGGAAGGATTGGGGGGCTAAACGGTTACGGACCGTTTACAACGCCGTACTACGGAAAATTTTAAATTCGAAAAGTTCATTTGTTTTGATCTTTGTGTAATGGTTGAGTCGGATTCAATCACTCTTTGCCAAGCCTTCTCGTTTGGGTCTTCGAAGTTTAAATCCTTATAATGATGAATCACAGTTTTGCTATTGATCAAAATTTTGAAACTACAATAAAAATGTGAGTAACAAAGCTTCAATTAAATAAAATCACTGCAAATTTATTCCTCAATGAAAGAACCAAGAACTGGTACATCATTAATGAATCTTTGCTCTCAAAAACAAAACAAAAAGCAAGTATCATCAGGAAATAAAGAAATATCCTTAATGATTAAATATATAAGTTAAAAAAATCTATTACAGGCGAGTAACGATACCAAGAAACAATTAGTTGCAAAGAATGTGGCTGATAATATCTCTCGTCTCTTGATTCTCAATGTAGAAAATGATTAAACTGCGTGCAAGGACTTCCAAACGGCCATTAATTAGCCTAAGACAAAAAATTACTTGCAAAGAACTGTTAGTATTTACGTTTGGCAGTAAGGCCATCTCCCAAAATTTTAATTCTTTTTGAAGTGAACGAAACAGGAGGGTGAAGATAAGCCCACCAACCTTTTTGGAAACTTTGCTTCGCAAAGAGGGAATGAAATACTAGATTTTGCATTCTAGTACACATGTTTAAGTACTACTAATAGCAGTGTTTTCCACATTTACATCATCACTTTCAAATTTAGATTTCAGCTGAAAACTTTAATTTCCCACAATTTAATGCGTGCTTAATGAGTTTCCCAAATTAGAAAAGTAAGAACAACAAAAGATCTTCCTCATTAATCGCAGAAAAGCCCCTCATTTTTTCCAAACAAATTTTGATCCTTAATTGCAGAATAATCACTCAATTAAACTTTCATGTTCTGATGTTTTGTGGATTAAGCTTCCCTTGTTAGTCAATTTTATTTTTGGTGCTACTTTTTGAAATTTCGCAACATTTTGAGCCAATTCGTTAAACTCGAAGTCGGCTCCTTTTAAAAGTGATTAATGCTTCCAGTCATTGAAAACGCATCATGCGCTCCCAAATCACATAAAATCTAATTTCGGCAACTTTTCGGAATGCAATTCTGCAAAAAGTTTTTATTCAGTGCAAAAGAGTTTTCATTTTTCAACATCTAGTTTAAGCTTAGAAAACAGACTGATATTTACAAATAGGGCACCGCCTTATCAATTGAAATATTTCACACATACAATAAAGTGAGTAATCTTACTCTAAAATGCAGACGCTCGTAGTGTCGAAATTGGAATTCAGTATTATTGCGGAATACAAAGAAGATCATAGTTTAATAAGTGGGCTTCAAACTTAAATTGCAAACTGAAAGCAAAATAATAAAGTTTTGATTCCGTTTTCATTATTTGATCTACAATTGAAAAACTACATAAAGCTTGGTTTTTTGGATAAGTTCATTGTTAGAGTTGATTGCCTGGGTTGACAATTCGTAGTTGTCATGCAAGGAGCATGCATAAGACCAAACAAATCATCACGTTTTTACTAGTAGACCTTTTGTATGGAACCAAAGAAATCATATATCACCTAGTATGATTACTGAACCATGTACTTCCTCGTATGATTAACATTCAGGAGGTTTGTACCATCGTTAACAGGGGGGGGGGGGGGGGCGAGGTGTTGGATACTGAAAATAAACATTTTGTTCCCTTTATTCAGTCGTTCTGAAACTTTGAACGTTTTGCCCTATGACAATCGCCTCCACAATTTTATAATAATTACGTCCTACAATACACACATAAATTAATGACAGGTTGGATTGTCTAGCGAAGAAATCTCTTACCTCTGCAGTGGAGAAAACAAGCTCAAAAAGATATCACGACGGGACCTACCAATCGCATTCGCCAACAACCAATCAGGAGGCACTACAGTTTCCTCCACTCTGATTGGCTGTCGATTTGCATCAATTCCCATTTTCGCCACAGGTGGACTGGGTGGTGTGCACAGGGGCGTGAGTGAGACGTGGGATGTGAGTGCTGATTTAGAAGAACTTGCGATTACACCTGTTTCGGTTGTCTGTTCCGGTGTCAAAAGGTAACCATGTTGACTAGCCAAGTTGATGACTTATGATCACACTGTCCCAGACCAAAGTGACATCTGTTCAAGCAAGCTCTTTATGTTTACCTTTCCTGCAACCCCACTCCCCCTACCCCAAAGAGGTCATGCAACCCCCCCCCCGTTACAGAGCAGGTGTCATTACATAGTAAATCATTATATACAAATAAGGCACGTGCTGCTTGGGTATTGCATGTAGTATGTAACGGAAAAGATCCCAAGTTCCATACCATTGTCTAGACTTGCACTGGAAGGGTAGTGCTTTGAGCACAATTTAAGCATTTCATGATAAACAACCTGATTTGCAAATTTCAAACGGAAGAAACAAGCCTTATAAGGTCTTTTTGTTTTATAAGTTATAAGATAACAACGCGCAAAACGCAAAAATCCCCCTCCCCCCCTTATTCAGGGAGTTTCGAAAACAGATATTTTGCTACCATTTCGATAATGGCAGTGGGATTTCTGCCGGTCAAAACCGGAAAGATCCAAGCACTGATTCCATAAACTCTTTTTGCTTTCAGTATTCTGGATGTTGCCAAGACTTTGGAGTACTTGGAGACCAAAGGAGTGTCTGTCGTGTCATATAAAACAACACACTTTCCCACCTTCTTTTCAAACTCAAAGCAGATCCTATCGCCGAATGTTGCTCATTCAGTAGAAGAACTTTCTAGAATTCTGCACTTCACCAGAAAAAGCGGGTTGAACAGCGGACTTGTAATTGCAAACCCTTTATCTGATGAGATTTCAGTTGACGGGGAATTGGTGGAGATGGAAATTCAAAAGGCGATTAAATTAGCAAATGAACTAAGAATTTCTGGAAATGAATTCACGCCATTTGTACTCGATCAGATCCGAAAACTTTCCGGTGGCAAAAGTCTGGCGGCAAATTTGGCATTGGTAGAAGGCAACGTCAAATTGGCATGCAAGCTAGCAGTCGAATATTCGCGTTATAAGGCAAGGTTAAAAAGAAAGTTTGAAAACAACAGCCGTGATAAGCCCGATATTGGGCACTCGGTTCAGGTAGAACAGCTCCCGCTAGTGATTGGGGGAATTAACGTTGACATAACAATTAAGCCCAAATCCGAGCCGACACCAGCTTCGGTTCCAAGTGAAATTTCCCTCTCAATCGGCGGTGTCGGTCGCAACATTGCACAAGCCCTCCATTACCTAAAAGCGGAACCCAACTTTCTGTCAGCTGTTGGCAATGACTCTTTGGGAAATTTAGTCGCGAACAATTTCTCATTAAATAAGGAAAATTTGATCACAAGTAATCAGCATCCGACTTCTATTTACTCGTTAGTTTTACATCCGAAAACTTCGGAGCTTTTGTACGGGTTTGCACAAAGTAAAATTCATAACGAAATCTCACCTGAAGTCATCAAAGACAAAGAAGAGTTGATAACTGAAAGTTCTGTAGTCATTCATGACGGAAACATTGCTGTAGAAACTTCTAGAAGAATATTTGAACTTTGTCAACGTCATGAAAAATGTTTACTTTTTGAACCAACTGATTATGTTGGCTGTATAAAGTTTGCCCAAATTTTGGGCGAATTTCCAAAAGTTTGTACTTTGGTGACCCCGAATTTGAAGGAAATGTTCACGTTAAACAAATCTTTAGAAGGAGGCAAAACTGAATTCTTAATGGAGAGTCTGAAAAAAGAAGCGTGTGTGTTTGATAATGATGCTAGCTCTGAAAACTGTCTTAAAATGGTCTCAGAACATTCTAGAAGGCTCTTAGATGTCACAAAAATTACGATTGTTTCCATGGGAAAGCTGGGAGTAATAGTTGGCTCTCGGAATTTCACGAATGAAGAAGTAAACAATATGGAGAAATATTCGGATCAGAAAATTGACCTCGATGATTCCAAATTTTTCCACTTCCAAACTTCTGTTGTTGATAACGCAATGTCTTGTTCAGGTGCAGGGGACTCATTTGTAGCTGGATTTGTAGCCAGCTATTTTCAACGGAAAAGAACTATAGCTGAGAGTGTGAAATTTGGGCTGAAATGCGCCAATACATCCTTAGAAACTGTGGAAGCTGTTAACACTAAATTGAACGAGATCCATTAATCAAATTGTTCAAAAATTTGTTTTTTTATAGAGAATTTTCGATCCAGAAAAGTTCTGATTCCCAGTTCTTATTCCCAAGTTCTTATTATACCGAATGTCTATACCGATCAGAAATGTCACTAGGTCCATGAAAATTTATATTAGTTCTTTCGAGAGAAAATTAAGCTTGAATATATTTTTCAGTTAAACATTTCTCTAGAAATGCGACAAAATGAAAACATTAAATTGCCACAAGCATGAGACTCTACATTGTATACGAAAAAAGCATTAGAGGTAATGCTTTATTTTTTAAAGTCAAATATTGGCACAAATCTCAGTTCTCAATTCTTGAAACTGTAAAGTATTTGAAAACATAGTTTCAAACGAATATGCAACAGCCTAGAAGTTGCGAATGCATGATGTCGAGAACTGTCAAAGGGTTACATTTCAAGATATCTGTTTGCGGAGACCAAATTAACTCTTCCCTTTTGAAATGGTGTAATATATAAACCAGGCCGATTTTTTCAGTCTAACTCTCATTTTTTCTGATGCATTGCGGAGAAAAAAGAGGAAACAATTTTTGTAGCACTTAGAGGCGAGTTTTGATTTTGATTACAAAACTACAAATTTAAATGAAGGTTGGAAAAAGGGCGTTATTTTGAAAATGGAAAAACAGATCAAAAAAGGAAAAGTATTGGGGGCGGGAGCAGGATTGAGGGTTACACTAACTCATGTTAATAAAAAAATTACTAGAAAACTTGTTATTGAGTTTTGTAACCAATTGAGGCTTGTTCGTTCTCTTCTTCTGAAATCAAATTTTAGATTTTTACGTTTTTGTAGATCTACAATTTTTCAATATAAAAAACTCTTGGATTACGGGAATGGAAAACTATAACTGACACAAAAATTTGATTTGAATTCATATTAATTTGAAATCATAGCTAATTGTTAAAAGTAATTGCTATCTTACAGGTATTTTTTCTGATTGTTCAGCCAAAAAAGGATAACTGTGATAAAAATAACCATAGATAAAAATTTTTTAGAGAAAAATGAAACAAAGATTATATGTTTCGTTTATCATTTTGATGGTTTATGTGTTCTCTCGAACAAAATAATTTTAAATCAGGAGGGCTTTTATATTGTAAAGTCCATGATTTGATGGGGGAGCAACGGAACCTTATTAAAACAATTTGAATTGCGAACGAGAAATGTCAAAAATTATTTTTCCAAGAACCATTTGCTATCTTCAGCTAAACTTCTAGCCAACCTCTTCTAGATCATTTTAAAAACTGTTTAATTGGATATTCCCCAAGATAATAGAATAACGGGCTCTTGAGATGGGGAGATGGGAGCAACAGAGAAGATAACTTGACCAGAAAGAAGGAAAACTGCTTTTTTTCCTGTTCTTTGTTCAGTTGATTATTCCAGATGCAGGTGATCTTACACTCCTAACTCTCCACTGACCTCCGTTTCAACACTTATTTCGACCAATAGAAAAAGTAAAAATTTTGAAGTTCTCACAAGTATAATTGTGCTTTAACTAAAATATAAAAAACTCCTCCATTTCCTCACTGTCCTTTGATTCTAATAGGACATTCTAAAAAGTAAACTCTGTTCACTAACTTACAGGCAAAAACCTGAGAACCGCAAGAGCAACCGCTTGAAGAAAGAACTAAATTTTTTCCACCTCCTTGAAATCAGACTTAAATTGACTTTGCTGTTTGCACGTTAGTCTTTGTGATAGTGCGTTCAATTTATCCGAAACTTTTTTGGCGTGCTCTATTTGTCTGCACTTCAAATAAAAAACAGGTAAAGTTTTGCTCTTTGAGGTACAATTTTTTTCCAATTTTCTCCAAAACAGTTTTTCAGTTAATTAAGGGTTCTTTCTGAACTGAGAAGGGTTAAATAATTTGATTTCTTATATGGAAAAGGCAACAAAGGAAATAGAAAGAAGTTGTCATTTGAGAGTTAATCTGTTTTCAGGTTAAGGTTGGTTCAGAATAAAACATATTTTCTTCAATTGTATTTAATTTATCGAAACATCAATTAACACAATCCACGTGCGTACGGTTGTTTTTGCACAAAACGTCAGTATAGGTGTAAGAAAAAAGTCTAATTTCAAATGTCACGTAAAAATTGAAAAGAAATTTTTTTGCTTTGCTTGATGTTTATTGATCAAAAATAGATATTGTTCAAATGTAAGACAAATGAATGAAAGATTATTTAATACAACATTCATACCAAGAAAACAAAACTTGACACATTCAACAACTCTTATGATGAAGACTACTCTTATGATGAAGACGCGAGATTTGGTAACCTTTTAATTAGAAAAGTTTTCTACTCAGTCTTGAGACTAATTGATTGATAGAAACTCATAAGTTGGATATAAGTTAAATCAGTTGACATTTCGATGAAGAAAACGGTCACTTTTTGCTCTTTCTAGCGTGTAAACTGGTTGCTGCAGATTCTTTATGCAAGTTACTTTCTGTGTTTGTTTAGGGTATTTTTGCTTGCGGTTTATTGCTTTTATTGATTTTCAACGTTCTGAGAAGTTGCTCTGTTGACAACACATAGGGTTTTAATGTCAGTTAAATTTTTATCAAATTGAATGTAGCGCACGGTTGCACACATTCTGTGCTATCAAATACAAGTGCTCATCCTCCGCCCTAACTGCTCAATTTTTTTTTCAATAATTTAGCAAGTGAAAAAGCTGAATTCAAATAAAATTTTCAAAA
Organism: Convolutriloba macropyga; assembly: GCF_964194025.1. Lineage (NCBI taxonomy): Eukaryota > Metazoa > Xenacoelomorpha > Acoela > Convolutidae > Convolutriloba > Convolutriloba macropyga. The sequence continues at coordinate 19,994,817 of NC_134470.1, forward strand.
ACATACGAAGTCGACGTTCAATGATCTGAACATCAACACCTGATCTCAAATTCCCAATTTGCAGGGTTTTTGAGAATAAAATTGTTACAGGCATTGTGGGTTTTAATAGTTTCGCACCAAGAATGTTCATAAAACGAGAAACGTATTGGACAGCTGCAATCTATAACCTATTAATTTTGCTTTTGAGGTTTTCAATTTATTCGGTCCAAGTATAGAGTTCTTGAAAGATTTTAGTTCGCTTTCTTACTAGAGAGAGATCCAGATCAAGTTTGTCTCTGATCGAACCTTCACAGACAATATTGACCTTTGATCAGGCCGACGCAGACTGGAGTTACATCTGATCAGACAGACTATCTTGCGCTCGAAACTCTGTGTGCACTCGAATTGCGCTCAAAAACCGCTTCTGACCAGACCATCTTGCGGTCGAAGACCTTACTTGATCAGACTATCTTCCGCACGAGTTGTCTTCTGATCAGACTCAAGGTCAGACTAGTGTGCGCTCAATTTCAATTCTAATCATCCTCAAGTTACTTCCAATTGCCTCTGATCAGACTCAACTGCGCTCAAAAATGCCTCTGGTTGGATTCAAGTGCGCATATAATCACCTCGACCAGCATAAAGAGCGCTCAAAATTTCCTCTGATCAGATAAAAAAGCCCCCATTAGTCCTTGGGGAGAATGTTTTTAAACATTAAAAACATGCAAAATTTTTCAGTGACAAAAAATACGATTAAAAAAGAAAAATACTATTTTCTCGTTACCCGTCATCGGACAAGTTCCATGATCATTTTCCTGTCCAGACGAAGTAATCTGAGCGCACGATGCTCAGTTGTGCGCTCGAAGATGGTCTGGTTAGAGGTTTAGTCGATCTGGCACCTCGACTTGGATTTCATTGTTGAAACTCTTATAAGAAGTACTCCTGAAACAATTAACAAACCACTGTCAATTTTGTTTTGATCAAGTGCTAAGAAGGACAAAGCTCCAAGATTTCTTTGACGTATCTGTTTCACATCACATTGTTTTGTCTCTCAGAAAACTCACATCAAAAAACCAAGTTTATTGTTTTTCTTTGTTCCAAATTCAACTATTTTTCTTAATGGCATCAAAGAACATGTATACGTCTTGCATGCAATTTGAAAACAAACTTTGTGCCAACTGAAGGAATTCTCGAGCTTCCGAAAAAGTTTATCACCTTTGATCTTCTTCTGGCCAGAAAAAAAGACATCTTCTAGATGACTGAGAGAACTTTTGATAGAACCCATTAAACCGTTGTTTCTGTCCTGGGAGTTTATATCAATTTCCGGAGGACTTAATTCGAAGAACTTAACTCAGCTAATTTCTATACAGGTTTTTAATGTTATTCTGACTGAACAAGAAGCCTTTTTTAAGAAAAATACAGAAAAATAGCCTATGGTGCGGTTTCTTGTACCTACAATTTAATTTTTATTATCACTAGGTGACTAATGTTTTTGCTGTAAGAAATTGTTTTGCAAAAATTATTCACATTCGAGTGATTTCAACTATCCACTAAACGTCTTTCCATTGTCGCAGCACTAAATTTTAAACCAAACAAAAGATTACCACTTTCTCAAACAACTATTCAGTAAACATTTTGCAGTTATCTCAAAAATTCATTTTTTTAAAAGTTGCAAAAAATATAGCAACAAATTATTAAAACAAAAAATTAGCATTTTGCTAAAGAAAATTAACGACACATCAAAAAAATTATTTTGAAGTTTGATAACTGAAAAAATTTTTCTGTAATAAACTGGAATCTTAAAAAAAATTGTTGAAATTAATTTTTCCGTAGATGTTTTGATGAGGTTCTTAGTTGTTTTCTATTTGTCCTTGCTGATTACTTTGAATCTTACGTCAATAAAACTTTTTTTGGTTTTTTTCATTTTTTTGTGTTTTCTTAAATATTGTCTTATTTACCGAAAGCAAACAAATTGTTCACTATTTTACATATATCAGCCAGACGTGCAAAATTTATTTAACATGGTGCGCATTTGAAATATAATTTTTAACAGTTTCCATCAGTTTTTTCAAAAAGGGTTTATTTTTTTCTGAAATCTGAACATAGTTTTTCCACAGTAAGAGCCCCACTCAATAAAAGGTCTTATTGTTTCAGTGAAATGCTGCCTTTCGAATTGGCTTCACTTCTTAAAATCAAAATCTAAGTAAACTTTATAATCTGAATACAAAAGAATAGCTGCCTCAAAGTCTGGAGTTACCTTTTAAAACGTTTGTTAATTCATTTCGTCAGACCAGAGAGGAAACGTTTAGAAAGAAAAAATATTTTTTATAGTTCTACGAATTACGATCTATCTGTAACTTTGAATCAGGCTATCAGGATTTCTTTATCCTTTCGAGCATTTTTCGACTGCACTGGTCAACCGAGGACGATCAACGTTAATTTCAATGACTCTTGTTGCAGAGAAAAAAACTGAGTGCTTAAATTTCGATTTTAGATTGAAATTTAGTGGTGGTCAGCAGGCGCGCTTTGATCAATTTTCTTTCCATTTAAAATTAATCAATTCAAAATCCTTGTCAAATAATACGGAGCATCAAAATTTTCCATATTAGTTCATCCTGTGCATCAAAAATCTGTTCAAAACAAAAAAGACAAAGTTAGTTTTGGCCACGAATTTACAATTTGTTCCACACTATTTGATAAATTTGATCATTCATTATTTTCTAAACTAAGAGCAGTAGAAATGGTTATTATAAAAATTTATTAATGCTTGCGTTTTTGGCAATATACATAGAAAGGTATAACACAACCATAACACGAACCATTTGACCATAAAATAATAATTTGTTATAAGTAATTTTCTCATAGTGTGTGCGACCGCTTCTCAGCATGTTTAAAGTCTTTTACAACTAGAACGCAAAAAAATGTTCGACTGAAAATGAAGACTTTAGCCAGTTGGTTACAAAATGGGAGTTTTCGGCATGTGAGAACGAATTTTACTTTTCATACCTTTAAGCTATCAAATGATATACAAATCATAAGCAAAAATAGTGCTTCACTTTTCATACGAGTATCATTGATGAATGTTTTAAATACTATCAGATAATCGACCGCCGTTTTACCAAATTTATTACAGAAAAGTTTCTTTATATCTTTGATTATTGGTGAACGGAACATTTTTTTAGTAAACGCATGTTTTTTATTTTACCATAATTTTTTTATTTTTTAACACATTCGGTTGTTTTACAGATACTTTGTTCAAAAAGCGCACTCACAACTCAATATAAAACTACGATTAATTCGTTATTTATTGTTGATTTTATCGTAACTGGAACTTTGAAGTTTGCAAAAACCTTTCGGTCATGTGCTAAAGAACATGTCGGCTGTCGTACCGTCTGAACACTTTTAGCGCTTATCATCTAGAACAATTTTGTGCCGTTATTTATGTGAAGATAAAACAACCAACTTGTTCAACATATTTTCATGCTGATCAAAAGCATGCACATTTCTTGTTTCTTACTTAGTTCATAATAGTTATATTTATTTCTGTATCAATTTTGTGTTAGTTTCACGGTTTAATTAATTACCCCCTTTTTATCTCGATGACAGCAGATTGTATGAATTAACCAACTTTTCCATAACTCTAATGTAAGTAGAGACAGATCAGTGTCTTGATATAAACTTAAATCTGTTTACAAAATAAACTGCAAAACAGTTAAACCAATAATAGTCTGGATTGCACTTGAAATCAAGACTTGATTGCACTTGATTGCACTTTTTTGGTGCGACGTAGCACCGAAACCTCTCTGTCTTTAGAGGATCGGGATCAAAAATGTGACGTGTCCATCTTTGAAATTGTCACAGTCAAAATAATGTCAACACAACAACGCCGCAAGTAGAAGATATTTCGAATAATAAAAAAGTGATCGTTTCCTAAAAAAAAATTAAAAAAGAACTGCTCCGATAAATCTTATTAACTACTTAATATCATATTCAGAAAACATTTTGTTTTCAGAGTTTAAGTACGAGTAAAAGCGAATGTGGAATTTGTCTATTCAATCTGCAACAAGGAGTCCCGACCCCACTCAACCGTGTTTTCGATTTAATTGTCTGACAAATGAGGAAGAGATAGAAAACGTTCAAAAAATCAGTTATTATTCAAAAAATAATTGATTTATTTATTTAAAAAACCGCTTTAGCTCTATCCACTATGCAAATGAAGCAAGAAATCATCAGAGGGCCGACGATAACAACCATTAAGGAATGTAAGAGAAATTACAATCAGAAAAATCAAATAAAAATATCAAAAAGTACTAACGACCAAAACTCAAGGTCTATCCCGTTTTTCTGAAAAAACTTAATGAAATGGTCAAAATAGCATCAGATAAAAAGTAAACTAAACCCAATGACGTGTATTTCACCAGAGAATAGATAGGACCTGTCTTTTTTGAGATTAATTAAAAAGTAGTCAAAAAAGAAATGAGCAAAGTTAGAAATTACGTTTAAACTTTTTGAAAAAAAAAATTAAATTTTAAGTCATCAATTAGCTAAGAACTGAAATCATTCAATGGTTTCACATGTACCTACCAACAAAACCACTGAGAAGAGTAATTATAAAGAACCTCAATCAATTACAAAAGAAAAAGTACAGGAAAAATTCAAAAAACCGTTTCATTTTAGCGAGGAAACGGTGTCGTAATCTACACGATCAAACGATATTTGCCAACATTATTGAATAAGTCAAATGCGCTTTGTCTAAACGCCAATAATGTGACATGCGGCATGTCATTAATGCAGCAAAAGAAAACCTTAAAAAAGTGAAAATATCAAAAAAAAACAAATAAAAATTTAAGAAAACAGCAATTAAGACCATGTTATAACTCGTCTGAAAAAAGCGGCCATTTTTATTGAGGTTAAGCTAAAAAGCTGCAGAAATAAGATTTAAGACGACAGTTCTCATAAAATCATTATTTTTGATATCCATTTTTTTTTGAAACTGTAAGACATTACAACCGTAGGCTTTCAAAAAAATTGAGTCAAAAGACCACACAATAATACTAAAAACAGACAGAATTCAAAGCCAAAAAACCATATGCTTTTCGCTAAACTCTTTATGTACGTACCTTGACCTTATAGTACCAAAAAAGCATTATGTGTCAGTTGAAAGCAATAGATAGCTTATTTAATAGCTAACTAGATAATAAATTAGCTATTTGATTATTGCGACTCAGCCATAAAACTACAAACATCAAATGCTGGTAAATCTTAAGAATTCGTTGAATTAAAAAAATTGTCTGAGCCATAAAAATTATGAGTTTTACCGATAAAACACAAAAATGTTTTGTCAGACATTATTGAACATAATGGCCTTTTTATTAATTAAACCTTTATTTGAAAAAAAAAATATTTCAAAAGGATGGACCCAAATACAATTCGAATCCTTTTTCATAGCAAAACTCAAAGATGAGAGCACAACTGACAGTACCATCGCTGTGACGCAAAATTTTTCAAAAATTTTGCGTCACAGGTTTTTTGGTAAAAGGAAATCTTGATATATATCGAAAATAGACTATCCCCTTTTAAAGAAAATTTCAGTTAAAATTAGCGAATGACTTCAAAAAAAACTTATTTCCAGAAAAATTTTTTAGGAAACGGAGGAGCAACAATTAGCCCATTTCAGAGTAAAATATGGGAAGATTGAGTTAGCAATTTTCTTGTGCGCATCAACCGTCAAACTGGAGAACCTGAGCCAAAAAGTTGTATTTGATTCCATTTTTATATGAAAAAAAAAGAATGAAAGAAAGATGAAATTTGAAAAATTTAGCTGCCAAAGCAGTTGGTTCAAAACCGCAAAAATTCCTTTTCGGAACATTAGTTACTTTTTGTAAATTTTCTGCTTAGAAGTTTTCTGCTTCTATTACTGACCAGGAGCCAAATTGGTTGCTTAATTTGGTTGTTACCTCAACTTTCCTGAAACAAACAATTTAATTTTGCGCCAATCAATATGTTCAATTCAATAACTGTTTTTTTTTTCCAACACCGGCCATGAAAAGATCTGAAAAAGTGGATTTGAGTTGTTTGATGCCTCTTCAGTTTTTCTACAATTGTTTGATTTCTCAAAGTTTAAATTTTTCTGGCATAAAATGTTCATCAATTTCACACCGCCATTTGGTTTTTCTATCGAAACTGATTGAACTCGTCACAGCCGAGTGGAGATAAGTCTAACAGAATACTGTAATGAGCACTATTGACATACCTCTTCCTCCAAAAAAGGCCACCCTAAATTGGATTATTACCTGTTTAGTGTTATATTGTTTAATATGAGCGCTTGAAATAATACTAGCCGTTTTCATAGCTTCGTTTCATATAAGTATTTTGGGAGTATATTGGACTTATGTTTTTGAATTGGTTTGATAACAATATCCTAAATGAACGATTTTATTAAAAAGCCAACATAAGCTATAAAATTTCTTAAAAATTTAATGGAGAGTAGTCAAACGAAGACCAAAACTATTGTATGATTTTTAAACTTTATTGCAACAAAAAAATTGTTGCGAATTCTTTTGCATGGCGTTGCCTGAGTAAGAAGGACCAAAGTCAAAACAAAATTTTCGTTTGAATCGAAACTTTTTTTAGATTATAAAATTAGGGTCATCTATTCCCATCGCGCTATCAGCAAAATGATTACAAAAAGATTAATTTGCCGTCCATTGGATAATAGACCTAACATTTGATTGCGGGATAAGTTAGAGAGCAGTGCTGATTTATCCGATTGGATTCATAAACCGTCCTCTCTGAGTGTATCCTATTTTTCTGTGTAATACAAAGATAACTTGACGCGTTCTGATCTTGAGCCCAAATAATAAAAATTTTTGTCATTAATTACAATTCTGATGTTCAATTATAATCAGAGGAAATAACTCTCTCTCTCTCTCTCTCTCTCTCTCTCTCTCTCTCTCCCTCTCTCTTTCTCTCTCTCTCTCTCTCTCTCTCTCTCTCTCTCTTTCTCTCCCTCCCGTTCTCTCCCTCCCTTTCTCTCTTAATTACCCCTTGTGCAGACTTTTTTGCTCCTAAAAGTAGAAATGTTAATTTTTAGGTTACTGTGGGGTACTTTTTGACGTTGACTCTATGCGAACTGTCTTTGGAAATTTCTTTGTGAATAATTTATTACAAGAGTACTATTTGAAGTATTGAAATCAAGTAATTGTTTTTTTTGGCAATTTTGGTTACTTACTTTTTGGAAATTTTTGCTGTTCGGCTACTCCTTTTTGTTGAACTTTTGTCACCAAAAAGTGGCAGGTTACCATTTTCTAAAAATTTTTTTAATAGTTTTTATATAAACTTTTTATATAATTGAAACAAACTTATGAAGCTCACAGTCAATATCTAAGCTTGAAGATAAAAATATTTGCATCAAAAACTTTAATCTGGAGGTTGCTTGTTCAAACTTGACGATAACTGACATTAAAGGGCGTAAAAGACAAGACAACCAACCAAATCAAATAAAAACAACAAGCACTATATATATATATATATATATATATATATATATATATATATATATATAAAACCAAAACTCAATGTCTATCCCAATATTCTAGAAAAAATTTAAAAAGATCAAAATTGCATCAGATATATAGTATATTGAACCCACAGAATTGCATTTTACCGGAAAAGATATAGGACCTGTTTTTTTGAGAGAAATTAACAAGTTAGAAAAAACTCTTACATTTTTTGAAAACCATTAAATTCAAGGTCATCAATTAGCTGTAAATCGAAATAATCCGATGGCTTGAAATATACTTTCAAACAAAACCATTGAGATCTGTAATTATTCAGAAACTCAAATACAGACAAAACTTTAAAAAAAATCAACGAAACGGTTTCGAAACTTCTAGGGTCAAGGAAAAAACGCTAATAAGGTTGAATACAGTCAATTGCGCCTTATCTCAACGCCATTAATGTGATGATTAGACAAGACATCAATTGGGACCTCAAAAAGTGGAAAATATCAAAATTGAACAAAAATTTGGAAACTCATAGTATCAACGCCCAAAAATCATTGGTTAAATAAGAAAACTGCAGTTAATACTACATTATAAATCGTCTCAAAAAATGGTACCTCTATTTTTAATGAGACTATTCTGAAAAGAAGCAGAAATGCGACTACGCTAAAAAGCTGATACGGTAAGACATTACAACCGTAAGCTTTGAAAAAATGTTAATAGTTTGACTCGTAACTGCTTAGGAAGCCAATCGTACATTTTGTTAATGAGACTATGCCGAAAGACTACAATAACTACTGAAAACAGACAGAATTCAAATTTTCACGAGCAATTTTATTCAAACAGTGCTGAAGCCATAAAACCATATGCTTTTTGCTGCAATTGTTATGTACGTCTAATGACCTCAGTTTGCAAATAAATGCCACCTGTAGATATTTCAGCTTCAGTTTTTAATCATTCTGGTTTGTAACTAACTCAAAAAAATACAAAAAAGGCAATATAGTTTCAAAAAAATATATACAGCGCCCCAATAATGTTCGAACAACTTTCGAACTATAAAAATCCACAACTAGACCAAAACTGGTCTTGCTCTTGCTAATTTTCCATTAAAAAATATCTCTTTTGTAGCCGAAAAACATATTTGACCAAAAGTCATTATATCAAAAATGAATGATGATTTGGTTTTCTACCGAAATATATTGCCAAAAACTCCATTATGTGTCAACTGAGAGCATTACATACATTATTTAGTAGCTGCCTAGATACCAAATTAGACATTTGATTGACTAGCCTCAACAATAGGAAAACTCAAAAATTGGAAACTATCAAAAAAAAAAATTATGGAAACCCGTAGTATTAACGTCCAAAAACCCTTTTTTTAAATCAGAAAACAGCTATTAAGACTGCACTGTAACTCGTCTCAGAAAATGTGATCTCTCTTTTTAACCAGATTACGTTATAAAGAAATAAGGTGGAATGTGGCAAATCTCAAAAAATCATATATATAGTTTCAATAGTTTGACTAGTAACTGCTTAGGAAAACAATTGTTTATGTTATAAATGAGACTAAGTAAAAAAACTACACAATAATACTGAACACAAGCAGAATTCAGAATTTCACGAGCACTTTTACGTAAACAGTGTTGGAGTCATTAAGCCATACGCTTTTCGCTTAAATTGTTATTGCTGCTTATTGATCTCTTTTGCAATTAAAACGGACCTGTAGATAATTGAGCCTCAATTTGAAGTCAATCTGGTCTGTAACTATCACAAAAAATGTACAAAAAAGGCCAAACAATTTTAAAAAAAAAACAGCGCCCCATTACTATCCGAACAAATTTTGAACTATAAAACTTCACAACAAGTCCAAAACTGGTCTTGCTCTCACTGTGTTTCCATTTAGAAATATATACCATTTGTTGCCAAAAAATCTACTTGACCAAAAACTCATTATATCTTAAATGACTGATAAAATTTGGTTACTTATCGATACAAATTGCCAAACAGACATTATGTGTCAACTGAGAGCACTACATATTTTGTTCAATAGCTGCTTAGATAGCAAATTAGACATTTCATTAGCTAGTCTTGACAATAGGGAACCTCAAAATTGAAAAAAAAATCCAAAAAAAAACTTATAAAAACTTGTAGTATCATCCCCAAAAACTATTTTTTTAAAAAAAAAACAGCAATTGAGACTACCTTATAAGTCGTTTCAATAATTTCGACCTCCTCTTTTAATGAGTTTACTCTAATAGTTTGAAGAAACAAGATTGAGTGTGGTAAATCTCAAAAAACCATTTTTTTAAAATAATTTTTTTTGAACCGAAAGACATTACAACCGTAAGCTTTCACAAATTGAAAACAATTTGACATGCGAACTGCTTAGGAGGCCAATTGTTTTTGTTATTAGAGAGACTAAGTCAAAAGAACACACGCCAATACTGAATACAAACAGAATATAAAATTTCACGAGCAGTTTTACGCAAACAGTGTTGAAAACATAAAGTCATATGTTTTCCGACTCAATTGCTATCTACATTTATTGACCTCTTTTTGCAATTATATGGGATCTGTAGATAATTGAGCATCGGTTTTAAATTATTCGGGTCTTTAACTAACTCAAAAAAATATTTAGAAAAGCAAAATAATTTCAAATAAAATATACAGCGCCCCAAAACCATTCGAACAAATTTTGAACTATGAAAATCCACAACTAGACCAAAGCTGGTCTTGATCTCGCTGTTTTTCAATTTTATATTGGAATATACTGCCAAAAAGGGCATTATGTGTCAACTGAGAGCATTACATAATTTTTTTTGTAGCTGCCTAGATACCAAATTACACATTTGCTTGACTATTCTCAACAATAGGGAAACTAAAAAATTGGAAAATATCAAAAACAAAATTATGAAAACCCGTAGTATTAACGTCCAAAAACCCTTTTTTAAATCAGAAAACAGCAATTAAGACTGCAGTGTAACTCGTCTCAGAAAATGTGATCTCTCTTTTCAACGAGATTACGCTATAAAGAAATAAGATTAATTGTGGCAAATCTCAAAAAATCATTATTTTTCATTGTACAATTTTGTTCAAACCGTAAAACTCATTAAGGTTTCAAAAAAATTGAGCTCCAATTTGAAATCATTCCGGTCGACCCTCTTAATATTTGAACCTCTATATGAGAAAAGACTTAATTTTATTTTAGCTGTTAAAAACGCAAAAAAAAATGTTTCAAAAACTTAGACCTAAATTACAATTCAAATCCTTTTTTCTTGCAAAACTCAACGATGAGACCAATACTGGCCATGCTATCGCTGCGCGTCTGTTAAAAAACAAAAACTGTTCATAGACATATCATGATAGGTTTTTTGGCAAAAGAAAATCTTAATATATCAAAAAATAAAATATTTGTTTTTTTTCTAAATATCATTTTGAATTAGCAAAAGACTGCACAAAAATTTTTCCAGAAGACTTTCTTGGTAAACGGAGCAACAATTAGCCCGTATCTGAGTAAAATAAAGGAAGATTGTGTCAGCAGTTTTCATGTGTGCATCTCCGGCCAAATTTGACTGACAAAATGGAGTAAAAAGGCATTTTTGATATCATTTTTAAGGACAAAAATTCAAAGAAAACCAAATTTGCCAAATTTGAGCCGAAAACTTTGACAAAACAGTTAAATCAAACCCGCGAAGTTTCCAGTCTGGAACATTACTTACTTTTTTTTCTTATTTTCAATTCAACATCAATTTTTTTCTAACATTTTCTGCTTTTTTGGCCATAAAAATGTCCGAAAACATGTACTTCTTGAGTATATGAGATCATTTTCTAATTTTGCAAGCAGATTGAAATGCTTTTCTGTATTTCTATCAAAAAAAATTGAACTGGTCATTGCGGAGCAGAGGTAAGTCCAACAAAAAAAATTGAACTGGTCATTGCGGAGCAGATGTAAGTCTAACAAAACATTGTAATGAGCACGTTAAAATAAGCGTTGGATTAATATCGTTTTTGTTATGTGGTTTATTATTTGCACTTTAAACGTTACTGGCTGTTTTCAAAGGTTAATATCATATCAGTATTGTCAAAGTATATTGGTTTTTTATGTTTTCGAATTTGTTGGATAACAATAGCCTAATTGAACGATTTAAATTGAAAAATCAACGTAAACCTTAAAATTTTTTCAACTTTTTGTTAGAGAGGTTTCGAACCAAAACCAGAACTATTGTGTCATTTATGAGTTTTAATGCAAAAAAATGCAGCTGCTAATTTTCGTGCTTGGGGTCTTCTTAGCAAGAAGGACTTAAGACCAAAAAAATTTAGGTCTTAATTGAAACTTTGTTTTCTAGTTTTTAAAATTAGAGCCACTATTTCTCATCTTGCTATGAGCAATGTGATTAAAAGTACATTAAAATGCCATTCGATAGAAAATATATTAAACAATTGTTTGCTGGATGAGTTAGAGAGCAGTGCTGAGTGATCCAATTGGAACCGTAAACTATCCTCTCTGAGTTGATTCTGATTTTCTTTGTAATAAAAGAGAACTTGACGGTCAATTGTTACTTTTTTGATGTTCAATTATACTCAGAGGAATTAAATCTCCCTCCCTCCCTCCCTGCCTGCCTCCCTTTCTCTCTCTCTATCTCTCTCTCTCTCTCTCTCTCTCTCTCTCTCTCTACTCTCTCTCTCTCTCTCTCGCTCTCTCTCTCTCTCTCTCTCTCTCTCTCTCTCTCTCTCTTTCCCTCTTTCTTTCTGTCTCTCGCTCTCAATTACTTTGTGCAGAATATTGTGCTGTTAAATGCAGATTTTTTTGAATTTTAGGCCACTGTAGGGAAGTTTTTGACGTTGCTTCCATACAATCTATTTTTTGCGATATTTCTTTGTAAATAATTGACTACAAGAGAACTATTTGAAGTATTGAAACCAAATAATTGCTTTTATGTCAATTTTTGTTACTTGACTGTAAAAATTTTCGCTTTTCAGCTACTTAATTTGTTGATTTTGTTGTCATCAAAGAGAAAGCGGAAGCTTATCATCTTTAAAAATTTAATAAATTTTAAATTTCACAAAATTATGAATTTCACAGTCAAATTCTATTCTTGAAAAATAAATACTTTTGATTCAAAACTATAGACTAAAGGTTGCTTGTTCAAACATAAAAAACCGTAAAAACAAAAAAATGCATGGAAAACTTTTTCTTCTACCATCAAGAATGTTGGTAACTAAAGCAGGCCTTCAATTTTTGTATAGTTATTGGGCTCAAAAGAAAAGCAATTCAAATTTACATTATAGGGTAATTCAATTAATTTTTATCCTCATTTTTCTGAAAATTCAATATTCGACCATTTTGGCTAAACCCAGACCTAAATCCGAGTCCATATCAAGTTTATATGCAATTAATTTTTTGGTTTTCCAGTACTGGTCAAGTCTAAATTCAAGTCTTACAAATTTCTTAATCGAATTCTAAGTCAAACCCAACTTTTCAAAAATTTCGAATTTTAAAAAGGTTGGAATCGACATGGGTTAGAATTTCCAAGCCTTTACCACTACTTGGACTCAGACTGGTAACTGTAAAAGAAGTATTGTGATCATTGTTCTGTAACAGTAATCATGCTGGACCTTGTAATGAGATCTGACTAGCACTGATATTGACTTGGCATTAGTTCCGGGAACTTTATACTAAGACCTTGAATTGTAGCCTGTTGATGTAGCAGTAACGTGACTCTGTTCAAATACATAACTGAGAATAAGTTACGAGAAACAGAAATTTTTCAAATTCTACTACACTGTTTGGGTTATCTGATGTGTGGAAACGCTATGTACTAGTACTTCTATGAATACCAATATTCCTCATTTTCATTTAAACATAATAATGCAAATTTACTTTCTTTCGGCAAAATTTTCTTGATTTCCTCAATTTTAGGAAGTTTAGGACATTTAGACCTCTGTGAGCTTTCACAAAATCTAACAAGCAAATTGAAAAACAGAGGACAACTCAAAAACGCATGAAGTAGAAAAAATGTCTCGAAAAGAGAGCGTCTTCAACCAATTCAATTCTAACATGACGATGTTGCATAAAGATGGACGCAAGAGCGTAAAATATGAGACAGCAAAAAATTTAAACAGTTCAATCAAAGTTTTTACAGCGGTGCATATAAGAGATACATGAATAATAATTAGTAAATTATTAAAGTCTTCTTGACATCTGGTAAAATAAAAAGGCATAAAAGAAAATCTTTGGGCCCGCTGTTTGAAAAATATTACAAAAAGTTATTTGTGCTCATAACCATTAGAAAATAATGGTAAAAATGTTCAATGATTGACGTACAAGAGCTTACTAGAAATAACTCGAGCAGTAAAAGTATTATTTGGCTAATTACTTTGCATTTTCTAGCTACAAAGATATGCGCGCTCAGCAAGGCGAGCGTTTGACTTTGAAGACATGAACGCGTTGTGACTTTCAGATTCGAACAAAAATCTGAGATCAGAATATTGAACCAAACATCAATTATGGTCTTACAATTCCGAACAGAACTCAGATATATACATTATGGACAATAATGGTTCAGAACCTTTTAGAGATCATTTAACCTTCGTTAAAAATTTTTTCTTGAATATTTGCCTGATTTAAGAGATTTATGGGTTTTTTAATTCCGAAATGTATATTGCTTTACCACGGAGTGATCGATTAGTTATCCGAAATTAAACCTTTTTTGATTTATTTTGTATATTTACCACGTAAAAGAACGTCGAAAATAAATTTTTCAGAACAGCCGTACTTTTTGAATATTGCTGCAAAGTTATACGGCGCATACCAAATTCGGACGCTTGAACGGTAAAATTTGGTTAAAGTTGGCTTATTCAGAAATGGGTGACACAACAGCGGTATCGGCCCAAAATCACGCCCTCCAGTTCCCTAGAGGTAAAGAATCGTCCCCTAACAATTCGAACAACAGTAGTAACACTGAGAACCACAATGTACAAGAGTCTGTGCTCCCCGATCAACCTAAACTTTCCCGTTTCACATCTACAAATCGCTCATTTGGGAAAAATGTCAGAGGCTTCCTTAAACTATTCCCTCAAAACTCAGACAAACAGAAAACTTCTAGCCTTCCGCTTTCGCAGAAACCTGACAGTCGAAAGAACAACAAAACTACAATGCAAATTGTGAAACAAATGCAGCAGAAAAAAGACAAAGAGATGCAATATAACAATATGATAAAAGCAAAATCAACAGTTGAAATGTCAACAAACCCTTCTGCTAGTAATTCAGATCAAAATACAGCGACAGTAAACCCACTACAGGGCGCAATTTTAAAACCCCAGCATTTTGCAAGTACCTCAGAACCAGTAGATTTTGTATCGACCCCAGAACAAGGCAAGTTTCCCGAGTTTGACTCGAACTCTGACATTGTAAAACCGATTCCTCATCGGGGGTTTGTGCCGTTAGGGTCTGCGCCGTCGCCAGTTTTACCGAAAAGAGGGAGTTTCTCCAGGGAAGATCCAAACACCTCTCCCAGTAGTACCGTCAGTTCGACCGTCAAAACATCGCGAGAACTCATTCATCAAATTTCTAGTAGTTCAGCGGGAAATTCAACAATGGAAACGTCAGTTTCAAAAGGACAAAATCAAGGTCAAGCTCAGAGTCAGTTGTCAGGTCATACAACTTCAACCGAAGTTCAGACACCAGTTAGAATGAGGCCAGGTGCTGGAAGAACTCATTTTAGAGCCCGACCTCAAAGTCTGATTGAGAAACCTACGTATGAAGCAAAAATACCAGATGAAGATACCACAGATGACCCAAACCTCGGCGCTATAAGTCGCACAAGTTCCCTTGTTCCTACCTACACGAAAGCAAACGGAATCCGGAAGCCTCTAAAAGGTTCCCCAGAGGTTGACACTTCGAAGCCATTTGCTCCAACAATGTCATCAAAATACTCCTCAGGATCCGGGCTGATCAACCGAATCATTAGACAGAAAAACAGAAACTCAAACGCAGACACCGATTTCAGAACGGCAAGTCTTGACGCTTTAAACATGGTCAATAAGAACACACAACAGAGTCAAAACATGGCGCCGGCTATTCCAGGAAACCAATGTTCAAGTACCACAGCAGCTAAAGTTATATATGATCATGCTACAAAACAGTATTTTTCACCAGCAGATGCGTACAAGAACGGGATTATTGATGTGAACACTTTCAACAGATGTCGGGCAAAGAAAAGATTTCTGTTCCCGCCACGGTCTGGTTCCGTAACATCTATAACCTCAAATGGAAGTCGAGATGAATCGATCACCGGTTCCCAAAATAACTTTGTCCGTCGGATTGGAATCCACGATCAGAGATCAAATGAGATTTTGAATTTGGACCAAGCTTACGGTCGGGGACTTTTAGATGAGACGCGTTATAACACGCTCAAGAACCAAGAAATGGACGAATCGTTTGCAACAGGGCGACGAAGCTACTCGGCTTCAGCTTTGAACTTCGTGGCCAATCAGCAGGCCTCCCAGTTTTCGAAACCAGGACCAAGTTTGCGTTCGTTTGTTGGCGGCGGTCCTTTATCGCCTCAAAAAGTAAACACGGGCTACCCAGTTCGAAGTTCAGGGCTTCGAACACCGATTCGGAGAAGTTACCAGTCAACCTCAGGGTATTCTTCTCAGGGAAATTCGGGTCGAAGTGTGAACACACCCTGGAACCGAGGCAACAACCGGTCATATTCCTTTAACAGCGTAGTTTCAAACGAGTCTACAAATTCAACGGAATCACAGGGAAAACTGTTTGTGAAAAATCCGAAAACGAACGCTTTAGTCCACCTGGAAACTGCCAAAACTCAGGAAATAATTGATGAACAAACTTACGATCAGCTGAAAGCCCAGGAGGACCAAGGGGTGAACAAACATCAAAGTGTTGTTATTCCATCAAGAGTTCACGTGCACATTGAAACATCACCTGGACAAGTTGAGTCACTCAGTTTAGATGAAGCGCTGAGAAGAAAATTGATCACCAATGATCATTACGAGAAGGCAATAGAAGCGATCGGCAGGGAAAAGTTGGGAAAACGGGTGCATTCACTTCCTTTACCACGATAACAATTTTAATCGACATCGTTGAACTCTGATTACAATTTCTCTTTTATGGAGTTCTATTATCCCTTAGTTGTGCAGTACCAATTTCTGAATCCTATTCTGATTGTATCGAAATCGAAATCAAAATGGAAGAAAACGGAAAAAAAATTGTTAAGAAAATCTGAGACGAATTTGTGATAATATTTTGACGCTGTTTGAAGATAGTTAATAAACACAGAACGATTGAATATTTTATGTCGAGATTATTTTGATATCTATATCCTGATTGTATTTAACAGCTAACAATAATTTTGCAGAAACTTCCGCTATTTTAAATCGAACAAAACCAATACTATTTTAATTTAGGTGGAACAATGAGCAAGCAAGACTTTAAGCGGTGCTAGTATGTTCGTATCAGTATCTGAAATGTCTATAAACCATGACAACTAGTTAAGAGAAAATTACAGGCGAATCTTGAAATTGACCCACAAATAAAAAAAATTCGAAAGGTCTTAGGGAATTTTGCGAATAGTTAAAATTTCGTCAACGTAACCGGATATGACAAGCAGGAGAAATCATAAGAGAAGCAAGCATAATAGTATCCAAAGATTAAATGTAACCTAGCACGTTTCATAAACGTATAGACATACAAGTGATTCAAATTGTACTTCAACTTTCTGTACTGCACTATACATGTCACTAAAAATATCTTAACTTTTGTTTATTCAATCATTTTGTTTTTAAGTTCAGCCTGCATCAAACCAGGTTTGTAAGTACCTTAGGCTTGAAAAACTACAAGTAGGTACCTTAGGCTTGAAAAACTTTCATGTTATTTTTTCTCCAGAAAATGGATTAAACCTTCCAGTATCAGAGAACAGAAAGATATGTGCACCTTTCCTCTGTTACGACAACCTAAATCACAAATCCGCTAGCAATTATTTCACGCAGTACTCTAGCACTAAAGTTGCCATATGGATGAAAAATGGTAAATATTAGTAAGAAAAAAAGCAAAACAAAAGATCGCTTTTTGAATGTTGATATTTTGGAGTAAATTGTTTTCCTACTTGAGCTGTATTGGTATTGTCATAGGTTTTTTTAACATCGAATTTCATTCTTAAAAATTTTAGGAGGCGTCACTTTTCTAACTTAGCGCAAGTGCATAAAAGAAAAATTTTTTCGAAAAATTGATATGTGGCTCCACAGGTATAAACAACACTTTATAACACAAAATGAGAGACTTCACAGTGCTACCGCATCAAAACGCCACAAGTGGTAAAGAATAGCCAAACACGAGGTCAAAAATTTTCTAATTTATTTACTGAAGAGCCAGAAAGCAAATGTTCTGTTATCTGAATACTTATACTCCGAAGACGAAAGATCTAATGGAAAATTGTCAATGAAACAATGAAACAACTTAAAACTTCAAATACAAACGTTTTTATAGAATTTAAGTTTCTTCCTTCAAAAATTCCAGTCTTTGTCTTTAAAAAAGTTGAAATTGCACTAAGTTGTTGCTGAGTATGTACAACAACAGAGAGCTGAAAGAGTCTTACATGCAGTTGTATTTTAACGCAAAGGTAGGATACGTAATACGATAATTTAAGTTTTTATTAAAATAAATAGTTTATGAAAGTCAATTTTTCTGAGTTTTTTAGTGCATGAACAAAGCAATTCCCCGAGCGCTCTGAACACAGTTTATTGAGCGACCATGGTTCTTGGGCAAATATAATAATTTTTAAACTTTCAATTTAAAGACAAATTGGCAGTAGAAAACTGCGCTAAGGGGTGCAACATTTAGACCAACAACTGTAACCCACAGAAAACGATTAGAAAAACAAGTAATACCTAAAATTTATACTATTAAATCCAGTTGTCTCCTTAGTTTAGTCTTTTTTAAAGTTTAGTTGATCGAAGAGTTTTTTTTTAAAATATTTGAATCCGACAACTTACGCAAATGTCTTAGCATTTGATTTCAATAACAGTTAGTTAACAGTAAGGATTCCAGTTTAAGAAAATGCAGGTGGTAGTCAATCAGTTTTCCAGCTCGCTGAGTCAAATTGATTATCTGCTATGGAATCAGACACGTGAAAAAAATCAATCAATAAATTCAAAAATTGCCACACTATGTTTATTCACAGGCAGCACACAATTTGCGATCAAATATGATCTAAATCACAAGTTCATATCCGTAATTTTAAAATGCGTACTCTCAAAGATTTTTTAAGACAAAAGTAACACAAACTTCATTTGACCTAAAATTGATTCAAAGATTTTTTTTCATCATTTTTCATCATAAGATAGATTGTAGAAACTAAATGTTCTCATTGAGCATCTTAACGAGAATCATCTATTTTCAATCCGCAATTAGTAATCCGCAATTAGTATTTCGTGCAATTGATTAAAAGTAAATTGTTCTTCCATATATGTCCAATTGACACACTTATAGAAGTTACTAGAGCAAAATGTACGTTTTCAGCTCGATGAATTAAAAAATTTCAAAACTAAACGTGCTTCAGCTGAAAATCGAAACTTGTCGAAAATATCGCTCCTTTTCATCAAATAAATTTTGCTGAATAATTAGTTTAGCGTATGCAAACGCCAAATGCAGCCTTGAAATTAAAAATTCTAAATCACGCTAATTTTAAATCATGCACGAATCTCATGCAAACAAATGTTTTCTGTTACAAAACTGATCGCAGTGTTCTTGCAAGATATTCGAATAGAAATTTTTCAGTCTAATCAAAATTCTAATCGGAACCAATTAACCGAGTCGCAGAAAACAGCTACGTAACCAAAAAAGTATTATAAAGCGCTGACGAGACGCTAATAAGAAAGTGATTTTTGAAAACCGTGGCTATCATTTCAACTGATGAGATGATAAGACAATGCGGAAGACTAAAAGATTGTTCTGTGATCCATTTTTGTCAGATGTTTTAACTGAACAACTTTTACTTTTGTGCTCAGAAGACTTACAAACAAAGTAACGTGTCTTTTTATGAGATAACACTACACAAATTGTTTCTGCATTGTTCAGAACTGTTTGTCTGGGTACCCACAGTAGGCAATCCAAGATAGCCATAACAGGGAACATCAGGACGCTATTCCTCAATAAGAGCTAGCCTAGCGTGGGTTACTCACTTCAGCTTGGGTGATCATAGACACATGCAAGTATGTCTGCTTATCAGAGGCATTTTGGAAAAGCAAGGAAGTCTTATAAGTAGGAGAAAACACTTTATTATTTTAAAAAATAATGTTTGGTATTCACAAAGTGCGTTTTCAATGGAGCATCGGGGGAAAGTTTAGTTAGAACGCTAGTTTCTTAGTTTAGTTAGAACGTTTAGTTAGAACGCGAGAAGGCTCGTTCCCATTAGAGTCATATTCACACGAAATATCCCTGCGTTATTTCATATTAGGTGTTTGCGTACATATCTTTTGTTTGTCTTTTTTTGGAGGGTGTGGGGGGGGGGGGGGTGTTGGGTAGCTCTACAATGGGAACGAAAGTTGTGAACAGGAGAAAATTGTCTATAATTAAAAATAAAAATATGTCACGTAATATTGTACTATTATCTATTGATGACTGTCCATAGTTGCAGTTTCAATTCCAATTGGTGTCGAGCTCCTCCTTTGAATTTTGAAAGCCCAAAACACAAATCGCAGAATTCTTTTTCCGAGCCACAGTAACGGTTTCTGGAAACTTTTATTGATAGTCAAAAACAGAAATGGATTAATAGCCGAATAAACGTTGAACACAAACTTATCAAATAGCCACGCGAATAGTTTAAAATAACCCCATTGGAAATAGTATGCGTCCCCATTGGCCAGCTCAAAATCTAAGTATCTGGCATAATAAAATATGGACCAAAAGACGATCCAAACAAAGGTGGAAGTCAGAAAACAAATAGTTAGAGTTATGTTTCGTTTCTCAGCAGCTGTCAACAAAGTTGTGTTTCGATTCCGAGTTCCAGAATTCTGCCTTCTATGTACTGTCAATCGTTGTATGAATCTGACCCCAATTAAGGCATAAGCAATGAAACAGAATGAAGCCGGAATTACGAAGAATATTGTCATGTCACCCCACAGTTTAGCCTTTGGGTTCGGCCAGAAAGATTGGTAAACAAGAAAATTGCAAGAATCCTCTCGACCACGATGTATTGCGATTGCATGGTTAGTCCAGAGAGTCAAGTCTATAATAATAACTGTTAGAAAAGTGACAATATAAAATTTCTTAGTGAGTAAAGATTGAGCGCTGAAAGGAAAAAATATCAAAACGAGTCTCTCGAAAGCGTAGAATGATAACACAAAACCAGTTGAATATTCATTTATGATTTGACCTACTCCAAGCAAATGACAACTGTTGAAATACAGAATTTTTCCAAACCAATCATATCTGTGAAGTTTCCAGAACCAATCAGTGTTAGGAAGTGTGAATGCTATTATATCAACGACTGCTACTGAGATTATGTCACAAAATCCCTGCCAGAATATGAGAAGTGATCTTACAGCTCTCAGTTCTTTCACAAGACACAGACAGAGTAAGAGATAGAGGTTGAACGATATCACAAATCCACTGCAGCTGAGAGGTAGATATGTCAACTGTAAATCAGTTAGAAATTCTAAATTATTGATTACATAAATGTACGCATCGCTTTCGATGTACATAGACAATGGTTGTCTTGTAGTAAAGTAGTAATAGTGATAATAGTAATAATCATAATCATAAAAATAGTCAGAGTTATCGTCAGTTGTATTATCGATAACGTCATAAGTTGATATCACGACGTTTGATTCTCTGCTTGATGAATTTTGGGTAGCAGTCATTTTGATATTGAGATGAACTAAATTAGATATCTCAGGTCCTTATGTATAATTGGTTGACGTCTCTTTTTTGTTTTGATCAATCATTTTTGCCTCTAATATTGTACCAAAAGATTTTTTCTATTTTTTATTTAGTTCAACTTAAACAATTTGCTTCGAGACGTTTTTTGGTTTTATCTATGTTCTATATTTTCATGCTATTGTCATTGTCATTTCTGTAAATTTTATAAATAATGTTTTTGACCAAAATATGTTGTCCACAGCACCTCAAAAAGTTGCTTTGAGTCAGGCAAATTGTCTATCGAACTAACTGTTTCCTCGCCAAGCGAAAGTCAGGCAACGCTTCTAGTCTTTTGATTGATCTCATCATTTATTTATCTCAAACCATAATTGGATGAGGCATTAAAAATAACAACTACGCTGCGAGACACCAAAAACGATGTGAACTAAAATTTTTCAAATCAAAGTAATTCATTCTTACTTTATTCATCCCGTGACGCTAACTGCTCTTCCGTACTCTAAATACTTAAACGACGGGGTTAATCGTGGGACCACATATATAAAAGGAGAGTTCAACCCCTAGTTCTACTCTTGGTATATATTAAGTATTAAAGAAAGTTAAATGCAGTTATGCGAATGGGCGACGTATTTTTTCTATGGGTCAAAATTTAAGTTTTAACAAAAAATTAGCACGTCTTTGTGTACTCATAAATGCTCAAATTATTTAAACCTTGAAACAATCAGCCAATTACTTGAAAGCTAACTGGGATTCATCTGGTTCCGTTCTCATAAATTGGCTCAAGTTTCAAAAGACAGCTACTCACGCCGGAAAGAGAGCAATAACTTACAATAATCCTCATAAGATCAATTTACATAGGTAATTCAGTAGGTTTTCCAAAATTGCTTCAAAATGATCCAATGACACAATGGCACAATTGTGACAAATGACACAATGAATCTCAAAACATCTCTCTCTCTCTCTCTCTCTGCATTTTAAAAAGCATGATCACTTTTGAGCATGCAACATCTGATAATTTTCAGCTAGGATGTCATAAAATAGGCCAACAAGGAGAGGAAAATTATGAAACTGAGCAAAATACGAGAATGACAAAAAGTCGATCAGATTAAAATTTGCCGAACACAAAAAATTAAAAATTTAATGTATAATTTTTTCTTGCCCTTCTCATCAGCACATTATTTGGCGCACGTCATTTTCAACCTGTAAAGATACGTTTAACTCTTATTTTCGATAAGTTAGTACGACTAAGCTACAGCAATTTCACGTATTCGCACACGTGAGCAGAACACTTTCAAACGTGTAAATGATTACTTGAGAGAAAAATTAAAGAAAGAATCAGTTTAAAAAATTATATCCAATACATTAAATTTTTGAAGGAACTGCAGTTGAGAAACAAAAGTTAATTTGGATAGATAGATGTGCAATTACTCCTCGAAAAAAACGAAACGATACAAAACAAAGCAAAGTAAAAACAAAGGGCTCGGTGTTGTGCGTTTGCACATAATGTTCCAACTCTAATCATCCACATTTTTCTATTTAATTGTCTAACAAATAAAAAGGATATTGTGACCATTCAAAATCCACATATTGTTTGAAAACAAATGATGTTTGAGTAAAAAAATGTTAAAAGCTGAAATTATTGAATTAATCAATTCCTTGGGGCATTAGAGGGCCGATGACAACTTTAATTCATAAGACTAACAAATTCAAAACACCATTAGATAAAATTTACACTAAAACAATTCAATGGTCGTTCACTTGAAAAGGGATGCCACCTTCCATTTATCGGATTAGCTAAAATGACTCCAAAAAGAAGAAAAGGGATCAAAGCTAAAGAATACGTTTATTTTAATGAAACCAGATAAATTCAAAAGTCAATACAACCATTAGATCATAACCAAAAAACAACGTATATATCCAAATGTAACTCGTTTTGAAGACAATGAGACCTGTTATTCTTGAGACTGTGTCAAAAATTGAAATTTGCAAACAGCGAAATCACAAAGCTTGTGAGCCATTAAAATCAATTATTAACTGAGAAGATTATATATCTTCAGATGTGTCTAATTAATATTCAATGTCAAAAACATGTATGAAACTCAAGTTGTCTAATTCACAAAACATCTGCCATGAGCTATATATGTTTTTTAAAAAATAAAAATTGCTATTACAGAAAATGTATGGGACTTGTAAAGTTAGGATTAGGATACAAATTAACCAGAGAAATTTCCACCGATGAAAAACAAGAAAGACAAGCAAGAAACCAAAAATTCATTAGAGGAAAAAAATATGGACGTCAAGTAAAGCATAGATTATTCTCTAAGTAATTTTTTTAGATTTTATTAGAGCTTTCTTAAATGCCATTGGGACTTGTTATTTTTGATGTAACATGACAAGAGTTGAAAGTAATCACAAATGTAAACAACTATCCAAAAATCACATTATTCTTAAGAAAAGTTGTAGTATCAAAGTAAGTAAAAACATTAGCAATTGATTTAAATTCTTAAGAACGTGTATTTATGCTTAAATTGGAAATCAATGAGACGTAATCTTAATCAGAAAAGGTTTTAATAACTACGAGAACTGAAAAAATTACAACCAAACTTAAACTTTTAATAGAAATTCAGAGCAAACTTTAATTTCGAAGCATTTAAAACCGTGAGCAATTATCTAACAAAATTAATATTTGTTGATTTGGGTTTTCGTTTCAACACCACACGCACTCGCCATAATTGTGATAAGGTGAAAAGACTTCAGAAAAGAACCACATATTTGAACAAATTAACATCGTCACAGAGTTTTTTTACAAATCATAAAACCGTTAGTTAAAAAAATCAGTAAACAGATTAAATTCTAGTTCACTAGAGAGACGATTTTTGGTACCATTAGTGAGATCATTCTACAAGTTATTCAGGTTTATTAGAGGCAAAAAACTCAAATATAACATTATTGAAAGTTTTTTGAAGGTCAAAACAGCCATTAGGTATCAACCCAAAGCATTAGATAGGTTTACTTATTACTCCCTAGGTAGAAAATAGGATTGGTGATTGATGAGACTAAGTTGTAAGACTACACTAATTTGGACAATTTTCGGTAAAACTCACAAAAACATTTACGAATATATAAAGTCGAGGCCATCAAAAGATTGTATCTTTTCTGAAAAGTTGATATTTAATCATTGAGTCCCTTTTTTATGCAAATTGAGTCTATAATCAAGGAATTCTTGATCTTAAATGTGGCCTGTCTGCATTTGACAAGAATAAAAAATGTGAAAATGTTTAAAAAAACAAATGCCAACACAATTTGAGTCCTTTTGATTATAAAAATCCAGATGAGACCAAAACTACCCTTTCTATCGCTTGGGGTCTATTGGAAAACATGATTGGTCTAAAGCTTGGGTTAATACATAATTTGAAACAGTATTTTTTTTACAAAGAAATCTTACTCTGAACAAAATTAATACTAAAGTGATCAATATCACGTCAAATCACATCGTTGTTCACAAAAAACTTAAACCACGATAATTCCTCAGAAAAAACAACGAAAATAAAAAATAAAATAGACGTTTGAAGGGCTTCCTAATGAAATTACTCGCAATTCTCTACGATGAATTTTATCAATCGGCCATGTTTGACTGAACAAAAAAACCAGTTGAGCATATAGTTTCTCCCCACTTATCACGGGATCGGAACTGAAAATTTTCAGTGAAAGAAAAAAGTCCCTATACCGAACTCCAAGTGTATATCAGTGCTGGGCAATTGTAAATGCAGTTCTCCCATTTAATATATTTTTCTCACTTTCTCGATTGAAATTCGCTTCTTTGAAACGTAATTTAACGGCGCAAAAGGATAAATTTTGCCAGTCGTGGTGGCGCAGAAAGGAAGACAAACCGCTTGGGAGAGAGATTGTGGGTTCAATCCCCGTACCGAATTTTTTTTCACAATTGGCCCAGGTCTGACCATTGTAAAATCAGACTGAATGTAAGTCTGACCAGTAAAAAAAGTGACATGAATCAGTCTGTGGTTCAGTAATGATGAGGAATTGCATTTATACTGGCCCATTACTGAAGCGCACTTGGAGTTAGGTACGTGTCGAAGCAAGATATCAAGAGATATCAAAACCATAAATTCATATACGGCAGCTCAAGAAACATTTACTTCGATTTTAGTTAGTAATTTTTGCATGACTACAATTCCATTCAATATAGTCCTTTTTATATTGTTACCTTTCAAATAGATTGTCATCTACGTGCACCCACAGGTTCCAAAGTTGCGCAGGAATAGAATTACATTTTTTTTAATTATGTTAATAACAGTTCCAGATTATTCATAAAACGCTATCCTTTACTGAATTCTCTTCAGTTTAAGTGATAGCCCTGCTTAAGAATTTATTAAACTTGAAAAGAAACAAAAACAGTTAATTGATCCATCAAAATCACAAGGTTCTATAATATCCGGTAGTGCAAGAGTGGAAATATTTAAATCTAAGCTCATATAGTCATTTAGCCACAATTTGAATTACTCGGACCAAAATTGAATCAGTACATCACATTACAATTTCCCAGATTTTTAAAAAAGCAGTCTGAATGCAGTTAATTGCTTTAACTATAGTTGAAATTGACAAAAATAGGACACATTTGCCAGCTTCTCAATCACCATTTGCCAGCTTCTCTAGAATAGTTAGGAGACTCAAAATTTGAATAGTTCACAAAAGTTACTCAAAAAGGCTACTCGAAAAAGCTAAAAAGAGAAATTTCACAACCTCATTTGATTGCAAAAATTCAATCATTTTTTAGAATATCGCAAAATTTGGCGCAATTTTTCTTATAGTCTTTGACATCTCGGTAAGGTAACAGCGCAGATTTGAGAAAAAAGAGAGATGAGATACCATGAAAACAAAAATCTAATGAATCTAAATACCAATCTAATTTTCCTGGCAAGTATCTAAAATTTTATAGTTTTTCTTGGTAACCACACCCTAACAGTTTTAAAAAAGAAAAAATTGGAGAAAAAAATAAGACAGAAAATATCTCAAAAAATCCGTTGATGATACGACTCATTGAGCACTCTTCGTTTTGTCAATTCATTTTAATGCTCTTATGACATTCAATTTGCAGTTGGTAATTGAGTAAAAAAATTGTTTTATACGCAAATTACAAACGACACTAAACAATGAGGATTTGGAAAATCAATAAAAATTGTAATTAAAAAGACCACGATAGAAAAACAAAAGGAAAAACAACAACAACATAAACTAACGTCAAACTCAATATTTATTGAAAAAATACTGATTAACAACGCCAAGATAGTATCAGATAAAACCTAAACTGAACAAATCACACTGTCCTTCATTTCAAAGCAGTCGGGACTGGTCTTACAGAGATTCGGTAAATAATCAACGAAAACAAGGATTACATAGTCAGGAAAAGTCAAAGCAACCAACAGCCTTCAAAAGAAGCCTGAATAGGTTCTCACTTCCTAGGAAACCACTGGAACTGCTCATTGGTATGACAATGACTTAAAGTGCTGAATTGGAGAGTCGATCAGATTTGCCATTATTTAGACTAGGTGACAACGAAAACAATAGAATCAACAATTACAAATAAACGTAAGTTACGACCAAAATTTAACATCTACCTTTTAAAAAACACTTAAAAACTAATCACAAACACTTTAGATAAAACAAAAAAAAAGTCGAAGTACCATCAGCTGAACCATCAAATGGCAGCCCAAATGGCACCAGAAAAATGACTTATTTTTCCTTAGAAAAAACTGGGACTGGTCGTCAGTGAGTCTGGGTAACAAGGTGACAAAAAGATCGCAATGACAATTTTGAAAAACATTTTTCGATTTAAAAAAAAACAATGAATTTTTAAAAGGCATAAATGCAACAAAAAGTTGGGAGAAAACAGTGATGAAGCCACTATTCAATGAAAATTTTATCTTTCTTCAAAGCCAACAGAAACAGTCATTGATGCTGTAATATGATAAGAAAACAAAATGGAAACTTAAAATTAGGCAAATATCCAGAAAACTCACAATTTTCCAGGAAACTTGAAGCACTGGAGACATCAGACCAATTGTTAATAAACAATCACTGTAAGAATTAATTTTTTTAGAGAAACGTGTTTATTCAGACTACGCTCCAAGTTGGCCGAACTATCATAGAAAAATCAAAATTGAATATTTGACTAAATGTTCTTTTTCCAAAAGCCATAACAACCAAATTTTCTCTCATTAGAACTCATTTATACTAACAAAAACTAGATTGATCAGCTTGCAATTATTTATGAAGCAAGTTGCACATCTCAGTAGAGGAGTCTAAGTCTTTACAATACAAATAAAAAAGAATACAAGATCAATTCAAAAACCCACAAATTTTGTTTGAAAACACAGAGTTGACGTCAATATCAACAAAACTATCAACTAAAAACGAGATTTCAACGGCGTTAATTTTGAAAACCAAAGTGCCTTCGATTTAGAGGGACAATACAGAAAAAAAAACAACCAAAGGGACCACAAATATTAGTTAGTAAAAAACCCAAAAACTTTTTGGACAACACATGCTGTTAGTTGCTTTACTGATAGCACAAAGCCAATAGTTGCAATGTAGAAAAAAACATTTTTGTTTCCCGGAAAGATGGATAGGTGATGTCAATGATGAGACCAAGGTGCAAGTTGTCAAGAAGAAGAAAGGGAGCAGAGTTCAAAAAGTCGTTGATATTTAATAAATTCTTCCATTCATAGTCATTGAAACTATTTGCAATCAACATCAACCGTAAAATAAACTTGTTAAATTTACAAAAGGAACCCATGTGAACAGTCATTATCCAGAGTACGCGATACAACTAAAAATAAACAGTAAATAGGGGCCGGAAAGATTGATAGGTGATGTCAATGATGAGACCAAGGTGCAAGTTGTCAAGAAGAAGAAAGGGAGCAGAGTTCAAAAAGTCGTTGATATTTAATAAATTCTTCCATTCATAGTCATTGAAACTATTTGCAATCAACATCAACCGTAAAATAAACTTGTTAAATTTACAAAAGGAACCCATGTGAACAGTCATTATCCAGAGTACGCGATACAACTAAAAATAAACAGTAAATAGGGGCCGGAAAGATTGATAGGTGATGTCAATGATGAGACCAAGGTGCAAGTTGTCAAGAAGAAGAAAGGGAGCAGAGTTCAAAAAGTCGTTGATATTTAATGAATTCTTCCATTCATAGTCATTGAAACTATTTGCAATCAACATCAACCGTAAAATAAACTTGTTAAATTTCCAAAAGGAACCCATGTGAACAGTCATTATCCAGAGTACGCGACACAACTAAAAATAAACAGTAAATAGGGGCCATTATCAAAATTTCATTTCCTTTTTTGCAAGAAAACTGTTTTGAAGTGGATTGAATCATACGCTATTTCATTACTAAAGTTCTCTTATCAGTAAATATGTGTTCAATGGTGCCTTATTTCAAAACCAATGGGGTCTGTTGTTAAAGTCAAGACCTGACAAAGCAACAAAAAGCACAAAGTTTTTTGTCAAACCAGTGGTATCTAAGCCATATATCAAATAAAAATTAAAACAGAAATTAAATTTGGTTTTTAAAAAACACCCATATGAACCAAAATTTACCTAAAATGATTTTTAAAAGACATAGCCCCAATACAATTAGAACAATTTTTGGTTGTCATAAGCCACAATGAGAAAAAACTAGCCCTGATATTGCTGTGCTCATTAATAAAGAGTAATTGATTGAAATGTTAACAAAATAAAAAAATTGGGCAACAAAAATATTGAGCTATCAAAAAAATGACAATTTTAGGCAAGGATCGATGTAAGCTAGCAAAAAAACAGGCAAAATTTCTATTCTAGAATCTTCTTTTAAGAAGCCAAAAAAGTAGTCATCCTTTTAGTTTACTCAAACTGGTTTAAACTTTTATAGGCTTCTACTTCCATCAAAAGGCCTCAAACTGGGCCAAAGAAGCATATTTGTTGACAATTTTGATCAAAATTGGCGGAATTTTAAAAATTTCGGAATGTTTTGATTTTTTAAAGTTGTATCGAAAAACTCAGCATTCTGCTTCTATTTTTAAAGAAAAACAGTTGATACTAATATTAACAAGACATGTTTAACAAGTTTCAGAAAAATTGACCAAAATTTGAGCAAACTTTCCGGAAAAGGAGGAATATCAGCCGCTTAAAATTCAACCTCTATAACTGCAGGGAGATAACGAAGTTAGATAAAAAATCTTTTAAGTTAAGTATTTCACATTGTACGGTCTTCCTAATGATTTCGCTTACGCCTCTCTATGGTGAATACATCGATAAGTCTAAATTTACTGATCAAAAACTAACGAGTTGACAATACACTATTCTACACCTGGAATTAAAAGACCGTTCACGGCCAATTTGTTGCATGATGAGCGAATCCTTGACAGATTATAGAAGAAAAAGTTTCATTTGTTTGGGCTTTGTTTAATTTCTTTGACTTTAATGTAAAACAACTGTAGTCTTTGGCTGTAATTAAAACAACTGTAGTCGACTTTGGTTAGACAAAAAACCTGTCCTTCAAAATGGCTGGGCAATAAAAAGTCTGGAAATTGGCCAGACAATAAAACTGCCCTGGATTTTAGCTGGATAATGAAACTTTCCCTGGAACAATCAATACTCTACGTGAAATTTTATTGCTAAATTTTGTTTATAACTTAGTCAGTATTCGTGCTCCTTCATCTTTTGCAATTTCGAAGAACCAACAATTTATCCAAAAGCTGCATTGTTTTTTTTAAAAAAGATATTTTATAAATTTGGAAAGGAAAATTGAATAACGCCCCATATTTGTCATGGCTTATGAGAAGAAGAACACTACAATTGAACTACATAGTGTCGTTGAATCAACTGTTGTGGCAATGTAGTTCGTTTGCGATAACCGCTTTATCTTAGGAATCGCAAAAAAATCTGACGACTTTTGTCAGATTTCAAACAGTATTCTAAGTTAGACTACTCGAGTGCAAAACTGTTTAGTCCTGCTGATTCTTTATGTACAGAAGCACAAAAAGTTCAAAATCCGAATTTGCTTGCAAAAATTAGACCTATAAAAAGACCTTTGCCCATTAAAAGTTGATGCTCGACCCAAGATAACTATGAAAAGACGCCGCTTGACACAACGTGCCTTTTAAAAGACTTTTACTAGACCGATAAAACGAGTTTGATCGGACTAATGAAAAGAATTAACCTCAACTTTAACTAGGGTCCTCGACCGTGTAATTTAAGTTAATATTTAGCCCCACCCCAACTGTAATTATTAAGTCTTCTCAAATATTCCAGGAATAGACTAGGGTATAGTTGCTACCTCCACTAAGGTGGGCGAGAACCATTAGGCTGCACTGCTAAAAATGACTTTGGATATCTGAATTCTGTGACTACGCGGTTCGCAACGAATTGCAGTCTTATCATTGATTTAGTCACTGTCATGAAAAAATATATCAGTTTTGCTTGCGCTATTTTACCAAACAAAAATTGATTTTTTGTAATGGTGCATAAATCCACCTCCTATTAGGCTACAAAAACCACTTTTAGTGCAAAAATTGGATTATTTGGTTCACACAATATCTTGAAATAATTTGTTTTTCATAACGGCGTGACAGACACAATTCTCATCAACAATTTTCATTCCTCGTACATGAGATAATACATTCTTCTACGAACACCTGACGAAATCCGACATGTAGATGCGAAAATCTTCAGTGGTTATCAAACGTAGTTCCTCACTTATTTTCCGTTATGCTAACTATAAAATCAGAACCGCCGTATTGGATCTTTGTCACCAGTGCAACAATAAAGGTCACATCTCTGGTTGAACTCCCCCCAGCCCGGAGCAGCCTCGAATCGGCCCATTTTCCAGATCAAATCACTTTTAGCTAGAATTTCCGAAGTTAAATGATAGTCCTAAAAGAGCTCTTGTAATGCCTTCAAAAGTGAATATATCCTTGCAAAATCTCCGTCTTTTCGCTAATCAGACGGTTTTCTGGTTGAACTCTCTCAAGAGAACCACTATAATTATCTTACCCGAAAATCTAATTGGTTCTCTATGCGTTTACTAACTCTACAAAACTAGAGACGCTGCATTACAAGGTGTCGTGCAACAATCAAGTCAGAAGTAAAACTTGAAAAAACATCGACTTTTGTCCTTATCGCAACCAAAACGAGTTGGTTGTTCCCGCAACTTAAAACTGAAAAAACTTAACAAACTGTCTAGAACAATGTAATTGAATCCTTATCTACATTCTCTTACACAAGGTACACGGAGAAACTTACAGCTGTCTACGATGCGGTTTGCAACCCGGCCAGCTCATATCAGACCAACTTTAGTAACATAAGGGGTAATTTGATCGGATTAGACTAAATTGAGTTGCGCACAAGGGTATCAGGTCCTAATTTCCGTCCAGGACTAAGGGTGCCAGACCTACTTGGCTTTGGCATTGGAGCCACCATACCAACTTGGGTTTCGAACTGATTTCGCGGGACATACTGGGATCGCTCACATGAGATAATTAGATAAAACGTTTAAACACTGTAGTAGCAGTAATCATTGATATTTTATAATCTGAATATTGTAATCAGAAAAAAGAGATATTACTTTGTATAAATAGTTTCTGTATTTTTTAGAGAAAAATACGACTAACAACAAGGAGGCTTGGTAAAAACGACTAACAGCAAGGAGGCTCATCCACAACTTTGGCATTATTTTCTACCAAATGAGGAGCGGATAGAAAACCCCTAAAAACTAAAGTATTTTTTCAAAAAAATGGTGTACGAACAAAAGATCGCCTCCAAAGCGAATAACTCAGCGGATTAAACAATGCCGAGTTAGATTGATGATATCTGCCATTACGAAGAAAGCCAGTCAAGACGAACAGCAAAATCAAAAAACGACAACAAAAACAATGGTTACATCCAAAACTTTATGACCATTTTTAAAAATTGACCTAATAACAAACTCAAAATAGCGTCAGATAAAGCTGAAAATAACAAATTAACAAAAATTTGCGACCAGTCTATAATAATATGGCTTGGTGACAATTAGACGAAAAAGAACAAAAAATTAAAAGTTAAAAGATTGGCTTTTTTTAAAAAACAATTAATTTCAAAGTAATAAAACCACTAGAAATCAACAGAAAACATTCCAAATGTTTTTGCTTAACCGTATGTTTATAGGAGGGCATTAAGATCTGTTGTTATTCATTTTTTTATACAATTACAAAAAGAAAAACAAATAGAGACAACAAACAAAAACTTAACTAAAACTTGCCAGAAAACGCTGTCGAAGCCGTAAAGCCATATTTCGCCCCTATAAAATGTTCGATTGCGCCATTTTCAAAAACCAGTGGTGTGGTACGTGACCTATCACTAATGAGATTAGATAATAGGTAGACCAAAAAGAAAAAAAAAGCAAGTTTAAATAATAATTTTTTAGTTTTCGAAAAAAAAGATTGAAAGTCATGAAAGCCTTTAGTTACAAAATGAAAGAATTAAATAAATTCAAGATTTATCCAAAGGAAACCGTTGAGAGCTGTAATTGGTCTTAGTATGTTCTACGATTACAAATAAAAACGTCAAATAAATATGAAAAAAATCAAAAATTATTTCTTTTTTTTGGGAAAAATCCATGTCGTTGACAGTGAAGTTATAAGGAGTTCATTAAAAACTTATAGATTTTGTGACAACAATCTACTGTGACACCTTCCCATGATATCAAAAACGTCATATTTGACCTGTAATTGACGAAACTAAGTAACGAACAGAAAATAAAAAGAACAAAATTGCGAAGTTAAAAAATTGTATTTTATTTTGAAAACAATTGCTTTCAAAGTCACAAAGGTCATTACCTATCTACTAAAATGAAAATATTGGCTCATCTAATTTCCAAAAAACCAAAGAAACTTGTTAATGTCCTGGAAAATTCATACGAATGGAAACCAAACAAAGTAAAAACGACAGGTCAAGACAGAAGTAAAAAGAAAATAAAAAAATTCTTTGAGAAAGTTTTGCCGAAGCTGATCAAACCATTATTTATGCCTTTAAAGATTTTGATATTTTCAATTGTGCCCTGTTTTGAACGCCAATAAAGTAATAAGTTTTTTTTCAAAAATGTGATAAGTTGACAAAAGGACACAAACTGTGAAAAATGAGCAAATGCCTAAAAATTAAAAAAAAATAAATCTGGTAGTATCAAAGCCAGAAAACCATAACTGATGGCGTAAAACCAAAACAACAATTAAGTTAAAATTCAGTAAAAAGAAGAAGCAAAATCTGTTTCTGACACTAAGCTCTAAGTTGACAAAAACAAGAAAAAATTAAAGGCAAGGTTCAAAAAGCCATTGTTTTTTTAAAGTCAAATATTTTTAATTGTCAAAACGACCATAGGCATTCAAGTACAAAAGTAGATACACTCAATTGGAGCTGTTTAGGAAGCCAACTAGACCTATCACCATTGAGAGCAGATTTGAATTGTTTTGTTCTTTATTTAATATAAGGGACCGATTTTTCTTAAAGAACGCTAATAACAACCCGAATTATGTTTGGATTGTAACAGTCCGAGATCGGTCCAAAACTAGCCCTTCTAATGCTCTTTGTCCTTTAGGAACATTTAATTTGTCGCATTTTTATAGATATAGGTAGTTCGTTTGTTAAAAAATTAAAAATAAATGCCGCGTTGTTGATAATCATCGAGTAAAAAACGCAAAAGAAACTGCAGAAATTTAATTACAAAGCAACCTTGGTGGAATTGGGAGTACACCTAGCCCCCTTTGGAGTTTACAAATATTTAGTTAGTGACTTTCGGGTGTGTAATTCCGGCAAGTTTAATCAAAGGGGACCAAAGAAGTTTTTTTCGTGCTATTTTGGATGAAAAGCTATATTTTAAAATATTTTTGAAAAAAAAATTATATCAAAATAGTCAACAATACATTTTTGTCTGTAAAAATAAAATGAACCTCACTATTCATAAAAATTTTAATATCTTCTAGCAAAATTGAAGAAAGTTTAGTCCAAAATTCCGGAAAAAGGTGAAGAAATATAACGCAAATAGGTGTAATATTCACAAAATTTTAAACATCGATAACTCGCTCTAGAAAATGAACATCAAAAAATTGTTTTAATTCCATGTTCTACTCTGGACGGGCTTTTAAATGATATTACTCACAGCTCTCTACGATTAATATATCGATCGGTCAAAATTGTCTGATTAAAAAAAACCCATTTGAGTGTATAGTTCCTCCCCCTCAAGAGGGGTCGGAACAAATTTGAACTAAACAGCGTTAAGCATTATTTAGTCAATAGCATGTTTTGCTATTTATCAACTAAAATTAGATTTTTTTTCAATATGTTCGCGGTTCACTATCACATAGTTTTGAAGGACCTGCTGAACAACTGCTCGAGCTTACTTACCTAAAGAATCAGCGTTAATCCTAAAATTGTTTAAATTGTCAAAAATCTTTTTTTTCTACAAAAACCTAAACCTGAAATAAAGCAAATGCCATGCTCACCTGAAGAGTGAACGAAACAGAATGATCATTGTCAGCTCAAATAATCTAAGAAAGGACTTTAGTGGTCTGTAAACTCCACCCGAAAATAGCACTCAGTTATTTCAGTACTGAAGCAAAGTAAATAGCAGATTTCTTCAGGCTGATTTTGACTTAACCATTCTGTGTTTGTGTCAAATATAAGACGGGCAAGTCTAATGGTCCGTGAAAAAAAATCATCTAGGTTCTAACTTGCACATTACTGTGGAATTATTTATTTTCCCCAATTTTATTTTAAACTTGGCATTTCAGCGATCAAAAAAGAACAGGCAAATTTAGCATAACAGGCAAGCAGATTGTGCACATTAAAGCAAATCAAAACCAAAATAATGAATTTGAAAAACTTATCCCAAAAATGAAGACTTAGAAAATCAGTTCAAGAGTAAACACGTTCCAACTGTTCGGAAACGTTTACGGAAGCAATTGTTTGACAACGATTGCAATTCACTGCTTCAATTTTTTCCGATGAAACTTGGTTGAAGTTTCATTTTGAGCTTATTTATATCCGCAGACATTGACAGACATTGAAAATGTATTATCTCCCATCGCCTGTATTACTCCCCCAACACCACCCACTAACCTAGTAACCCACCCATTCACTTCTCCCCCAGACACCAACCATCCTATGGTCAAACTCAATTTTGGCCCTCTCTGTGACGCGGTAGGTTGAGAATACTCCTTCTTCATAACCCAAAGGATTGTGAATAACCCTCATTTGAAATTCGGAAGATCATTGCCCATTTCTTGACCGCGAACATCAGGAGAGGCGCGTACATTTGTCAGACTAACCTGGTAACGTGTCTTGACACAAAACTGCATGTTTGACATGTTTTTTTTCTCGTGGGAATACTTTTGATTGGTACGGAAATTTAAGGTTGCTACTTTACACTGCTTGTAAAAGCATTCCATTTTTGTTCCGACCCCTCTTGAGGGGGGAGGAGCTATATACTTAAATGAGTTTTTTTGTTCAGTCAATTTTGACCGACCGAAATATTCATCGTAGAGAGTTGTGAGTGGTACCATTAAACAGCCCGTCCACCGTAGAAGAAGGAATTAAAAAGATTTTTTGAATTTCGTTTTCTAGAGAGTCATCGCGGTTTAATTTTGTGAATATTAGACCGATTTGCGTTATTTTTATTCACAATTTCCGGAATTTTTGCCTAAAATTTCGTCAATTTTGCAAAAAATATGTAAAATTATTAACAATAGTACTGTTGATTTCTTTTAAAGACAAAAAGTATTGTTGATTAAATTGATTTAATTTTTTGGCTAAAAATTTGGCTAAATATTTCAAAATTCAGCACTTTTCATCAAAAATTGCCCAAAGTAGCTTACACTCAGAAACAACCAACACAATCTTTAATCTCTGTAAACATTGAGAGTAGAAGAAAAAAATTTTGCCGTTATTTGCTATTTTTGCTCTAAGATTATCAAAAACGCAGAATTTATACTTGATTTTTTAACTAAATTATCCAGATCTATTCAATTGAAACAACTGAGTGTCCTTAATAGACAATTAGCAACAGCAAGGCTGATTTTGGTACAATCTTGGACTGTTACAATCCAAAAAAAAGATCGGATTGTAATCAGTCGGTCTTTTTCTTATAAAATATTTCGACCTTTTTTTTCTTAATTAATGAACAGAACAAATCACACTCACTGATGATAGGTCGAATTGGCTTCCTAATCAGTTCAAAATTCATGCATCTAGTTTCTTCACTCGAAAAACTTTGCTCGTTTTGACTTTTAAAAATGTTTGATTTTTAAATAAACAATGGCTTATCGAAATGTGCCACTACTTTTCTCTTAATTTGGTCAAGTTGTACCTCAGTGTCAGCAAAGAAAGAATGCTTCTTCTTCCTTTTTTTCTACTAAATTGAAGTTTCATCTTTTTTGCGGTTTTACGCGTTAAGAGTTGGTTTTTTTGGTTTTGATACTACTAGATTTCACAATTTTTTTTGATTTTTAGGCAATGGCCTTTTTTTTTCTTGTTTTGTCACATTATCGCACTATTGAAAGTTCGCATATAACATTATTGGCGCTCAGAATAAGGCACAATTGAACAAGTGAAGGTCTTTACAGGCATAGTTTATGAGTTTAACGGCTTCGACGCCCCTTTCTCGAAGAATTTGATTGAACTTTTAACAATTCTCTTTATTGTCGCTTTTACTTTGTGTTTTTAGTAAGATAAAAATTTCTTGGATAATGATAAATTTCATTGGAATCTTATGAAGAAATAAACGAGCCTATAATCTTATTTGAGAAGATAGGTAATGGCTTTCATGACTTTGAAATCAATTGTTTAAAAGAATTTTTGATATTCTTATTTTTGATTTGTTTTACTATTTGTTACCTAGTCTTGTTAATTACAGGTCACATTTGACATTATTGTTGTCTAAAGAAAGTGCATGTGTACGAACTCTAATGCTTTTAATGAATTTATTGTGAATTTACTGGCTTCCAGACGAGTTTTTTGCAAAAAAAGTAAACTAATTTTTGATTTTTTTTCTATATTTGACGTCCTTTTTGTAGACGTAACACATATTTTGAATAATTACAAGTCTCAAACGCTTCTTGTCGACAAATGAACCTAATTAATCTTTTCATATATTAGCAAATGGCCTTCATGACTTTGAACATAATTGTTTTCGAAAATAACCACGTGTTACTTAGTTTCGCCCATTTTCTATTTTTGGCTCTTTGTTACCCGTTTTTATTAATGAAAGGTCTCATGCTACTTTTTTGGCTTCGGGGAAAGTTCTTTTGGACATATTTTGGGGGCGCAAAATTTGCGTTTACGGCTTTGACAGCGTTCTCTCGAAAGCTGTAATTGAATTTTTGTTTAATGTCTCTATTTGTTGTTCTTTTTGTAACCGCATAAAAAATTGAGTAATGACAGGTCTTATTGTCTTCCTTCAGAGTATGTGATCATAAATATGTTGGATGTTTTCAATTGCTATCTAATGGTTTTCATTTCTTTTTAAAACTTTTTCAAAACTGTTTTTAAACAAATAAGCCAATTTTTTAACTTTGCTGTTTTTTGTTCTTTTTTGTCTAATTGTTATCGAACCTTATTACGGAATGGTTCTATAACTTTTCTGGTAAAGTACCAGTTAGTTTCAGTTTTATCTGACGCTATTTTGACCTTGTTAATAAGTTTTTTTTAAATGGACAAGGTTTTATGTGCGAACTTTATGTGCGAACGCACATAACCGAGCCTCCTTGCTTATGGTATGGTAACATTTTATTCAAGTAAAAATACTGTTTCGGTACTGGTTTTGCCAGTTACAATTTTAAAATACTGGTTCAGTACAGAAACACATTGGGTGTTGACTGCGGGTAGTGCGACCACTGGACTCTAGGGGGACCCAAAGGAGGTAAGATAACTGGTGAATGCAGCAATCATTGAGTTCGATACAATGCAATTTGGATCTAATTAGTTTGAAACCTCGTCATTCACGTATATTGGGTCGGGTACGTCATCCGGGGCGTCGACCTATGGCAACAATACGTCCGAAAAGATCAATACAATAGCTGGAAGTTTCCCGTGCTCAACATTTGTAATGCGACACAATGCAGTTTTAACCCATTGTTCACTTCAAATACGTCGATGTCTTGCCTATAAGGGTCTTTTTTCTCAAAACAGACATAAAACTGATAATCAAAGCAGCCTCAAATATTCAATTATGGGAGACACAAAAGGCATTTTTACAAAAAAAATAGTGCCCCAGATAAGTCTAAGTCTAAGATAATTATTTATTTGATTAAAAAACGGTTTGCGGGGCGAATTTAAAGGTATGAACAAAGCTGATTTGAAGTAAAAACGCCTTTTCAAATGGGGAAATGGTTACAAACAGATGCTAATTTTATTTTCCAAAATTCCCAGTTTACAGCACGCCCCCTTTTTAAATCAAATTTGAAAAATCAAAATGAGTGGAAACAACGAGGGATTATCTAGCAGTGCAGCAGATTTTGGGATCCCCAGTTTTGGGATTGGGAACTCTTCAACAGAATTTTCCGATTATTTTGTTCAAGAACACTTTCATACAACGACAACACAATCTCTTACTACCGAAAGACCACCACCGAGTACTGAAAGGATTCAAAATCTTGCAAGAGTTATTCGGGAAATCTTGCAAAGGGAAATTTATAGTTTTTCCGGTGAACAGACAAAATAGTCCCAGACATAATAGTCTCAGACATAGTCCCAAGACAAAATAGTCCCGGACAAAATAGTCCCAAGTAGCAGAATATTACCAGACAAAACAACTCCAGAGAAAATAGCCAAGTAGAAAACATTCCTAAATACCAAAAGATTACCAGACGAAAAATTACCTGACCAAATGGTCCGTGATAAAATAGTACCAACTAACTATCGAGTTAAAACTATGCACGCCAAATAAAAAGGATACTCCTCAAGTATGCATAGGATTTTATACCATTAAACTTTTATAAAGATAAATACAACACAGATTTTGTTAAATCTGTTTTTTGTTGCAAGATTGCCGTTCAATCACATTTCATATCAAATAAAAAGGAAGCTTAACTCATAGATTAAGTTTGTTGTTCATTCGTAGATTACATTCGCAACTGTTTAAGAAAATCTTGGGACTATTTTGAACTGGACTGTTTTGTCGCTTTCTTCCTAGTATTTCGTTAGGGATTGATTATTTCACCTGTGAACTTTTTGCTAATTGGGGTCGTTTTGTCTTGGACTATTTTGACTAGGATTTTTTTTTGCCTGGACACGAGTTTTTCCGTTTTATTGCAAGATACTTGCAAAATTCAATTTCAGCTCGAAGCTTGGAATCATTTTGCAAGAATCATGCAAGATTAGAATCCACTCATTACAAGGGCCAACACCACCTGTGTTATTTATAAGCGATGCCTATCTCTCTCTCGCGGAGCATTGGGAATTCCTTGCAGGAATCTGTTTCATTACACCTGCATGAGTGTCTCTTTAATACATTTAAATAAAAATCAAAAATTTAAGCTTATAAGCAACAGTTTGAGTTGTAATTAGGTAACTAGTAATAAACGATCATTTTTCTTTATTTTTAGTATCTAATGGACAGCTTTTTTCCGACGTTAAAGCAAAATTCTATAATTTTTAGAAAAGGTGATCCATCTTCCTAGACGCTGCTCTAAACATGGCCACAAATTTTCACGTCGGTTCTGATCTGAATTGTATGCTGACCACTCCAGTAGATTCCACATCTTTTTGTGGGAACGCTTTTTGAAATTCGAGGAAAAACTAAGTGTCTAGCTGGATTGGTCATCTAACAATCTATTTCACTCTGTTTGATTCGATTGCATGGCAATGCAGAATCGATCATTTGTTCCAGACTAAAAGACATTTGACAATCTCGCCTCCTAAGATTCGAGCTCTGATCTGATCTGTGAAATAAAAACAACGCCACAGTAGGAATGGTTTTTGGAAATGCTATTGCGTCGTTTTGACAAAACACTCATGTTTTTGTCGTATTTTTATGGTACGCTACATGAAACAGATTCCAAATACAGATTTGAGAACAAAGTATCTGCCACTAAGTTGCAGCGGATTTGTGATATCGTTCAACCTCTATCTCTTACTCTGTCTGTGTCTTGTGAAAGAACTGAGAGCTGTAAGATCACTTCTCATATTCTGGCAGGGATTTTGTGACATAATCTCAGTAGCAGTCGTTGATATAATAGCATTCACACTTCCTAACACTGATTGGTTCTGGAAACTTCACAGATATGATTGGTTTGGAAAAATTCTGTATTTCAACAGTTGTCATTTGCTTGGAGTAGGTCAAATCATAAATGAATATTCAACTGGTTTTGTGTTATCATTCTACGCTTTCGAGAGACTCATTTTGATATTTTTTCCTTTCAGCGCTCAATCTTTGCTCACTAAGAAATTTTATATTGTCACTTTTCTAATAGTTATTATTATAGACTTGACTCTCTGGACTAACCATGCAATCGCAATACATCGTGGTCGAGAGGATTCTTGCAATTTTCTTGTTTACCAATCTTCCTGGCCGAACCCAAAGGCTAAACTGTGGGGTGACATGACAATATTCTTCGTAATTCCGGCTTCATTCTGTTTCATTGCTTATGCCTTGATTGGGGTCAAATTCATACAACGATTGACAGTACATAGAAAGCAGAGTTCTGGCACTCGGAATCGAAACACAACTTTGTTGACAGCTGCTGAGAAACGAAACATAACTCTAACTATTTGTTTTCTGACTTCCACCTGTGTTTGGATCGTCTTTTGGTCCATATTTTATTATGCCAGATACTTAGATTTTGAGTATGCAGACGGAAAGCAGTTTTACTTTGAGTGGGGGTACTTTAAACTATACGTCTGGCTGTTCGATAAGTTCGTTTTCAATGTCTATTCGGCGATCAATCCTTTTTTGTTCCTTACCATCAACAAAAGTTTTCAGAAACCTCTAATTTGGTTGGGACGAAGGATTATACTATGCACGTTTGGGGCTCTCAAAATTCGAAGACGGAAAAGTGCGGACGGAGTAGAGGCAGCCACAATAGAATGTCATCAATAAAAAGTAGTAACGCTTATAAAACAAAAATACAGAGTTGCTGAAAATATGAAGAGATTTTTATCGACTGCTTGAACGCTGTTTAAAAAGACATTCTCATCCCTGCTGTATGTTAACTTTTAAGGTTTGTTCGCCCTATGATTAAATTCTAATTTGCATGTTAATTAAACAGAAACTTATGACTGATATGGTAAAATTCAGACAACCTCGGCTGCAGGTTTGGGTAAAGCTCGCAATTGAAAGTTTCAAAATGCCAAAAGTTCATGGCAAATGGGCCAAATGTGCATAAAATGGCACCAATATTTCCCTTTTTGACAAGATTGTGGTAAAAGAAAAAAATTAATGAAATCTTTGTTCACAACCGGTCACTGATATTACTATCAGTTCAGTTCGAATCAACTATGGAATCACGCGATACTTTCTCTGAGGAATGTGAGAAATGTTTTGAGGTATTTCTCCTTTTCTTGCCCCCAAATTGATTATTTCCCATCATTGATTGGGAGAAACAATAGGAAACTCATCGCTGTTGATTGTCACGGCTCATTGGGTCACACACCGTATAGAAAAGACTACCCTCATAACAGAGGCTGATCGAGCTAGCCTACAGAAAACTGGAGCGATTACCCAGCGGGCTGAACATTTCCGTTGTCCGCCAAGATGGTAATTCGTTTGAGGGTCTAACGAATCAAAGGGCTCCGAAGCCAAGAAAATGAAAAGGATTCCGCAACAATTATGTTCCTTCCTCTCCTCGGCAGCCGACAGGGCAAAACCACATATCTCTGCATTTGAGATAAAAACTTGTTTGCAAAGGAGAAGATAGAGTAACATCCAGAGCTAATGGTCTACCCGATTTCAAAACGGCATAGTATAGAAATTCTATAGGGTTCTCGGATTCGACTATCAGAGGATTCGTTTCTCCTCGAAAAGTCGCAGAAATTCAAACAGTAGCCAAAATTTGAAAAATTCAAAAGCTATTTTAGAAAACCCACCTCGACTGCAATCTATGAAATTCTCAAATTCTCGTGTTTTCTATTGATAAAATTTATCATTATCATAATAATTTATCATAATCTATTGATAAGGCGGAAAGCACTTTAGAAAAGTAAAAATTATATTGAACACTTTTTTTCTCAAACAGAGTAAAAAGAAGCTTTTTGAGATCATTTTAATTTATTTGCATTAGTTCAACATTAAAACGTAGTAAGTGCAACGAAAAACGACAAAAAGAAATTTTTAAAAGGAAAAGCCAAAGAAATCTGTCGACAAAACCAACAGAAACAATATTTACGAACAAGTACTAAAGTGACAGAAAGAAAATTCTTTCTTACCAGAAATTGACAAAAACAACTGGCAAACATTTATTAGGAACCAAACTAAACTTTATCTTGTTCTATGTCCTTTTTTTCAAGCACACATCAAGAGAATTTTGAAAGTGAGTTTTGAATTTACAGTAGAATAAAGAGTGACCAATGTAATAAGGAGTCATTACAATGAAAAGGTAGAGTTAACTTAGCTTCTGATACTCCAACGGTTTTTTGTTGTTGTTCTACCTTCATAAATTTGCTATTGTGTAGCAAATAAAAAGGATCAACTCCCAATTAGCCATTTTTTCAATATTTCCGGATCTGCCCAATTTTTCAACAAGGCGAGCTCCTTAACTTTTTCGTGGAATCAAGGATAAATAAAGGAGTACTGTTCTATCCGTGTGCTAACATTTTAAATTTTTTAATATGTTTTGCTTAAATAGTATCAGATCTCTTTATAGGGACAACAAAATGCAGTTTCTATAAGTTTCGGTTTTCATCTATCAGTCACCCATTAATTTTATTGTGACAGTTTTTTTCGAAATGCACGAATTTTTTACTTGACCAAGAACTAAAGCTTTTGAAGCAAGGAAAAAAAATCAAATCGAATTAAGAATCCTACAAAACTGACTTGCTTTGAATTGAACAGATTAAAGACTTCTTTCAGTCAGTCTGTTTTTCAGTTTGCTTCTTCTATTTAGGGGCTTAAAATAAGCTTGCATATTTCAAACTAGCGTTTTGTTGATTTTACCGAGACCAGCAGCGTTCAAAAATCTAAAGAGATACAAATTCAAACGAAACCCCATTTTCAACAATTTTTTCAAAGTGAAACCCTTTTTGTCAAATTTTATGCAGTTCAAAAGCAGTTGCGAAAATTAAAACTTTAATTGTTACGCTAAAACTTAACGTATTGATTAATTTCTATTGCATTTGCAGTCACCTCTGCCCATCGTGTGGCAACTAAAAAAATCCTCCAAAATTTTTCTTCGCACAGCAGTGGAAATTTTTAAAAGTAAGATGTTACCAACAGTAAAAAGCCAAGACAACCTGCCGACAAAACAAACGGAAACAATATTTACGATCAGGTGCTAAAATGACAAATTTTTTCTTACCAGAAATTGACAAAAACATGTGGCAAACATTTATTCTGAACCAAATCAAAATTTTTCTTGTTCTTTGTTGTCTTTTCTCAAGAACACAACAAGAGAAGTTTGAAAATCGAGTTTTGAATTCATAGTAGAACAAAAGGTAACCAATGTAATAAAAAGTCAACACAATAAAGTTGTAGAGTTACCCTAGCTTCTGACGCTACAACGATTTTTCTTTGTTATAGGTTCATATATTCGCTATTGTGTAACAAATAAAATTGATCTCTTCCCAATTAGCCATTTTTTCTATATATTTTTGGATGTGTTCATTTTTCAACAATGCGAGTTCCTTTACTTTTTCGTCGAATCCAGGATTAATAAGAGTACTGCTCTATCTGTGTGCAAACAATTTTAAATTTTAAAAATGTTTTGCCGAAATGGTATCAGATCTCCTTGTAAGGACAACAAAATGCAGTTTCTATAAGATTAGGATATTATCTATCAGTCACCCATTAATTGTTTTGCACCAGAGTTTTCTTTCGAAATGCACGAATTTATTACTTAACCAAGAAATAAAGCTTTTGAAGCACGAAAATTAAATCAAATCGAATTAAGAATCCTAGAAAGCTGACTTTCTTTGAATTGAAAAGATTAAA
This sequence comes from Convolutriloba macropyga, assembly GCF_964194025.1. Taxonomy (NCBI): domain Eukaryota; kingdom Metazoa; phylum Xenacoelomorpha; order Acoela; family Convolutidae; genus Convolutriloba; species Convolutriloba macropyga. The sequence continues at coordinate 20,039,372 of NC_134470.1, forward strand.
GATTTCTCTCAGTCAGTCTGTTTTTCTGTTTGCTTCTTCTAAAGAGAGGTTTAAAATAAGCTTGCATATTTTCAACTGGCGTTTTTTTTTACTTCAAAGAGACCTGCAGCGTTCAAAAATCTAACGAGATACAAACTAGTAACTCTACGTTTTCATCTTTATCAATCTTTAGAGATCTAGCTCAAACCAAAAGTCAACAAATTATTGCAATTTTCAGTTTAAAAGTCTTCCCATTGACTGTGTTGGGTTGTTTTAGCAAAAATCTTTTCAAATTGAGCAGCTCAATGTGTGTACGTTGTCTTTTCTTACCTTGATTGGAACGCAACTTCAAAAAGAACAACCTGATTAATTGTTTTGAATTTGAAATTGAAACCAAACAAATAACCCCATTTTCAACTTTTTTCTCAAAGTGAAACCCTTTTTGTCAAATTTTCTTGCAGTTCAAAAATTACAAAGCAGTTGCAAAGTTTAAAACTTTAATTGTTGCGCTGAAACTTGACATATTGATTAATTTCTATTGAATTTGCAGCCACCTCCGCAAACCGCTTGTCAACTAAGAGAATGCTCTAAAAAATTTTTTCTTTGCAGTGCAATAGAAATTTTCAAATGTGAAATTTACCAACATCAATTTATAGTGATCGCAAACATTCATACAGAAACCAAAATTTGGAAATATTCTCAAGCTAGCTTATACAACTCACCTCGACATTGATTTATGAAATTCTCGTGTTTTCTAATTAAAAGCGGGCGAAGAGCACTTCATCAAATGAAAAATTTTAATAGAAAACTCATTTTTCTCAAACTAAAAAAGCTTTTGACAATATTTTGTTTTCATTGCGCTAGTATAGCATTAAAATGTATGTAGATGCAACAGAAAACGACAGAATGAGTTTTTTAGAAGGAAAATGTCATAAAACTTGCCGGTAAAACAAACATTAACAAACTGGCAGATATTAATTCTGAACCAGACCAGAATTTCTCTTGTTCTATCTCGTTTTCTCAAGAACACAAGAAAAAAAAATCGAAAATGAGTTTTAAAATTATAGCAAAAAGAAGTGACCAGTGTTTTAAAGAATCGTCAAAATTTATAGTTACCCTATCTTTCAATGTTACAACGGCCTTTACTTGTTCTACGTTCATATTGGTTCATCCACGATTTTTTACACCTTTTCGGATGTGCTCATTTTTCAACAATGCAAGCTCTCTAACTTTCTTTGTCAAATCCAGGATAAATAAGAGTACTGCTTTTTAAGTGGTTACCTTTTTCACTTTCTTAAAGATGTTTTCAGTTCAAAAAACTGAAGTTATACAAAAAAGCAACTCTATCTTGTCAATTGCATCATTTTTGAGAGATCTCGCTCTAATCAAAACTTGACAAATTCTACCAGTTGTCAGTTTTATAATCTTGCCAATAACTGTGTTGGGATCTTTTGGCAAAATTGTTTTCACAATGAGCAGCTCACGCTCTTTTTTGATCTTGATAACAACCCAACTTCAAAAAGAACAACCTGATCGCCTGTTTTGAATTTGGAATTCAAAACCAATAAATAACCGCATTTTTTTAAACATTTTTTGTGACACATTTTGTCAAACATATCAAGTGAAACATCTTTTCTCACTTTTTTTATGAAGTTCAAACGTGACAAAAAAGATTCGGAGTTTAAAATTTTAATTTATGTACTAATACTCGAAATGTTGGTTAGTTTCTATTGAATTTGCAGCCGCTTCTACCCAACCCTGACAGCTCCAAAAGTTTTTTTTGCGCGGTCATAGAAATTTTCAACAGTTAATTTGTACAAACAACACAATATAGTGCTCAAGCACTCTCCTGTTATCATTTTCTGTTCAATGATAACAAATTTTGGTTCTAATACTTCTCTTTTGATCGCAATTTCAAGTCTGACAATTTTTCAAACTAAAACAATTAGTAAATAAATTTTAAAGAAATGATAACCTTTCAAACTAAGAGAGCCTAACCAATCGTTGGAGCAAAACAATTAAGTAGTTTGTTAACGACTCAGGAAAGTCTTCTCCATAGAGTAAACTTTATTAGTAAATTAACACTAGTCGTTGAAAACATGCCTTACTATCATTAACCCTAAAAAAATTTTAAATGCATTTCAGGATGTTTTGCAAAATTTTGTAATTTTCCTGTGTACGATTTTGTGATTTTTATTGCAGAGAAAATTCCCATGCTAGAGTGGAGTTTTTGTATTTCTAAAAATTATTATGGTACATGTTGAGACTGGGTCGACTATTTATTCAATTTCCAATCAACTATTTTTTCCCTATCCAATAAAACACTATTTCTCCGGTGGTGAAATATTGCTTGTCTAGATGTTTTCTTGACTTTGGATTGCGATTCGTATTAACTTTCGGAGACTTTCGAAGTTTAAATGAGAGATTTAAATGAGAGATTTAGCATTCTTTTTAGGTTTTGATCCTCTACCCAGTGAACAGAGTGAGAATAGCGAGTTTGCTGATCATATCAAGTACTACTTGACACCTAAAATTGTTTGGTGTGTGGTTGCGGAATAACGAGCTTTGAAAAGTTTATTTTTCACTTCCATAAAATTGGCTCGCGTCATTTTCGTGGGAACCAAACTGGCTGAATTGGGGACATTTTTTCACATGATTTGTTATTGCCAATGTTGTTATGTTTGTTTCAGTATTTGCTATTATCTTATGCATAATTATTATTTCGGCGGTCTGGGTTATTGAAAAACGGTTTGTTATTACTTGTTTCTTGTAGTCGCTTCTTTTTTTCCTCGGTAAGTTCTCTCCTCATCTTTTTAAATCCCTCATCAATTTTGTGCTTAGAGCAATTAGAAATGGACTTTTCATGATTACGGCAATAGTTGCCAAAGCGTGTTTTGTTTGCTCGGCCCTTCATATTGGGATCTTTAAACAGCCTTGAGTCAATAGAGCAAATTTTGTTGTTTCCAATCAGGCTATTAACCGCTTTGGTTTGTGCTTCAAGGCTACTAATTGTGTCATTTGTTCGTTGTACTGCGCCGTCTGTGCTGGCAGTAAATGTTAAGTCTTTTGTTATTTTGTTATATTGTATTTCATATGCTATATCCGAATTTTCTATCGTGCATTCATGACTTTTGGGCAAAACAATTGAAGAGGGATTAACACCCCTGAAAAGGGTTGTTTCAGTCCGTGTATAGCAGAGTCAATATACTTCTGCTCTCTTTGTCTGTTGTTTCATTCTTTCGTTGGCAATTTGACCAGGTTCTGTTAGCCTTGAGGATTGAGGATTTTATTTTGGTCCATATATTTATCAACTGCGTGTTTAGTACGGTGGAAAAAGCTTTTATTTAATTCCCCGACCTTTCTAGTGGAACCCTCAACTTCGAGTCGATATTACTAACAGTAAGTGCACTTGATCCAGAGCTTACAGTGACTGTATTACTCGCTCTGGAGGCAGCAGAAGAGGCAGTGCTACTCGCTGTCTCTCCTGAGGAAATTACGTTTTACGTTAAAAAATATGCTATTTTCATGCTTTAGAATGTTTCAATTTATTATGTGAGCCTCTCCGTTTGCAACGATTTATAATAAAGGCATGGCATGGGGTGCGAGGTTTATAATAAACATCTGCCTCGATGGTTCACCCTTCTGTATCTTTCAAAGCCTCACAAGATTCATATATTTGTTTAAAGATTTGAACAATTTTGATGATTAACTACTTTGGTGATAAGATATACATAGGATTTTCAAAATTTAACATAGAAAATTAAAGCACAAGTTTGGTTCTTGGAGTTAAAAATTTTCAAGGTTGAAAACACAAAACCTGTTGAGGGGACAGTTCAAGAATACTAGTAAAAACGTTTACTAACTAGAGAACTATATTCAGTAACCCATTATCTCTTTTGACAAAGTCCCATTTTTCGGCAGCATCTCTTACACTCGCTAGTAGAAATAGTTGAGAATAAAATGAGCATATTTTCTCAGAATTTATTTCTAGGTATTTTTAATAATTCGCTCTGAATTTCCCAATCTCTCAGTGATTGTAATTTGTGCTCTAGTATATATATATATATATATATATATATATATATATATATATGAACCTTTCATGAAGGAGTAATTCCATTCAGATTGATTTGTTGCAACGATACTATTCGCCGACGTCTGAATTGCGAAAAATGGAACGGTTAAATATTTGCTGCACTTTTTACACAATATTAATGGTTAAAACCGTTACGTAATTTTAATATTAGAATTATGTAACTCAATACAAATCTAAAAAAGATGTAATGATTTAATTCAATCATAACCGACTGTCGGGAGAATTGCTCTCGAACGACCGGCGAGAGGTTGTTTTCGTCAGCAGCTAGCCACGGTTTAGTGACCTCTGGGCTCTACCTCTTTATCCTGTTTCTGAAGACGAAAGTCAAAAACGGGTCAGACAAAAAATCGGCCAAACTAAAAACTGCATAAAAGAAAAACAGGATTAATATATTTGCTACAAGTTGCTTTTGAGAGCAATTAACAATGTTTTCATAAAAAGTGCATGTTAGGTCATTTAAGATTAAAAAAACAATTCTACTATAACTCATTGTTAATGAGGATCAGAGATGATAACACTACGCCAAATAACAGCAGTTGAAGTGCGGCCTCAACAAAGAAAGAGAGAGAAAGAGAGAGAGAGAACGTGAACGAGAAAGAGGAAAGAAACCCTAACCGACAAAGAGAGAAAGAGAGACAGAAACTTTTTCCATGAGTTTTCAACTTCGCATTAAAAAGAATTCGAAACCCCTTTTTGTCTCGAAAGTTCTGTAAAGTAATTCATCTCCGAGACTTGAAAATTTTCGTTGACCAGTTTTGGTCGTTAAACTCAGAAAAGGACAAAAACTATTGAAAAAAATTGGAAAAAATTGAAAATTTTAACAAAATGTTGCTTAAATTCAAGATCCTAAAATCTTAAGAACCATTTTGTTGTCTCCAGAGATTATCCGGTATCCCTGTTTCAAGCCTGAAATAGTTTCACAGGCTCATAAAAGGTCCATACACTTGGAACATAAAAATTTCACAAAAAATTGAAAATTTTAAGTTTTATCCAAAAACTGGAGTCATAACAAAGTTGATCACCATCCGATTAACTCAAAAACTTTTCAGCAGCTTATTATCAAACTTTGGAGGAGGTTCTAGGGCCTCTGCTGCAGGAAAAATTCGAAAACGTGAAAAAATTGCAAAAATTTTCAAGGTTGCTTAATTTCTAGATATTAAAAACTTGAAGAACATTCCATGACATCGATAAACTATGTAGTCAAACCCTAGAGGACGTTACGTGGCTGTTTAGGCTAGAGAAACATAAAATTGACAAAATTTTTCAAAAAATTTCAAAAAATTAAAAAAAATTGCATTTTTTTTAAAAACTTGCTAAAACTTGAGATATTAAAAAGTTGAAAATTAATCCGTGACCAACAAAAATTTCTGAGTAACATTTTATCAAACCCTAATGGAAGTTTTCTGATCCTTTAGTCTCAAAAATCCTGAATAATGAATATATATTTTAAAAAGTTGAAAAAATTGCAAAAATTGTCCAAAATATGTTAAAATCTTGTAAGATTTTCTATTTAATCTAGAAAATATACAGTAACCTATTCCTAAACCCTAGAGGAGGTTCCTTGGCTCTTGAGGCTGAAAAAACCAACAAAACGACCAAAATGTATTTAAAAAACTTGAAAAAAGCAAGTTTTGTCAAAAAAATTGCTAATATTTGCGACATTAAAGTTGAAAAACTATTTCATGGCCAATAAAAAATTTTCAGTAACTTAATATCTAACCTCTTAGGATGTTTTCTGGCCCTTTGGTCCGGAATGACCTCATAAGGAAAAATAATTGTCAAAACGTTTGAAAAAAATTGCACGTTTTGTCAAAAAATGCTAAAATTTGTGACGTTAGAATGTTGAAACCATTCTATTACCACTAGAAACTATGCAGAAAAATATAATTGAAACTTAAAGGAGGTTCCTTGACACCTAGGGCCGATAAAAATAAAAAATTGCAAAATAGTACAAATTAGCGTTTTTAGCAGGCGGCTGTTCATCAGTAGCTAGCAACGGGGGGGGGTGCATCGGGGGCTGATGGGGAGGGGGCATCGATGGGGTAGGGGGGGGGGGGGGGGCAACATTGCGGTCCTGGCAATATTAGTAGGACAACAGTGGGGTGTCTTCAACCTCTAAGAACTGCCCTTCACACAGTCTCCAAAACAGTCTCCAAAACAGTTTGAGCTGAAACAGAGTTGAAAGGAGAGAACGAAAAGTCAAAAGCGTCAGACAAAAAATCGGTCAAGCGAAAAATAGCATACAAAAGACCGACAGGACTAATATAATTGCTACAATCTTCTTTTTTGCGAGCAATTAATATTGGTGTAATGAGGCATGAATTGTCTATAAGTAAAATAAAGCTGTGCTTTAGAAAAATATAGAAACATAATAGGGAGATTTCTATGCATTGATATGAGAACCCAAAGGAAAACTTTGTATTTGTGTTAGAATCAGATTAATCAACTTCCAACCATCGAAATTTGACATGTTCCACGAAAAAACGTTGTTACATAACGAAACTCAGCGTCGATAGCAACCAAACTATTTGCAATGCTCCATTAAAACTGATTGAAAAGTGTTAAGTGGTCTACGCAGGTGCAATTACTCTGAAAATGGACCATCAGTACTGGATTTGAACCAGCATCTATTACTTTCAAGCCTATAGTGTGCTACCCATTTACACCAACTGATCTTAAGCTCTCAATCTTGGACATCATTTATCACCTGTTCTCACTTTCTTTCCTGCTCCTCTAGGCTTCATTTCTCTAGCCAAATATACGTCAGTGGTTATTCTGAAGCTATGTCAGGCTGATCTCACGCACAATATACATGAGGTTTGTTTTAACAAAAAGTGATCTTTCAATATAAAAAACCAAGGTCCATCATTGGGCTTAGGGTTTTTTCCATTCATTTCAATTATTTGGTTGCCAATAATTATGACAGTCATCAAAATTGTACCATTTTAGAATGTGTGACAGTGTAATCAGATATTTAGACAGTTGAGAGTTCACTGTATTTGTCTCCTATCTTCAGTTTTTGCTCGTGTTTAGTTGGTTTCCAAACAAGTATCGAGGCCTAGGGTTATCGTCCCAAAAATTGATTCGGCTCTAGAAACGCATCATTTTCAACATTATCAACAATATGGGCTTCAAAATCGGCTCTGTTTCTCCGAGGATGGTTGAGAATACACAATTTATATATTGCCTATTTTCTTAACATTAGAGCAATAAGTTAAGCAAAGAACCATTTTAATTCTTTGTGTTGTGTTTATTTGTTTTAAGCTGTTATTTTGATGAGTCTGTAACAAGTGGTGTCTCTGAAGAGGACAATGAGGCAGTTGTTGAGAACCACATAACTCAGAATGGATCCCTGCAGTACCTCTGGTGTCAACACACCTCCATGCGACGAGGACTGAAGAATGCTTGTCACCTGTAACAAAACAGAGCTATGCCCCGTACGGGTATCCCATGAAACAACTTTCCAGAATTTGTAACAAGGTATTCGTGTCAGGTCATATATATGATTTGCATGGTTTCCGGGTAATCGCAAAAGGATCATACCATATATCTGACCACAAAACATTTCATGCTGGCTGAAAAGACTCTCTCGGCTAAAAAGAAACTGAAAGTCTTTTGCTGAGCTTTTATGTGCTTGATTTTTGACAAAACTTGCACTATTGGCGTTAATAAAGCTATGTATGCCATATATGAACAAACATGAACTTAAGTTCAAAACCTTAGCACCAAATTGAAGTTATCCATCGTTACTTTTGTTGCTCAAAAAAATTAAAACCCAGTTTTCACATTTTTAAAACTGTCTGAAACTGTATAAAGCTCTTTGCTAAAAAAGTTCACATCTTGTTACGTTTCTCAAATATGTCCGAAACTGATGCAATGATTCTTAAATTTAGGAAATGATCGAAAACTTTCATTTCTCAAAAAACCACTCAAAAAACGGCTATGCCGTGCAAAAACATTAGAGATTTGACCGTTTTCCCATAAAGTCCCCTAAGTCCTTTATGTTTTTGGAAAAATATCATGTGAGGGTAATAATGTCTGACCTGAGAATGTGAATCTTGGTGATGTGTCTTGGCACTGAGTTCAAATGGCTTGCTCTCTTTCACAACCGACACAGCACCCGTTTTGTTGGACCCTCCACCTCCTCCTGATGACGTAACAGCAGAAGTATCCGGCGGTGTTGCTACTCCCCTGTTTGTGGAGGAGGCGAAGTCCTCTGTCCCCCCTCTGCCCCCAACTCCTAATACCATCTCTATCTGGTCCATGTGGAATAACACACTCTCTATTGTAGCCTGAGAAAAAGCAATACTCTAGCTCCTAATGCTCTCAGTAAAAAGTATAGCTAGACAGAACTTTTATAATGCAAAACTATATTTTTAATCATGACTAACTTACCCTATTCAGCGTGAAAAATTCTGTACCCTAATCAAGTGTTCCTTAGAAAACGGTCAACAGGACCGATTTTATGAAAAAAATCACATCTTAGTGAAAAAAAAATAGTTTGATGAAAGTGTGGAAAGTGTGTGAACTATTTACTTCATTGTCTTTTGCACGTGGGGGCTGATGTTTACAGTATTTGGCAAATAAATGAGCTCCAAATTTGCGATTTTCTGAAAATCTTTTATGTTATTTTATTGTGGTGGATGCGGAGTTGATTCTGATCAGCGAGGAATGTCATATCACACTCCTACAACAAACCAGTGATAGCCAACCTTAACCCTAGCCCCAACACCTTTTCTGAGTTTTTCAAATAAATATTTGTTGTCCTCTTTTATTTTGACCTGTCAAAAAATCGTTCATAAGATATCAGAAAATTGTCTTTTATTACTTTTTCTTTTTATTTGGCTGTGGCACGGAACAGACACGAGAAAAGGAAAACTTCCCCTTACGATTTGAACCAAGATACAACACTTTGTCTATGGTCGCGATCATCAACTTCAGACGTCACTGAGAGCACAGTCATTTGCAATTTAGCACACTCTTTAAAACTTTACCGGGTTCTTTCCTGTTTCAAAAAGATACTGCTGATAAACTACATAAAATACAAGTGCTGTATGATGAAACAAGGATCAGTTACATAGGTTAGGTTTCCTGAACAGGTCTCCTGGATCAATGCCAAGTCTTACTTGTGCTTCAAAAAACCCCTGACCACACATAAAACGGTTTCTAAAGAGTTATAGGACCAAACGTACGCCCTGTTAATCAACGTTGGACCAAAGGAAGCTATGGAGGACTGTGGAAAGTACCTGCGTCACAAACAGACAAAAAAGAACAATTAAGGATGAAACTGCAACTATTGTGCATCTGATCAAAAATTAATGCTTCCAAGGAAAATTTTGCTGTGCAGGTAAACTTTAGCATCCAAGCGACTAGCATCAGTTGTTGGCAAAGCAACTATTGAGAACTTCAGAGGCCTTACAACTTTCCAAGAATATCCTTTTTGAACAGTTCAAGTTTTTCCTCAAGTTTTCAGTAGCGTGGCCAGCAAAAACTCTTCCCGAGAATTTGTTCCAGGCGTTACAATACACTGCAACCGATCACTCCGAAGCTGCGATGGACGCACCTTCTAAGAAATAGGTCATCCGTTCCATTGCAAAAGAAAAGTTTTAAGAAGGCTTACAGTAAGAAAAAAATTGGTCATTGATGAGAGCAGTGATGCATTAGCTCTTTTTGAAAATTTACAACTTGAAGTGGAGTTTGCAAAGAAGCAAATTTTCACGCAGCAAAGATTTTGTACGGAAAAAATGAATTCATCGGTTATATCTCGCATTCTGCAGAATAATTCCCAAAAGAATATCAACGCTGTAATATGCAGTCACTCTTTGAAAGCGGTTAACGAACACTTGCCAGCTATAGCTGTGTTCACCAATTTTAGTTACACGCATCACAGTCCTGGGTTCTATGTTAATTTAAGTTTGTCTAGCAAGTCATGTGTTCCGCAAAGGCTGAGTCCTTTGCTGTCATCGCTTAAAATGTGGCCAGCAAGGTAAAGGATTCAACCGTTGGTGACTAAGCTGCATCAGCATACGTGTTACTTTGATGAGAGGCTCCCGCAAGAACAAAATCTTGAAAATCTGAAATATTACGCAAATATTAAACGATAGAACCAAGAAATGCGTACTCTAGTCACTGAAAAATTCTGTACCCTAATCAAGTTTTCCTTAGAGCACGGTCAACAGGGCCGCTTTTTTAAAAAAAAAATCACATCTTAGTGGGAAAAAAAATAGTTTGATGAAAGTGTGTGAACTTATTACTTCAAATTCTTTTTCACGTGGGGCTGATGTTAACAGTACTTGGCAAATAAGTTCCAAATTTTCAATTTTCTGAAAATCTCTTTTGTCAATTTAATGTAGCGGATGCGGAGTTGGTTCTGATCATCAAGGAATGTCATATCACACCGCTACAACAAACCAGTGATGTCCAACCTTCCCCCGAACCCCAACACATTTCTGAGTTTTTCAAATAGATATTTGTTGTCCTCTTTTTTTAACCTATCAAACAATCATTCAAAAGATATCAGAAAATTGACCTATAATACTTTTCCTTTTTTGGCTGTGACACGGAACACACACGACAAAAAGAAAACTTCCCCTTACGATTTGAACCAAGATACAACACTTTGTCTATGGTCGCGATCATCAATTTCAGACGCCACTGAGAGCACTGTCATTTGCAATTTAGCACACTCTTTAAAACTTCACCGGGTTCTTTCCTGTTTCAAACGGATACTGCTGAGAAACTATAACTTTCCATATACACTTGCCAGCTAAAGCTGTGTTCATCAATTTAAGATATCCGCATCACAGTCCTGGGTTCTATGACAATTTTAGTATGTATTGAAAGTCATGTGTTCCGCAAAGGCTAGGTCCTTTGCTGTGATCGCTTAAACTTTGGTCAGCAATGAAAGAGATTCAACAGTTGGTAACTAAGTTGCATTAGTATACCTGTTATTATGATGATAAGCTCCTGAAGGTTCTGAAGAAAAACTTCTTGAAACTCTGAAAATAAAAGGTAACTAATGAACGACCAATTTCTTTCTCTGATCCAATAAATGCAAAGTCTGGTCCTCATTAGAGTTGGAGGAGATCGACAAAAAAGAAAAAAAGCCAAGATTAGAGGTGCCAAGAGCACCCACTGTAAGCTCACAAAAAGTTGCAGTTAATCTCACGAGAGTTATAGATAAAAAATTGGGTTGTGTACAAATTTTATTATCTCAGGGACACACAAATCTCCTTTGGAATGCTGCGTCATTGTCTGGTGGCAACAGGAATGGTTTAAATACTTTGTAATAGCGTTCCGGCAGACCAAAATCGATATTTTCAAGAAGTTTGATAAATGAAACAGCGGGTAGTTCCGGAAATTTTTTAGGTACCGTTCATTGTCAGTATACTTGGCTCCAGGTGACCCTGACAATACATTTATCAGGTTTAGGCGTTTGCAGTATCTGGACCAGTTTTTACCTGCTTCTATTAGGTCCGTAATATCGCTTGATGAGCTCGTGTCGTATATCAATAGCCAGATTCTAAAGGATGACAAAATTTTCCACTTAGACTGTAATAATATCAACTCATTAGAATATTTGGCCTTCACTCAGAAAGAAATTCAAGAAGCTTTTGACAAAAAATATTTCAGAACTAATTGAAAAGCAGACCTCAACAACAGAAAAATCGAAACTTCAATTTTTGTCTCTATGTTATTCGGGAGCATGGTTATCGTAGTCATATGACTGCTTAGGAACTTCGACTAAGCAAAAGGTGAGATGCACCTGTTTGTTATGCACTGAGGCAACTTTCGGACCACAAAAGCGCGATACTCGACATTCACGGTGACAACGCGATTTCATGTCATGGGCGTCAAGATGCAAAAGACAGGCTTGATAGAATAGTCGGTAGGCCTGTATCGGATAGCTGCGCAGAAAATATTGCCGCCGTTATCAATCTTCAAATGCAAATGAGGCTTGGGGGACTGCTTATGGTCTTGAAGCATCAGAAGAGCAAAATTATGGCACAAATAAAAGCAATTGTCGAAAAAGAGGCTTTCTTTTGTTTCACTTGGTACTGAAGTGCTCGGGATTTCCCGCACACATTCAGAAAGATACTGAAGAGAATGGCCGTTATTGCTGACAAAAGACAATTTTTTTCTGAGGATTTTTCAGTTGCCTATAGCAAATTCACCCAGTCGGTTTTCGTATTCGCTATCTGAGGAACTGCATTAATGATACTTGCTAGAGTTTCATGACATCTTTAACTGTGTTGTTAGAAAGTCACACAAATAGAGGGGAATTTTGGGTCCAAATCAATTCATTGATGAATCAAAAAGCAAAGAGTTATTTCATTACCGACTCGATTCACGCAATTAGCAAGGAGAGGGAAATTAACTACCAAATTAAAAATTGAGGTTGGTCATAAAGATTATGCTGCAACCTTTAAAACACGGTTGTGCGGGTAGCAATTTCAAGATGTGTTTAAATGACATTTCGGTCTGTTTGAGATGTAAGCTGATAAGCGGTCAATCAAGATTTTATGAAGAGATGTCTAACTCAAGATTAATTTACTGTTCTTTTTTTACTCCAAGTTTAAATCATATGAGCGTTTAGGTGTCCAGTGGGGTAGTCCAGAGAGGTTTAATGATTCAAATGCGTACAAAACAATTCAAGAATGATTGGTTCACAAGAGTATGGAGGAACAAAGTACTTGGTATGTTTGAACATAAAAAAGAGTCTCTACTTTGCACAAATGCAAAAAAATCATTGTTAAGTTCAGAGATGTTCACGGTAACTTCATTTAAGCTCTTGAACTTTTTATGCCTACAATAAAACAACAATGAGGCCCAGTATGATTCATTGATGGTATACTAAACGAAAACACTTAGATCCGGGACTCCAGCCCGACACAACAACTAAGCCAAAATTGGAGTTTAGGAATTCACAGAAAAAAATGGCAATTATTGTTTTTACTGTCAAGATAGCAGAACAATTGTTTAAATTACTCGAAAAAAGATTGTAAATTGCAGAAAATTGAGAAAAATGTCGTTGATAGTCCACAATAACACAAGGTTCTCTACATATTAATTTTCTAATAAAACCTTTTGAATTTCTTATATTAAAATAATTAAGCAAATTTCATTGCCAAAAAACGGCAAAACGTGATAAAATTAAGCGTTGAAGAGACTGAGGTGGTAAAAATTCTCTAATATGATTTGGAAAAAAACTAAAACAATTTCCATAAAGCGGTTTGATTAACCAATTCATATATGTCAGACCCGTTTGATATTTTTCACTGCTTATAAGGCTCTGTAGGTGTTGACTAAATACTGAACACTGTTTTGAACAAATTTTGAACAATTTTTGGAAATATTTCTTCTTAACTTGGCCGAAATTTTAGCCAAATTTGACACAGGTTAGTGTTTTTATGTCATTCTAGTCACTAGTGTCAGTATTCGCTCAAAATTTGTCAAAAAAGCGAATAATCGGAATTTTTCATTAGCAGAAAACGTGATCAGTTTCTTTAAAATTCTTTTAACCATTCTTCTGTTCGTTTTGTCGTATTGTCAATTTCAACTGGGCCTACAGTGAGGGGACCCTGTTGCCCAGAACATCAATAAAATAAATCAACGGTTTTTTAATTAGTGAAGCAAGCGCTCTTTGTTACTCTACTAGATCCCCTGTTCCGTACTTGAACAATGTTGCAACTTAAAATCTTACGAAAACAGCTAATTCCCAATAAGGCTCCGAACATCAACGCTTGTCATGTGGAAAACAGTGGTAAAAAAAATTACTTGCACTTCTGAGGAAAAAGCAATCTCAAAACCATCCACAATAATTAAGATAAAAATGACACAATAGCCTTGGGTCAAAATCCGAATGAAATTAAAGCCTAAGGATCGCCGTATCCCAACTGATCTTGCATTCATTAACTTCTCGGATTTTGTCTTAACAAATTCTCAAGTTTTTTCTTTCTCTCTGTTTTTCAAAATAGCTTCTAAAGTTCATTCACATTAAAGCCTCTGTTTTTGAACTGAGTAATTTTTCTCTTTTATTTCTCGTTGTCGATAGCAACAACTGTCTCCCAAACAATTCTCTTGTTACGTGGGTCGCTTCAATTTATACTCCACCAACACGCTCTTCTCTTAAGCAAACAAACATTTTAAGTAAACATTGAATCATAAAATCGAAAACTGTCATATGCAACGTAGAAGGACACTGTTTGTTTTGCAACCAAATCAATATGCGATCTTGCTCTGTCAATAAACTGCTGCCAAACATTGTTCAACTACAACCTTATATTCTTAATTAACCGATCTTTGCACTCTTATGAAAACAAAACCACTTCGCTTTATAGAATTAAGCACTTGACATATAAATATTCGTTTCCTCAGCAAACATGGATCCCTGCCTTGAATAAGAATTTATTGCTTCCTTTGCGCTATCAAAACCAACTAACTGTAATCAACCTCAGCCAAAACCCATGTGTTAAATAAATGACAAGACTTAATCCCTAAACTAAGAGAAAAAGTTATTGCTAAATTTAAAAGCACTCCATCAATTCCCTGCAATTAAAAATTCCGGAAAAAATTTGACCCAACATTTGAGCTTTAGATGTCAATTCGGGGTAAATCGTCAAAGATAAAGAGTCAAGTTGATGAAAACAACTAAAGTCGCGGAAATTTCATCTATTCGTGCACCTACCCACAAATTTTCATGGCCTAATTTCCAATAGCACATGATCAGTGCGTTAGCGCTTGTCTCGTAGAAGTTCTTAGGTGGGTCAAATTTGAAAAGATCTTATCTCGTGTTCGAGCTGTCAAAATTTCATTGGATAAAATTATTTATGAACTGTCAGGTACCAACTAGATGCAAGCAAACATTTAATGTCCTAGCATTACCCGTTGATAGTCGTTTTTGTTTTAAAAACTTTTAACGAGTCGTGGGTGCTGAATCTCAAAAAAAACCTAGATTTCAAAATTGGCCGGGGTAGGTAGTTTATGACTCAGTTTATCATATTATTACCATTCCAAAATCATTCGGCCGCTCCAAAAGCACAACTTGACATTTGGTCTCATCCAGAACCTAAAAAAAACCATTAGAGAGGTCTTAAAAGTTAGACTAATTCTGCAAAGATCATAAAGCCACTACTAATACTCCAAGATCTTTGCTAATTTTACGTCCCTCAGCGCCGGTGTGCGGTACTTCCAGGGGGGACCAATATCAAATCCAATTTTTAGTTTCCCCGCTTTGAAATTAGTCTATCCCGCAACTTTCATGCTAATTGAACTGCACGTCTGCTAAAAGAGCTTTTTTATATATTAGGTGCTAATAACTGTTATTTAAAAATACCCAAAATTTCTCCACTGGAAACAACTTCAAAAACAAGTTAAACTCTCTTATCGTGGTACTACAATGAATACGGAAGCTTGTTTATTCCTATTAAACCTACTTCTGCCCACATCTTTTCTTCAAACAATTAGTTTTTACCTTAAGATATCAAAAGCTTGAATCCACGATACTTCGGATGTTTATAACTCAAGGGTGGATGGTCGGATCCGTGCAAAACCTTTGTCAACCAGGGAGGACTATTGGGTGTATACGAGACTAAAATGTGGTTAACGTGAGCTCAACATAGCTGTGGAACGGGAGAGGGAGTGATCGGATCGGCCCCGGCCAATATCTTCAATTTCTAATTCTCGATCAATTTCTCAGTTCACTTCAAAATTAAGTTTGATCTCTAGTGGCTCACTAAAAATAACTTAGTCTGATCACACATTTGGACTTTGGCCTGATGCACAAATACAACTTTGCTAGATAACCGAATTATATTGACAGCTTAAAATGCTTTTGTTCAATAAATTCTTTATTCAAGATGTATCTTTCAACTCCCTTCTCTGGCTCGTTCGAAACAATAACTATTATTTTATAGTCCTCAAATCAAATAAGACTTAAGTCTCTAAACTACGCTGCTTGATCTGCCGAAGTCCGCTATAACGTAAATCTACGCGTTCTAGTTTTGCATTTTCTGAGACTTTGAAAAGACAAAGAAAATCGTTCGAGGCCTGTCATAAATGATATCAGTTAATCTTGAATTTGGAGAAATAGCCCAAAAATTTTGCATTTAGCTCAAATGATAACTTTAAAAAAATAGTCTTTTGAGCTTGACCCTGTGGCTTTTTTTTTGTTCAAATCTGTTTTGTCGTCCTTCAACCAATGAAAAAATTATTCAATTTGAATCGCTATAAGCTGTGTCCTCTACTCAGTTGACTGTTGTTAAGCTCTGAATTTTACTATTAATAAAATTGGGATATTTTTGAGCGTCGTCTTTTTTAATGATTTGCTCACTCATTTCGATTGCTTTGGAAGTTATTTTAAAGTGAAAAATCGACCGCAATTACATTTACGCCTGTGCAGTGCAGCTGTAACAAACCGAGTAGCTTTAGGGCGTGAATTGATTATTGGGAGGTGAGGGAGAAAAGAGTACGACTGAAGGTGGGTTTTCTCTGTGTCACTAACCGATTGGGTTTTGACTTTGGCGTTAATCTGAATGCCAGAGAATGGAGGTGACTTGACTACAAGTGTACTGGTCTGGTTCAGTTTGTTCATCAGTACATTCAGAGGCACCTTGGATCCACTCTTAAGAGCCTCATCGCCAGATGCACTAACGGACACCCCATACGTCTGAATGGTCTCTGGGATGTTGGTTGTCAAGTTGTCACCCGAATACCTGCAAACTTAACCAAGTGCTACGTGTTATCTTAGTACTACGGCATCATAAAGTCTTTGAAAAAACTGAACTAAGGCCTTGTAGATTTTACTTTGAGAACAACGTATTAGGGTCGTACTGATTGTTACTAACAGAATCTTCACGAAAAATCTGCCGCCAAAACTAAGCAATGTGAACAAAAAGGAAATAAATACACGTGATTACAACAACGCTTCGATTCGATATCAATTAATGATTTGATTAAACCCTACAATAGTTGTACTCAATTTTCTCGACCTGACCACTGAGCTTCGACAATACTGAGATTTCTAAGATGCCTGCTATTCTACATGTTTCTATTGAATAGTTATTATTTCTATTGATTAATTATAGTGCATATTGAATAACTGGGAACTGCCCGGACCTAACGAGAAACAGTACTGGGGAAACCTAATTTCAAAGTTTGCTCGTGTTTTTCAGCTTTTAAGAACTGTCTCAAAACCTAAACCTTACAAATATTGCAGGTCTTTTTCAGGACTTAAGAAACATTTTCAAATTGGTTTTCAAGCCTAAAACAACTTTTCAAAAAGTTTTGGGCGACAATTCTCGTTTTCGCTATAAATTTTATATGTTTTTCGTGGGGTGATTCAAGACTGTGGCAACTTTTCAATTATCATTTAAATTGAATTATTCGAGGCTAGAGTAGTCGGATTATTGAAAAATTATTGATAAACAATGAAAAAAGTTTTACGCTAACCAAGAAAAGAATATGTCTGGAAGGTAGACAGTGCAGTTCTAGCCAATTGACTTTTTGGGTTTCTTTTTCTTAAGTCGAGATCTAGACTCGACGGGTAAATAACACCTTATGCTTCTAATTTGCTCTTCAAAGTCTTTCAGTTGAATTCATAAAAGTTCTTTTTCATAAGAGTAACTAACGCGTAATCAGTTCAGGTAAAAAAAAATACCTGAACAGCAGTTCGTGTGCCTTTCAGGTATATGTACACCTGAAGTTCACCTGAACTTGCAATTACCTGAACAGAGTTCAGGCAAACTTACCTGAACTTTTTTAGTGTGTTCCCCAAGTCAACGTTCACTAGCAATTACATGCTAACTATACCTGATTTTGAGTTGGTGATTTGCACATAGAGGGTTGAGGTTGATTGTGGTCAGTGGCTTCAGTTCAGACAGAAGCAGGATGCTCACTTCAGTCGGTTTCAAAAGAGACTTGTATGCTATCTTCTGCCAACCAGCTGCCACATTGATTGTAGGACTGATCTGTTTTGTGTCTAACACCAGCAACTCAGGGTTGTTGTCCGACATTCCGTTGATTTTGAACAGAATCATTTTCCCTATAAATGAAACACACCATACCATTAGATTGGGAATTTTTGTTTACAAACGACGTATATATTTTTTATCGCTCACACTTGCCTAAAATATATTTGCAAGAAGTTCAAATGGGCCGGAAAAATTTGGCGACTCCTTTCCAGGACGTTGAAGAAAAAATGTCATTACTTGCTAAAATTGGCAAAATAATCCCGGGTCAAATTTTTCCTCCCAAAAAGATATAACAGTTGGGCTGAAATGTGAAAACTTTCTCGGAAAATGCAGCTCTAGTTCTTACCTAGTTTTAGGTTAAAATGGGTAAAAATGAGGTAAAAGTATGGCTCTAATGGTGTTTCTTAAAAAATCCCCCCAGTGCAGCCCAATTCTTACAGGATTTTGCCCCGTTCGCAGCCCCACTCCTACAACGTTTCACGCTCTTATCCTGAGACTGACGGTCTTGATTCAACAACCTATTTTCCTCCAGTTCTCCGGCCTTCAGACCAGTGATGCTCGGCCAAAAGTGGTTTGTCCCCCTTTATAAATATGAATTAATAAACAATTACATTGTTTTACCACTCTGACAATTGAATTGACAATCCTCTTACATCATTTTACTTTCTTTGGCAGACAGACCCACTTTAGTATAATTTTAAGCGTTCTCAAAGTATCCCCGCACTATTCAGAGGTCTTCAAATTGCAGCCAAGTCTTACATAGCAATTTTGGCAAGTGGGTATTTCCTTAAAAATTCTACCATAGCAGCCCACTCTCAGGTCGCAATTTTGGGGGTCATGCTCCTTAGAAATCCTCCCATTGCAGACCAAACTTACATCATGATTTCGGGGGGGGGGGGGTGTGGGGGGGGGGGGGTCATTACATCACATTTCCTCCCTGTAGACGAAGTACCCCCTCACCCATTTATCAAGTATGACAAGTATGCCCAAAAATGTGAACAATTTAGGAGAACATACAACCAGATATGCCAAGCAATTCAAAAATTGACTGTGTTTAGCCTGTAAAGAATTGGGATTAGAAATAGCCCTTGGCATATCGTGATTCAGTACTGAAATGGAGCTGCTCGGCATGATGATTCAGTATGAATCAGTAACAAAATACAATGGCCCCGAGTTCAGGGAACTTGAGCTTTCGAATAATCAAAAATAAATCAGCCTTAACTTTACAGCATCATGTTTAAACTATAACGAAAAATTAAACGTTACAAAAAAAGCAAACGAATTGGTTTGGGCAACTAATGTTACCTTGAGTGGAGTATGTGTTCATGTATGTCATGACAAGATACGACTGGTATGCTCTGAGGATGTGATTGGTGCCGACTTCTCTGTTGAACACATCGAACAGAGGACACGACACTGTCCTAGACACATCACGTGCTCTCGTTTCATCATACGACCTGAAAAATGATTTCGCTCTCACAGTGAACTGCATTTTATTGTTCTTTGACAACAAATGATAAGCTAAGAAAAAAAAACAAAAATCGTTATCTTCCCACCCAATGAGAGGTGAGATAGAAGTAAAATCACAATTTGCACAACTATAAAAGAGAGTATTAAATATTCTATGGGCACATAAAACTTTTAGCACACAAACATTTAATTACGATTGAACATAACTGCAAAACTTAACTGAACATAACTGAAGTTCTCAGAGGTTCGATTAATGTCCAACTTTTTAAAATTAGGACAGAACCTTCAAGGCTTTATATTGACATTTTCTCGCAAATGACATTGCAATTCCTATCAAGAAAGCCGTATGAATGATCATTAACAACCTTTCATAAGTAGGGTGAAAAAAAAACAGAAACCACCCGACGAGCGTCTACCATGGCTGCCTAAAAACTTCTAACTGCCCAGTTTAAGGTTCCAAACCCAAGCGACTTCTGATTAAACCATTTCCGGACTTTACCCTAAAATCAAACCCCGCTAGACCAAAAGGTCCTGATTGTAACCTCGCGCGGCTCAAAAGATTTTGCAATCTTGTGCGATTTTAGCCAGCTCTGTTCTGACGATTTCAGATTCATGCTGCCTTCGATCAGAGACCCAAATTTTTTCTGCGATTTTTGTGCTACTCCAACTGTTTCATGTGACTTTGTTGCCACCCCCGCTCCCTTTGATCAAACTTTTCTTCAGACTTTGCTCTCTGAGCAGACCATTCTCGAATACACTTTCAAGGCACTTGAAATTTGCATGTATTACGCAATTTCAAACTATACTTTTTAATTTAAGTTTTAAAATGATTTTGTCTCGTAAGTGTTAGATGTCAAGGTGAAATTATTTGAAAACTTGGCTAAATTCGTTTCAAAATTCCTTCCGCCTTGTTTTTGAGTCAATAGTAAGAATAAAAATGTCATAGATCAAATGAAAAAGATAATTAATTGATCTATGATCGGGATTTAGTGTGAGTTATGATTAGATTATGCCAAGATTTGGTCTCTGATCAAACTTGCGTGCGACCTCTAGTCAGACGCTTTTAAGACAATCGTTCAGACTATCTGGCGACCATAGGCTTCCCAGATTTTTTTAATTTGACTCGCACCATACCCCCCCCCCCCTGTGTGTGTGAATCAAGTGGTCTGATCAGATATTGCCTGGGTCTCGAACCTCAACCTTGGTGGCCTTTTTCAAGACAAGTCAATTAGCTTCAATTCTCGAGGGTACGATTTTCATTAACTAGAACTAATTTAGATACAGCTAAAAAACAAATTCAATTCAAGTTCACTAAATGTGTATTCTCGAAATAGGAGGCCGGCTAACCGTATCCAGAAGTTATAGAGAATGACAATGTGTGGTAGAGTGGACATTCCGGCTGTGATGGAGGAGTTGGTTGCTGTGGCGCCCTGTGTGACCGAGCCCCCTCCCCCTCCTGTACTTTCTGCTGTCCCCTGTTTGCTCTGTGCTGCTTCAGGGTCTACGTCTGCCACGAAGAACACACACGTCACCAAGTCACTTCGACTCTCGAAGTTCTCGAGACGCTCCTCGCGTACCTCCCTATGAATAACAAATACGCAATGAGTTTGGTATGAAGATTACCCGATTGACTTTTATAGCGAGAATTTCCACAAATTTGATGAAGTATAGGGAAGTTACGCAGATTATCCGGCAATTGAGGTCATCTCTGAATTTCCCAAACTTTTTAGTCTGAAAGTCACTTATCAGAATATTAGTTTTCCCCAAAACATATATTAAATAATTACCATTTACAAAAAAATTTAAAATGTTTTTGCATATGAAGATCTTGCATGTCGCGGGAAAGAGCAGCAAGTTGGTTTCAGTGCATGAACACGTTAGGAAGCCTTACGGCAAATGACAAATTGACAAATGGCAAATGACGATTGGCAATTAAAGATCAGCTAAGTTGGGAAAATAAAATTATCATCTGTTACGGTGTTCTCCATCTACTCCCCCTTAGTGGGGCTACACCTATATCCCCCCTTTAAAACTCTAGTCCAATGCGGACGACTATCGTGCAAAATCTTCCATGCTATCATGCTAAAATCTTGCAACATTATAACCATCTTGAAAGATTTAGCACGAAAGATGAGAGTCTAGATTTAACTCTTGCGTCTAATTCGTAAACACTGTTTATTATCGGTACAAAAAACGCATCTGTTTGCATCTGCTTGTTCATTTATTCAGTTTAAATGATAAAGAAAGCCAACTTTTCTGGAAAAATTCAAACTACTGAAAAATCAGTTTGCGTTTAGGCCAAAAAAAGCACCGTTGAAGCCTTGGTATCTTTTATTGAGAACGTCAGGCAAGAATGGAAGGATGGTATTGCAGAAACTAAAGCTATAATCATCAATCTCAAAAAAGCGTTTGATACAGTTAAACATAGTTTCCTTTTGGACAAACTAAATAACTTGGAATCGAGGGGTCACATGCAAAATTTTTTGTTTTTTATCAAAGCAATAGGCAATAATGTGTAAACTCAAGAAATGTATAATAAAATTTTGCAGAAGTCGATTATTTTGGTTACCACAAGGAACAGTACTTGGACCACTTTTTTTCGTGTGTATATAAACGACATAGATGATTACTGTAGTCAGAACTAATTGACCTAATACGCTGACGATACTGTTGTTAAATAAATAGAGGAATCAACAAATTTTCAGCCAATCTTTGGACCTGGTTAGTGATTACCTCAAAAAAATCAAAAAAGACTATGAACAACAAAATTGCCTTAAGAACAAAAAAGCCAGACGGAGAAGTTCACGGCAACAATTAAGCATAACAGAAAAAAAGTAACACAGAGATCATCACTGAAATACTTAAGTATATAATTGGATGACAATCTCAACTTCGGCGAGCATATTAAAACCTTTGCTCAAAACTGAACAAACTCTCAGGACTTTTTTACCGGCTCAGATCGATTTTAACTGTTAAACAGCTGTTATTAACATACAGAGTGTATGTCCAGCCTGTTGTGAGCTATGGCGTACTAGTCTATGGAACAAGCAACAAAACCCTGATCTTTCCACTTGAGTAAAAAAACAAATTATTTTTAATAATCCTAAATCAACTTCCACTTGCCTGGAACGAGAATCAAATCACATTTTTTCCATAACAATCAAGCACAATTTTCAACTGCTGAAAAATTAGCTAAAATTTTGAGAGCAGTATGCCGAATAGATTGTCTCAAAGTGTATTTACGAGAAAAGAAATTGATACACTGCAAGCAAAACAAGTCCAATCATGCCAACTTAAAATTGCAAACAAAAACAGCGGTCTAGGTCCTAAAAGATTAGGAGTAAGAATACGAAAATTCCTTAATTTCATTTTAAAATTCTATCCTAATTTTATTTTAGAAGTGCAACTTATGAGTGCACGAGAACTCAAGCGATTCTTATCTAGTTTCAGAGAAAATTTTTTCGTGGAAAACTTGGAACTTTTTGCTTTGTTTTATTAACAAAACTTGATAGATCTCGAAAATTTCATAATAACGTTTTGAGATTACCCCCTATTTTCTCGCCACGCATTCACACGATTGATCATAGTAATGATACTGGTCATCAATAGAATAGGACCTCATCAATTGAATAGGACCTATTGATGACCTGTCGAGTAGAATTGTTATTATGATACATAATTAATACATAAGTTTCAAACAAGTGTACATCCTACTCGAGAACAATTTATTATTATTATAAATTAACGCCATAATGAGTTTTTTGTTGAATATGAAGCGCATTGATGATATAAGAGTTGAGTCCCAATAATTATGCCTGTATTTTAGTTTGCAACTTATCTATGTCAGTCGACCCCCCCCCCCCCGTGAGAGTTTTCCCGCATTTCCTGGGTTTCAGCGGAATTGTCTTGAATTTCTTAATAGTTTGCCGAAACTTCGCCCAATTATCCCGGTAATTTTCGGGAAAGTGTCCCAGAAATTCTGGTAATATTCTTGAGATGTCTGCCAAAAGTTTCGAAGAAAATTTATTCCCGGTGGGAATCCTGGCAATGCGCGGGCTTATCTAATTACAAATTAGTTCCTTAAGCAGTTTTGAGTTAAAACTTTTTTTTTGAGTGAAATTTTTCGACGTCTATCTGTAAGACTCTTGCAGGATAAGCGTCATCTGCAAAAATCTTGCGATATCTCGCAAGATAAGAGCGCCGGAGTTCAACTCCAGCACCACCAATTTCCTATAACGAGTTCATATTGTCATGGGGGTAGAATGAGAAAGAGCCGAGCTATCACCGCAGTTAAATAGCTATCAACACCAATTGCAGTAAATTAATATCAAATACTAAAAATGTACCTGATACCGAGTTGTAGCTCTGGTGTGAATTTGACCCCCTCCAGCTGTACTTTGCGTGGGAGCCAGTCTATGATGAAGTGTCTCACCTCATGAAGTGTGTAGAGGGATTGGATTACAAAGAAGTCCCTCCATTTTGTGTACTCGTTGTTCCTCTCGTCACGGTACGACACCTAATGCCCAATAAGGTCACTTCTAATATGTTCATAACACTTCGGGCTTATTCAAATGAGTCAAGTTACACGTAACCTTGGTATGATTCTTAAAATAATGTATCTTGTTATGCAAAACATGTATCTCGTTTTCTTTGAACTGTTCGCTTTTTCTTTTTCCCAATTTTATAAATGCACTTCTTTTTCCATCTTGTTTTTATTCCCCTATTATTTTTCTAATATAGGAGAATCACCCCTATAGTTTTCCAAACATATTACTTTCTTTTCATGTTTTTTTTTCTTTTAGATTGAAAATATTTTCATTAAAACAACTCTATTCTAAAAGAAGTTTGATTTATATACTTACTGACTTCTTAAATCTCGAGGGAAAATTTCATTTTTCAATGCTGAGCTACGTAGTCAGTCATAAAGCTATCAACATAACAATATTTCTCCAAGGACTTAAAAGTTATTGAAATATTTATAGAGGATAATTTTTTTTCAAAAAGCGACAGTTATCCTCGTTTGGTCAATACAAATGATACATCGCATTTCCTTCTCAAAAAAACTATAGTCTTTAACTCTTCAGAAGACCAGTGGTTTTGCTGATGACACCAATAAACACATATGGCATTTTATAGACCGTCTCTATACATAAATTTAATTCATGACAATTAAGCCCATGTCAAAATACCAAAATACGCATTTTATTCTTTTTGATCTATTCGTTCAATAGTTCGGTTAAGAATTAGCGGTTGCTACTATAAGTATGTTTTTGTCATACTTAAGCGGATAGCTTGATATCAGGTTTGGTTGTAGTTATAATATTTTTGGTTGTACCTATCAAGTCTCACGAGCCGTCAGGCCATTGCCCGCAAAGATTTTCCCATATAACTTGGCTTACAAATACAGCGATAAGAATATTTTTGGTAAATAAACGAATCTTTTAACCTCATTAAAAATTTGAGAAAAATGACAGCTTGATCATTGCAACAAAAAATATTTGCTATATTAAAATCAATATTGCATTGCTTTGCAACAAAATTTTTACTAATTTCAGTACTGGTGAAGCTGTAGACAACTTAACAACACTGTTGTAGATTTATAAATGATATCCCCTAATCCACAAATAATACAAAACAAGCCCAGAAGGAACGAACGCGCAAGCGTATTTTAAGGAAACATATTTGGTTTTTACAAATTATCTTATGTATTTGTGTGATCGAGTGATCCATCTAGATGAGAAATTGAACATCACACAGAAATTAAAATGTTTGGGTGATCCACAGTGTTTTGAAAGAGTTTTATCGTATCATCGTAGATACATGAAAGAACTTTTGATCTTAACAGGAGGAGGAAAACCGTTGAAAAAGATGAAAAAGAGTAAATTGAAGAAATGTGACTTGATCGGCAGGAGGCTGGAGAAAAGTGAAGAAATGTGGTGGTACAGCTTAGGTCCAAACCAGGAAATAAATTTGGTAAATTTATAAGCAATATGTTTGATTAATATTTCTCGAGCAATATTTCTCGAGACACCATAGAAGCGAAATAATTTCATGTTAATGTCGAGACGTAGTTGATGAATCAAACTGTCGTCTTACGATACTATTAGAAAAATTGGACGCTTTTGTTTTAAAAGTAATATAAAAATCCTAAAATATTTTGCAAGCTGCTTACAGGACTCTGGAGTAATTGTGTTTTATATTGCACGGTTTTAGCAGCAAAGTCATGCAAGATTGCATACAAATCTCGCCACAGACATCTAGCAACATCTCTTAGGATAAATATGCGCAATAAGAATTGATAATTCGTAAGAAACGCTATACGCAAATCAAATATCATAACTCTTGCAAGTCGGTCTGATTTAGTTCACCGGCATGTTGCAACGAACACGGATCAATGGGTATAATTAGGGCTAGATGAAATTGAGTTTGAATGATGGTACCTCTTTCTTGCCAACAGCAAACATGCAGTCGAATGCGAGGGTGGCACTGACAGGAAGGAAGCGTTGCGTGAATTCTTCCCTGTCGTACTCTCTGATGGGGTTGCTCCTCAGTCGCGAGATGAGGCACACTCTAAGCACGCACAATCTTGATCTATCGGCCATCAGTTATATATTCCTGGGCCGGTGATTTCCTCAAAATAACAGGAAAAAGAGAAGAGCGGGCTTGAATATCATTTTTTTAAAAGAAGAGTGCAAACATAAGAAAATTTAAAAACATTGTTGTAAACAATAGTGTACTTTTTAAGATTTACCTCTTAATTACACTCATTGAAAAGAGTTTTATAAAAAGAGAGATTAGAGTGCAAATAGAGTATTTTTTTCAAAAATGAACTCTTACGCAAAATTCAAGAATGGAATATGAATAACACCCTATGCACTTTTAGCTAGAGGTGGATTAATGGCGAAACCTCGACCCGAGATAATGAGTGACTATCATTTAAATTATGAACTCATTTAATTACCTGCCCTATGCTATACGAGCCATTCAAGCAGTATATTGGTCGAGGTCAAGCAAGCCGATAGGCGTTGTTCAGACATTCTCTATTTGAAAGTATTGACTTCTTCGTGAATAGAGGGATAACCTGCATGATTTGGAAGTCGTATGAGGATGTTTCTTTCGATAAGCCTTTTTGAGTGATTGAAGAATACATATTTTGGTTTTCGCTTGTTAAGAAGTCTAAGGGCTCTACTGTAAAGGAGAAAGCAACTCAAAAGAGCAACTAAAAAAAGCTAAAGCTAAAGAAGATGTGGATTTAAAAGAACTTTCAAAGAGTGAATTTAAGAGAACATAGCCGGCAGATTGCCGGAATAGCTGCGAAATAGACTTGCGTGCCGTAAAATACAGATGGAAAAAGATACAGAAGTGAGTTGATAATAGTTATCGCCGCCGCCTATAAAACTTGCAAGTTTATTTCAAAGGAGGTTGTTTTTGGGTGCAAAAAAAGTATCCCTGTCGCGTCTCGAACCGGCGATCTCCGGATTGACAGCCAGTCGCCTTAACCACTCGGCTGTCGAACCATACAATCTGTTTTCTTACAATCAATTTTGTTTTAGGAACAAATTCTGTTTCTGAATAACCGCAATTTAGGTCACGCAGAAAGCGTGAAATCAAGCGCGAAAAAGCCATTTAAGCAGTGACGAGACAGAATGTTCTAGAACAAATGTAAAACGAAAATGAAGCGTCAGACGACGAAACAAAAAAAAAACCAAGAGCACCGCAATATAGCTACGCTCAGCTTACAGCTTCGCAGCTATAAAAAAGGTAATTGAAAAGTCAGGATTTTAACTTTTAAGCAATTTTAGTGAAAAATCTCCTTTTAGAAAGTCTCACTCCTAAAGGACGTTCCTACACAAAGTGCAGTACTTGCTTGTGGATTTCCTATCACACTTTGAGGCACTGAACCGAAAAAGGCAGTAATAGCAATTTTATCATCATATGCATCACAACAATTAGGTTAGCCGATAAGCAAGCCGATAGGCAAGCAAGCCGAATTTTGAAAATGAGGTCAAAGAAACCAAAAAATTTTGGAATACCCGTATTTAAAAGTGCCCCTGGCGGGCCGGTGGGCGTAATTAATAACCGGCCCGCAGTTTCTGGATTACACCCCACAGCGGATGAGAGGCATGGCCATTGGAAGCGGTCCGTTGAGGCCCCGTACCCACTAGATGTCTACAAATTGACGTATTTTTAATTCTTTGGTGCATTGGAATACTATGTGCAGTGTAGACTGTAACGGTTAAGAATGTATTGTTTCTGATAGATTACATAACTATTACATAACTTTCTGCTTGCTTTTATGTCAGCTTACTTTTACTTTGGCTTACTTTGCGTTACGTAGTACATTATTCTTTGTCTGTCGACCTTGTTAAATGAACGCTTATGTGATCTCATAATACGGTATAGCCAGCAGACTAAATATACCGAGAAAATCTGTATTTCACACACTCAAAGGTATTTTGTATACAATTTAGGGGTCTTTCATGATTCCCCCCCCCCCCCCCCCCAATAATGATACCGGGGAGAGGGCTATAATGGGAAAGGGTTCAATTTAACACCAGTTAGTGGTCTGAGCATAAACACCTCAGTACTATCCTCTTGGCGCCACCTTGGAAATGTAGTCCATTACTACAGCTATGACTAGTCGAACGAAGAGGCTTATCTTTCAAGAAGACGGTTATACTGTAAGATTCTTTCTAGAGTTCTAAAATATAACGGTATTTTTGAGGAAAACAAAAAACAGCTATATCATCAGTTATTAACGAAACTCTTCAATGATACTAGTTGTTTGTTATAACTAGCCTCTCAGCAAGATTCCTCCAGAAGAGTTGCGTGGTGGTGTCCTCGTGGTCAGGATAGAACAGTCTCTCCATCCTCCGAGTACTCACCATATCAAGAATGGAGTCTGCATCCAACACCTCCATCACACAATCCTACACAACATAATATAATAAACACAACCAAATTCACCATTTTCGATTTCCTAACATGTCAAACCGATAGGCACAAAAAAGGCATTTTGAACTAACAAATACGCCAGCTCTTTGAATATCTTGTAACATCTCTTTACAAATGTGACCTAATCATACAGCGTCAATTTTTATCTAAAGCTTATGATCGTAGTTTACTTCATCTATTTCCTACACAACACGCAAACACACACACACACACGCACACACACACACACACATATATATATATATATATATATATATATATATATATATATATATATATATATATATATATATATATATATATATAATATTTGTACGCGTGTGTGTGTACCAGTGTCCAATACTCATAACTCAAGTATTGAGCAAAATTTGAAAAAAAAATCTTTTTATTTGACTAAAAGTAAAACAAGGAGGCTCGGTAATTTCCGTTCGCACTTAATGTTACTACCCTACTGATTCACACTCTTGGCTTAAAAGTCTACCAAATCAGGCAGAGATTAGACAAAAACAAAAAAATACAAGGTAGAAGCTGTGAAGTATCCATGAAGTTTATACCAGTCCGCTGGTTAATACAAATAAAAAACATAGCAGAACAAGTCCTGAAACACAATTCAAAGAATATTCATTGAATAAACAAAAAACTAGACTTAGATAGGAATATGAGTGAATTGGTAAAACCATTTCTAAAAAAAATCAGAATAAAAAAACAGAAATCAATGTCAAAATGCCGCATGTGAACAAAAAACTACTAACGTGAAATGCAAATTTGGTTCAAACAAAAAAACTAGGCCTAGAATGAACTATGAGTGGATTGGGAAAACCATTTAGAAAAAAATCCGATCCAAAAAAGAAAAACAGTAAAAATTAAAGTGAAATTGCCGCATGTTAACAAAAAACCACTATTGAGAAAGCGAATTTTTGTTCAAACACCGTTTTCTCACTTTACTTTAATATTAGAGCGAAAAAAATCACGCCGGAAAAACCACTCGCTTTTTTCTCCACTTCCTGTTTCGGCGTGACCAAAATCACTACTCCAACTTGACTTCAAAATCATGAAAATGTATGAACAGATCTTAAAAAAGACAGCACCCCAATACAATTCAGATTCTTTGATTTGTAAAAAAGAACTGAGACACACATTTCACATATTTTGTTGAAAAAAAATAGAAATATTCAAACAAAATCTCCCTTAGAAAAATTAACTGTTTGTTAAAGTAAACACCTAACAACAAAAAAGA
The DNA here is from genome assembly GCF_964194025.1 of Convolutriloba macropyga. NCBI lineage: Eukaryota > Metazoa > Xenacoelomorpha > Acoela > Convolutidae > Convolutriloba > Convolutriloba macropyga. The sequence continues at coordinate 20,069,079 of NC_134470.1, forward strand.
GATCACGAACTCCTTTAATATTGAATTCTCAAACCAGATTTCAAACACCAGTGTCCTCCTAGAAAATTTTTTATGGTTATCTTTTTTGGTTAGTGCCAATTTATTTGATTCAGATTTCGCATTCCCAAATGAGATTTTTTAAGTGCGCTCGATTAACTAAAAAATAACAAGAACCCATACAGCATGCGGCATCAAATAAACTCCACAGCAAAATGCAGCAAAGAGTTAGACAATAACAAAAAAATGTTTTCTCACTGGCAACCGGACGCGTGATCTAATGGTCGTAACTAAAACTGAGGAAGTCAGTTGATTAGAAAACGGTACGATCACAGAAGCAGGACTTAGATGAAAAGGCAAAAAAGCCAAAAACCCAACTTTAAACATTGGTAAAATAAGGCCAGCACCTGATAAGGAGAAAAACGTATGAGGCAAACATAAACGCGAAAAAAAAATGAGGGAAAGGAAAACTAATTTTTCAAATTATAATGGTGTCTAAAAAAGTTTCAAACTTGTAATATTAAGATCAAAACTTAAAGTTTTTCAAAAAAGTTCACAAATTGCAGGAAAACTGAAAACATGCAAACTGCAAAAGAGTTCCATAATTTTAATGAGCAACAAAAAAAAACAGAAACAACAAAACAATTAAACACAAATGAAGACAAAAATTCAAAAAAACATAAAAATTGCAAAAAAATGTGGCTCGGAGTGTAAATTCAGTTTAAACAAATCAACCAGCTAAAAGCACTGAAATCAAAATTTGAAGAAACCTTTCAAAAAAATAAAAGACAATCCAACAACTGTGGAAAGAAACTCGAAAATCTACTGATCTCAAAACAATTTAAAATTTTCTAAGAAACGATTTCACAGTAACAGAAGCGCATAAACTATCAATCTCAAGCAATTAATACGTCTATTTGTAGCTCCTTAGAAAAACACATTGTCCGTTCAATGAAGAGAATTAATATTAATAATATAAAAAGAACAAAATTATGAAACGACGATACATGTTGGCGAAGTAAAAAAAAATAGAATTCGTTGACTGAAATGTATATAGAAAGTAACATATGTATGACTAGAATGTTCAAGGATACTGGTACCTTATGGGATTGAATTATACGAAAACAAAAAGAATAATAGATAGAGGCAAAAACTCGAAATTTCACAATTTGACAGCAACAGCAGTCTGAAAGTAAAGAACAGAAAACGTTTAGACAAAAAACACTATAAAAGTTCACTTCCGACCTTTTACATATCCCAATTGTCTTCTAGTTAGCCAACGCTGAGAGTCAGGCCTTAGAAGGAACAATAAACACAGGCAAATTTGAATAACTCAAAGATTTTACCAGTAGCTAATGTCAATATCATACCAACAATTAAACTGTTCAAAGAAGGCAATTTATAGTTCCAATCGCTCTTCTTTCAATTTTCAAAGCAATCTTTCTTGAATGAAACACAGTGAAGAGAGGGCCAAAAAATTTGAAACAATTTTGAACAAAACCAAAAAAATCACGAAACATTTAAGAAAATTTATGTCAAAGCCAAAAGAATCATTTGTCCTTTTATTCAAGAATGATGATTCGATGCACCAAAAAAAAACATATATCAGCACTAAAAACACTTGCAAAAAATCAAGTGAAAAATCCCAAAATAGCAGTCAAAATGCCACTCGTGAATAAAAAAATATCTCTAAAATCTGAAACTTGAGTTCTTATTGACGAAATGTGTCGAAAAAGTAAAAAATATTGCCCAGATTTTTTTAAATATGGATTCCAATATAACCACAATCATTTCAAATCGACTAATAACAGCTTCTCTGTTGGGTCGCGCTTTTTTAGCAACAGGAAATTGCTCCCAAATTAAACGGAATATGACAAAATTATCTTAAACTGTTTGACAGTTATGCTGAACAAAATTACGCTAAAATATCGAATGTTCCTCGGTAAAATTGAATGTTTTAGTGAACCTCGGTAAAATGGGAACCTTGGTAACTCTTCGAAGAAAATGAAATTTGAAAAACAATTTGTTTAAAATTCTAGGCTCGATGGGTTGTCTTATGGTTCCATTCAGGTCTTCTACGTCAAATATATCGATCGGCCAGAATTGATTGAACGAAAAAACCAGTTGAGCATATAGTTCCCTCTCACTAAGTGGCGTCGGAACAATTACTTTAGAACTCGGGTTAAAACTCAAGCCAGCGTGATTCAAAACTCGGAAAGATGCAAGAATACAATAACTCGAAAACATTAAAGCATTGATAACTCACATGAATCTCTACTATATTTCTGTTAGCCAGGTTCTTAGTATTTTTTTTTATCTATTCTGTGCTGCTCCAGCAACGGCACCAGTTATGACACTAATTTTCAAACTACGTCTATTGTTATACAGAATGTTACTATGTTAAAATTGCTCATGTGGCTGGAGGTGTTCAAGATGCATAGTTGTATATGCTTACTAAACTGAATTGAGGAAATGAGAGGATAAGATTTTGAGATTGTTACCTTCCAGTTCCAGTACTTCTTGTGCACCCAGCTGGGGTTCTCCTGGGTAAGTATGAGTTTGTGACTGAGATCAATGAAGGGAGAGAGATCCCCTAACACAGCTTCACTCCTGTCTAGATCTATCTCAAACAACTGCTGCTTATTGGGCCTCTGTTGCACACCTTTAATCAGGCAATACGGATCTATAGCACGTGACTATGTAAGAAAAAAGCACGTGCTCCTGGGGAGCGTAAAAATTATAACCTCACTAAGGTGTGCGTGTGTGTGTGTGTGTGTGTGTGTGTGTGTGTGTGGGGGGGGGGGGGGGGGTGGCAAACAGAAAAGATCCGGCATTACATTACCTATGATCAGTAATAGTCAACTGATTTTAAACATTTCAGAAAAAATCTTCAAAAATATTTCTTTCCAAACCTCTTGACTAGCTTGATGAAATTGACTAGCTTGATGAAACGTGTAGAAAAAAAAGTTGTTTTGGATAACCACATATACACAAGCTTTGTCAGTACTCTAACACAACAGCAAATAGCTCTAATGACTTAGTCGAATTCAAAGAGGATTACTAAAACAACTATACAGAATGTTTGCATCAAATATTGGTTTCGACTCATGAAAACTTCAAAACTTTTTTGTGCTACATTTGTCAACTTGCAGTGTTTCAATTAGCATCCCCGAGGTTTTATTCTCCAAATACATCTTTGCGTCTCAATTAAGCAAAAAGATTTCTAGTCACATTGGAACGTAAAAAATTATGGCACAATGGCACAATAGTCTCTATAACAAAAAAATCCAATTTGGCGTTTTAAATGAGACTGGGGAGATCAGTTACAAGAAATTAATTGAAAGTCTTTATTTCATTTTAAGCAATATTTCAATGTCATGAAAACCCTGCAACAAGATGAGATCATCCATACGACATTTTGACTACAAAAATTAAGTAGGAAAATGTTCATTCTAAAACCGGTTTTTTAATTGATTGGTGTTAAATTGTCCCATGGTATTTTGCCACTGTGAAAAAAAATTCTCCAGAAGGTTGTCTTTTCTCTCTCACTTGCAGTATGGACAACTATTTAATTTCTTGCCTTTAGCTTTCGATTTTGTCCATTCGTTTTGATAAATTCATTCTGCGGCTTCAATGGCTGGATCTTTATCGTTTGTGCCCCCCAGACACACGTGCCAAATTTTTACAAAATGATTTACTACGTAATGACACGTGCTCTGTAACTGGGGGCAAATAACGTACTCGGCGGTACACGGAAAGGATCCCAATGGCTTATATGTAAATTTTGTTTTGGGATCTCAGTGATAACTTTAAGGCAAAGTGCCGCTATAGCAGTTTTCAAACTCAAGTGGTTACAGCTGACAAATAAGTATAGACTAGGTCAAAAAACACATAGTCAATTGAGAAAGATAAGTTCAAATAGTTGAAAGATGGCAAATAGCAGGCGGTCACTAAGTAACTCGGACACTTCAGGGCTGTGATTTTGCAATTTGCAAAGAAAAAAGAGTTTAAAACAATTGTTATAATCGGACTATATGGCTAAACTCTATACAGCTAAGTAAAACGTTAATGAGAAGTTTTAAACGTAAATGACTAACGTCGGAACAATTGTTCTTAAACGACCAGTGGGAGCGCGAATCTATTGTAGTTTGCTCCAGTCGTGGGAAGTAACCAAATTCACTAAGGTGCCTCAAATAACGTCTTTAGAGAGTTATTATATACCACTATAACCAATAATAAAAATTGAATCTTTTCCCTTCGTGCCCACCCCAAAACCTTATGATATCCCCAATTACAGATCACGTGCTATTACATAGACAATCACAAGGTAAAAAAATGGCACGTGCGCCGGAGTTGCAAATAATAAGCACCCACTAAGCTGGGGGGGGGGGGGGGGCACAAACGGAAAACATCCTAAAAATTAAATTGAAAACAGTTACACCAAATTTGGCGCTCTTTTCATTCGACTTTTAGCAGTGATCTGCTGCCACTTGAGTTCCGACACTTGTGAATGAGAGTGAAAATTAGACCACGCAAAACAAAAAACCAAAGGCGAAGAAATCACTCAAAAAGTCAAAACTGTCAATCAAAAATTTTTCATAAAAAATAGCCGTTAGAGTACCGGAAACGACTCAAAGAGTCGCGCAGTAAATATCACCAAATTAAACACTCTCTGGAGAAATATCAAGAAAAAAATAAAAACAAAACCAAGTATAGTTAGATTCGACCAATTTTAAGTTAACGGTGTGTTTAGTGTGTGTGTGTGTGTGTGTGTGTGTCTGTGCGGAGGAGGGGCATTTTTAGGAAGTGGGGAGTTAAGTATGCTCCATGGTTAGGTAGATGGAGGGGTAGGTGGCGCGAGGTGGTATGCGAAGGGTAATTTTTGGGGAGGAGGGAGGTAGGCAAGAGTAGTAGATAGGTACCGAGGGTGTAGGCAGGGGTATAGGTGTGGGGCTTATGTAGATGTACGGAGTAGGTTGGGGTGCTAAGCGGGATTGGGGGAGGTATAAGGGGGGGTAGACAGCGTATTTGTGTACGTAGGTATTTGGTCTGCAGTTTAGATGGGTAGGAGTGATTTGTATGGGATAAAAAAAATGCTCTCTTTTTTACCTTAAATATAACCGGCAGTTCGTCATAACTGAAAATTGTACACTAAACTACGGTTAAATCTCTATGTTCGAAAACATGAGACAACTTTCAAAAACAAACATAGGGCTTCAGAGTGGAAGAAATTAAATTTCAAGTCAAGAACAAATGTGCTTAAGCTAAAGAGTCGTAAAAATACCAACACGTTTACAATAATTGCCTCAAACGTCGTCAGGTGCATTTTAAAAACAAAAATAAAACGTCCACGTCATTTCTTATCTACGGTTACGCTTTACTTGTTTCAACACCACAGAAAACTTCAATTGAAAAAAATCGTACAGCATTCCCTAATGTTCAATATTAGACTCTCTGACCCGGATCACACTTTTGAACAAAGTATTGAAAGTTATTGTTTATCAGATTTTTTTGTCACGATATTTCAGCAGTCAGTAATGAAAACTGTACCCGCAGAATAAACTATGAATTGATTTTTTAAATGAACTTATACTGAAAATTATGTTTTGGATTCTTCTTTTTATTTTAATAATAATTTGAATGAAAATTTAAACATACCCGGCAGATTGCCGGAAAATAGCCGCCGTTGATTCCAATAAGCATGATTGGGATTGAACGAATAGAATATATTGAAAAAAAAATTTTTGTACAAAAAAATTTTTTAAGTCCGATTTATTTTGATGGCATTTCGTAGTTGAACATACTTCTGTTTCTTAGAGAGAGGCTACAGGGGCTACTATCAACACCAATAAGCATTAGAGGTGGTAACTAAGACTTATAGGAACGACGTTCAAATAGCGGGCATCTAAAATTGGGCTTTATGGGTTTATCACGTTTCTATTTCTGACTTCAATTTTTTATACCGACTCTGTTCATTTTGAATTGCTTTGCTTAGCAACTGATGTTCAAATTCACTTTTAGCAGAATGAGAGAAGAGAGAAACTAGCCTAGAGAAGTCAAAAAGATTTCACGCAAAATGTCGAAAAAGCGGCAAAATGGTAAAGCGAAAAAAAGTTTGACGAAGTAAAAAAAAAATACGAGCGCAATAATAGCCGGCTGAGAAGATGAGGGCGGCTATTAAAAATATATATATTTCGCTTGATGCAGAAATTGCACATAAGGTTACGCGTTTATACCGAGACAACTAATATACAAAATGAATAGCGGTAAAAAGGAGTAAAGAGTTAGAAATTAAAAGATTAAAAAAATATATAGTTTTTTAACAAGATCAACCTCAGGTAGAGCCGAACGAGTCTAGAACAGAATGAGAATTAAAGCCGAATTCTCGCTATCTGTTCAAAAAAAAGAATTCAAGCATTTTTCAATGAAAAATATTCATAAAGCAGAGCAAGGAAGAGCTATCGGTGGTAGCAACCTCTCCACGTCAGGGGGATGTGGCCATGGAGCGCAACCCGACAACACACCAGAGATAATTAATGGACAGCAACTGATTAATTGGTTACCAGGCTACCTTTTTTTTATAGTAATCAGATAGAAATCAGACTAAAGTTCATTCTCTTCAGAGAATTTCATAAAAAATTAGTATGTCCAGACTAAGTTCAGAATCATACCCTGAGTTTTACCATGAAATGTCTATAAGATGTCATGATCAGAACTATGGGCGTAGCAAAAAATTATTTTGAAAATAATACAGTTCAGTACGGAAATATGCGACTGTGTGCTACCACTCACCATAGCCATACAATTGCAGTTGATTATCCCCGATGTTGAAAAAAAAAACAGCAGAAGCTACTTATAATTAGAAAAATTAATTTACATTAAGCTGAATTTAAATCTCTTCCAGCTGCATATCTTCAGATTTTCTGAGACTGCAATTGTATGGCTATTGTGCTGAGCTGACTCCTTGCTGTTGATGAAAATCAAAGCTTCACGTTCTTAAGATAGAATTTCCAGCAATCATTTTTCCTTCAATTCTCTGCTATTTAAAATTACAAAAAATTGCATTTATATATGATACATACATAAACAATCAGTTCTGTTATTTTGTACTATTTGAAATCAACCTAGCATACATTTGCTGAGCAGGTAGCTAAATCTAGTTTTTTTATGATGGTAATACTGAGGGTGTGACTCGCAGAACACATTGTAAAATAGTTACGGTGTCTCATGGTAGGAAAAGTATTATTGCAATACTTGTGGTGTTCCTCAGCCAAGTAATATTGCAATACTCACGGTGTGCCTCATGGTCTGCAGTGTCCGGGTGGTCAGGATCAATCTCCACACAACACACCTCACACTTTCTGTTGCTGGTCCCACCACCTCCGCCCACCCCTCTACCACCACCACTCGTCACATGACCTCCACTCCCTCCACCGCCACCTGTGCCGGCAGAGACACCACCCGCACCAGAGGCACCAGTCGCACCTGGTAGTAATTATTGCTCAAACTTATTGAACCTGATATGTGGTACCGTATCACTAGATCTGGACAATTATGCCCAAGGACAGTAGAATACTAACTCTTGCTAGTTCTTTGTACGAAAAAAGCTATTCATGAATTAGTTTCCAATTTACATCAAAAATGCATGTTAGCAATTAAAACTAATACCCGTGTTCAGCAAGACACCAACCTCATTTTGAAGGTTTGACTCAGCACGAATAAGAAATTAACAGAATTTATGGAAATTAACAGAAACTAACACGTGAATGGAATCAGCTTCCAGGCCTATAACTATAATTATAGGCTGTATGAGGAAAACATTTTTCTTAGATTGCATCTGACGTTGATTAAATACATAAGGCATGGAGAATATGTAATACCTTTGTTAGAGCTAGACTGTTTCTTTGAGGTGTTGTTAGAGACATTCTGACTGGGGTTAGTATGTTTGTCATCTTTGCTCACTCCCCCTCCCCCTGTCGCGCCCCCATGGCTTGAGATCTGATTGGCCCCTGCTGTCGATGTGCCCTGTTGACTCGACTTCTCGCTCTGCTTCTTAGAGCTTTTCATCTATAAAACTTCACGTATATACACATGCACACATACACATACAAATAGTTATAAAAATAGCTATATACCCACCAGGCAGTAATATCTAATAATTTCCATATTTTTTTGCTGTTCTAGTAAAACTCAAAGTTCAAATTCAAACACATTACATATATAAATATACATACACTTTATCACACCCACTCACTCACTCACTCACTCACGCACGCACGCACGCACACATACACAAACACACACACACACACATACATACATACACACACGCGCGCACAGAGAGAGACAGAGGGACAGAGATACAAAGAGACAGAGAGAGTGAGAGAGAGAGAGAAAGAGAGAGAGAGAGAGAGAGAGAGAGAGAGAGAGAGAGAGAGAGATAGAGAGAGACGGAGAGGCAGAGATGCACAGAGACCGAGAGAGAGAGAGAGAGAGAGAGAGAGAGAGAAAGAAACAAAGAAAGAAAGAGAGAGAGAGAGAGAGAGAGAGAGAGACAGACAGACAGACAGGCAGACAGACAGGCAGACAGACAGACAGACAGACAGACAGACAGACAGACAGACAGACAGACAGACAGACAGACAGACAGACACAGACACACACAAACCCAAACCCGCTCGCATATAAACACACACGCACACACACACAAAAACAGCCACTCAACCACCCCCCACACACACATACACACACACATACACACACACACAAACACACACACACACACACAAACACACACACACACAAACACACACACACACACAGATACGCGCAAACACACTAACACACCACACACACACACGCAACAATGCGAGCTATGTATAATAACAAATGTTCAATATGCATGGAGTCGCCTATCTGCATTGAGTTATTATCCTTATTAAATTAAAGATATATTAAAATTCACGTGAGAGTTCAAATTAAAACATATATATGCTACTGTATTGAACACACAAAATCACCTCAAATCATTGAAAAGAATCAGTGTAAAGCACTCAAAAACACTTCAAATGCGCAATTTGTAGAATAATTATTACTTTTCGCTTGCTTGTAATAGGGTTCCTTATATCGGCTTTTACTGTGAACATTAAAAAGAAACAAACGTTTTGTTTCAAAGTTTTGATAACTTGTATGAATTCAGATAATTTAGCTACTGGTTCAAGAATATCTCAGACTTACCAAATCTCGTGTTACTTCAACGCAACGTAGTGTTATTCGCGAAAATTTCTAGAAAGGTAGTTCAAAGAACTTCTCTAACAGAAAAACACAAAAACTGACAATTATTTCAAATAAAGCCCACACAAATTAGCTGAAATAAAATGAAATCACTTTTTGAAAGAGCAAGTCAGCTAACCGTACTAAAATTCTGACGTCAGAAGTTTTTTTGGTCATGTCATATGGTAGTAAATATGTTAGCAAAATAACACTTGTCAAAGATCCCAAATTCTTCGAATATTTTGCAATTTACAAGTAGTTTTTACATTTATCTCAAAACCCAACGGCCCCCACGGCCGGAGGATCAATTTTTTGCCTTATTGAAAGAGGTTTGTTGAGCACGTGTATTTATGTAGTCACCGGACTCGGCTCGAAAAAAAGGAAATTCCTCCAACAATTGAGTAGTGGGACAAATCTTATAGTCGGGTCAGAATTTTTTAGATCAAACCAGTATTCGTGGAATGGAAGCAACTTCAACTTAGAAAACATGTCCTAACTTGTCCCTCATGTTAGCAATTTCCAGTGTAACCAAAAGTTGGTCAGTATTTTAAAAAAAATTATTAGGTACTTCATAAATTACACTCTTAGAGATCGAAATTGGGGGTTAATGTAATGACATAGAGGACATCAACACAAGACAGAAAAATATTTGAATAATATCCCCAAACCCTACCCCGACCCCCACCCAGTAAAAGCCAGAACAGATTAAAGATGCGCCCCAATAAAATAGTAAAGAAAAGTTTCAAAAAACGAATCATTTTCAAAAATAATCATTTAACACAATAATTCTTTTGCTCGTGTCCGCGTAGAAAAAGTATTTCATTATCTTCATTATTTCCGCATATGTGCTTATAATTTAAAACATGATAAAAATCCAACACTAAAACAATAATTACTTGCTAAAATTTATCAGAAATTTTGATAGTGTTTTCTCCAACAAATAGGCATTTTTCTTATCCTGTTTACCTTACCTAACTGAGGACACTATTAATCTCACTGTTCAACAGTTATCTGTTTTATCACTGTTTACTAATAAAAATTTCGATTTTTTGGAGAAATTTGGAGGAAAAATTTAACCGTTCACTCTGAAGGGCACAAGAGATGCTCTGAGCTGAGATGCTCTGAGCTGGGATGACAATGTTTAATTTCTGCATCAATTTTTGGGTTAAAAGTTGATGCAGAAATTAAACATTATTGGAAATCAGCGGCCCGTTCTGGGTTCATTTAGCTTTATTTTCCATTTCAAAACATTTATAAAAACTTTCAAAAACATAGCTATCCTTACCGCACCGTACCGATAAAATGTATAAATTCAAATTCAACGAGAACTAAATTATGAAACTTCATTCTCGGCGAATTTGAATCTATACATCTTTGTATAATTTATGAATGAATCAATTTTTTCTTTATTTCATTGCGAGTATATTTAACTTGGATTATATTAATCTTTGGAATAAATTTTTTAGTAAATAAATTATTGAAATGAAAGCTCAAAAGCGTGAGTGATAGGGAAACTTTACCTTAAATAAGCCTTTCTTTGTTACCATACTGAAAGAGAGACTGACCTTAAATGGGACAGTTTGGAGACGGAGAGGGCAAAGTGCTACAATGCACGTGCTTTTATAAATAATGTAGAACAGGAATGATTTAGTACAGTTGCAGAGATGCCAATGAAATAAATATACATGGCGGGATCCAAAATATACTTTCCACACAAGGGAACGTTTGAAAAAATCGTCAACCTCAAATAAAAATTGGTAACAAAAAGAATCATAAATTCAAATCCGTCAGATACGAAACCTTTTATCGATGCTTAAATGCCAAAAAAAAATTTATCTCAGGAACAAATCCTCCATATTTTTCTGCTGACGTTTAGATACTAAACGAGTGGGTAGAGTATTTCAGCCATCAAGAAAAATCAGGACAAGGGTTCGGGTAACCTGACTATTTTGATCTTTTTTTCTTTTTCGATGTTCTTCCACTTGCTAAGAAGGTTCCAAAACGACGAGAAGCGAGGCAGATTTCAAGAAAGGTTCAAATTTTATTTCCTTAATATGTAAATACAAGTGAGGAATATACAAAGGATCTGTCTTATATTGCAAAGGCATAAAAAACCGGTATCTCTCGAAAATGGTAAAATGTAAGTCACAGTTGATAAAACATGTTTTTGTAACCCAGCAATGAGACATAACAACTTCAATTTTTCTTCATTTTGAATTAAAAAGAGAGCCCTTTCCCTAAAAGAATAGTTGGTCAACTCAACAGGGGGGCGGAAAATCATCTCTCATTTACATTAATAAATTCAGACAGTAGAAAAAAAAATTGAAGGTGGAAATCATGTGCAAAACAATTACAACTTGAGAGGAACGAGAAGAGATATACACAGGATTATCTTATATATACACAGGATTATCTTAAATCAGAATTGAAAAGAATTTGTAAGATGTTAGACAACAACCGACTCTCTTCTACAATGGATCCAATGAACGCTTGAGTAACGGAACACTGGATACGCGAAAAAGCGAAGCTAAATTTTGGACCTATGTATGTGATCACATCAGAATAAGACCTTTTCTGCAGATTTTGAATATCAACATCAAAACTGTTTTCGCAGACGGACGAGCTCCTCCAGAGCAAAATATAGAAGCAACAGAACTGATTTGGCATTTTTTGGCGTTTTGTAAGAGACCATAAAGTTCATTTTTATACAATTTAAACTGTTTATAATGAACCAATGGCGTTTCTTAAAGGAAAATCAACAGTGTCCAACTATTGATGCAGGCACCATCAAAAAACGTTGTACAAAAACTCAGGGCTTCTGAATAATATCTGACAGCAATAGCCTTAAAACAGCAAGAATGAAAAGGTCGGGTTATAAGAAATTTATATCCGAAAAATTAATTAAAAAATTGAAAAAAATGTCTGTGTTATGATTGTTTATGTTTGTTTTAGGGTGGCGAACTTAGGAATAACCATGTTTTCCATTATGTCAAAATGTCAAGCTTTTATAGAGTCCAAATAACTCTTACTATACTGTGATAGCTAACACGAGCAAGCGTAAAGTATTAACGGAATATTTTTGAAACTGATAACCGAGAATTTATAATCGAGGAAAGAAAGGGTTGCCACAAGTACCAAAAAACAAGGGTATTCTGCAAGCTTTTTTCAATCAGCAAGTTTCACCGCTTTACTAAACAGAAAAAGGATGCTAAACAAATCTGTTCTACATTTGGCCCAATAAAGTTGATTGCTAACTAGTCAGCACAAGCAAACTAGGAATCTTTTGAAGAATGTGCAACTAGTTTTGCATTTTTTGTTTCAGAAAAAAATAAATGAAACTCAAAATTTCCAACGTAAAATTTAGTGCAGCTGCTTTTTACTTAGAATAGCAAAGAGGCAGCTGCCGGTTTAGATTATGACTATGAAAGCAAAATTTATTCAAATGAAAGCAGTTTGCTTCGAATAAATAAAGTTAAAAACATAAAATGTTAAATTAAGTTTTCCTGCAGTACTAAGAGATTAGTCTGATTCTTGCGTCAATTAGTATCTCAAAGGTTTTTGCGTTCATAAATTTTTACAAGAAAATGGTTAGCCAATAATGGCTCAAACAGATTGGAAAGAAAAATTTAGATAGATTTCCTAATAATTATTTTATGGGGAATAGAATATTCAGCACGTTAACTAAATGGTCCTTTTCTGTTCCAGTGTTCTCCAAAAACATAGCGAAACGTAAACAACGTTAACGTGTATATTTTTTCAATAATCCTGGTTATAGAGAAACTAAAGTTCTTCAAATTTTCTGTTATTCGCATGACTTTAAAATGACAGAATTTGTTTAGATTAAAAATTTTCTGTTCTAAATTTTATTTTAATAAAAAATTTTTCTCTTCTGTCTAATTTTCATTGATTGACAAATTTTTTAGATAATTTCTTTACTATTGGCGAGGACGTAGATTATCCTGAAACTTTCGAAAAAATGATTTTCTTTTCATCAACTAACGAATAATTCTGAAATGCATGTATCTATATATACATATATATATATATATATATATATATATATATATATATATATATATATATATGCATATATATATATATATATATATATATATATATATATAAATATATTTGTAGATATATATATATATATATATATATATATATATATATATATATCGCAAACTTTATTTTATTCTTTTTTGGGAGGCTATAACGATGAAGTAAGATTGTAGTCCTTAGAAATTTAAGCTCACTTGCTTTTTCTGTATCAGACCTGTTGCTAAACCAAATTTGCTGTTTTCTCTGCCTTATAAACATATTTTTGCAATGTCATTTTTCATATCAATCCTAGAAAAAATTTCTTCTCATTTCTTTACGGATATGTGGGCTTTACGGAAAGTTTGCCATTTTATTTGTTTTCATTAAACAAAAAATATTTTTGATAAAACTTCTTTTCATGTGCATTTCACGTATAGGTAATCAACTCAATTAAACGAAATGAAAAAAAAAGATTGCTCGAAGTTTTTTGAGTGATTGCAGAATGAACACGTTTGAATTTCCTAAATTTTTATAGGCAATAGTCGTGTAGTAGGCAATTGCACAGTGCAACAAGCCAATTTTAAATAAGAACGAATATTCTTACTGTTTCTTTTTAAAGAGTTTTGACTGACTCGCGACTAACTTGCAGACTAACTTTTTCGACCCTTGCTTTGAGAACTCAGATTGCAAGAAAGGCAAGCATTTTTTGAAATAAAAACAATCTCAGTTTTTGAAATCATAAGTCGTCGCCTCTTTTTGAGTCTGAATTCAAAAAGAACAATTAAAAACAAAAAAAAAACAATTTGGAACTAAGCTTTTAATTATTCCCATTATCATTATTTTTTCTTTTGATAACAATGATGGAACATCATTTTATGCTCCATCTAAAAATACTTGCTCTAATCAATGTATTTCCATGCACCAGAGAAACAAAAAATGTCATTTTTAAGAGCGATCTATAGATTTCGCGCCCCAGCGGACCACTGCTATAGGATGTACTCCTGAAACCCCGGTCAAGTTATCGCGGCGAAGCAAATTATAATACGGCTATCTCAAAAAGTTTTTGGCTTACTTGACATCTTTTCAATATTCGGCTTGCTTGTCTATCGGCTTGTTTAACAGCTACCTTAAAAAATATTTGTTCACGTAGGACAGAAGCAGTTTTACTAGATCATGTGTTAGAGATGGTGACTAACTGATGAGGGGTGCCAGGATGAGGATGGGTGGGTTGACTGTGTCTGTTGTATGTGTGATGATACTGGGTACTGTTCACTGTTAGATGAGTAATGTTGCTGCTGTTGTTGGAGGGTCCTCTTGCTGGACTTCTGACCCATGTGCTGCTGTTTGGTAGAATGAGTAGATGACTCCTGATTGGGGTGGTGGTGGGGGTGGTGGTGGTGTGAGTTGTTTGCTTCTGTAGTGACAGTTGAGTGGGATGTCTCACCTCTGCTGCTAATGCTCTGATTGGCACCTGTTAATCAAAAAGTTATTACTACACAGTATCTCTTTTGTTAAGATTTTGTGTCTTAAAATTATTTAACCTACAAAACTCCTTTTTCCAACGCATATTTAAACTCAATCCCGCCCAGGTTGAGGTCCAGACCCAAATTGAGTTATGATCAGGCCAACTCGAACGCTCACCCGTGTGTTTCTAGACCGAAATTACAGGGTCTCGCAGGGATTCGAGTGCACAATAGTCTGGACCATTTATTAAAAAACCAACAGTCAAACCGATCATATATCTTATGAATATTGTCAAACTGGGGAACATTGAGTTGGCATCTGAGGTCACTTCGGTCTGGAAGGCCTGTTTATGGAAGGCCTGTGTAGTCTGTTCATAGTCTAGACAATGGTCAGAACTTGAGCCAAATCATATGTCTATACGATGGTCTGGGTAAGGTCTGATCCGAAGTTATTTTCTTCTGGAAAGTCTGATCAGAGGTCATTTTGGCCCGGAAAGACTGATCAGAGGCCATTTCGGTCTGGAAAGATTGTTCAGATCTCATTTCGCTCCGGATAGTCTAATCATAGCTCAATTTTTGCATTGACCTGGATAGCTCCACTTGGGCGGTTTACTAATAATACCAAATTTTTAGAAATTATACTTGTCCATAAATGAAAAACTTGAATCTCACACAAGTATCATGTATTGTTTCTTTAGTTTCTTTATATAATGTGCTTCTACAGTTTCTGTAGAATCAGAGGACTGTACATAGAAATTTAGTATGTACACTGTTCTATATTGAATATTATCAAAGAAAATTTAGACCAGACTAGCTTGTTGACCATCATTTTTTAGTTTTCGCTAACATTTATAAGATCGCAAAATCTGAAGTTAACAAGGGAGGGGCAAATGATCAATACGACTTTCTGTAGTTAAAAATGCTGCTAAAATCTTCACAGCCGTCAATCTGACACATTTTAATCCCATGTAATCCATATGCATTGTACTTTATTTCCAAATACGAAACGGCTTTCACGAAAAAATTGATGTTTATCAGGAGTAAAAGATTGCAAAAAGTTAAGGTGCTAAACCAAAGACGAAAAACATCGAAATAAATTTGGCACAACAAAGCCAACCCAACAACTTGAGAGAACAACCTTTCCGCTCAAACCCTACCCACTCAAACATGCAAATAGATAATAGCCAGGAAAAGATATTGAAGTGCACTAAGTAATTTATAAGTAAATTTACCTGAACGCTGTGCAGGTAAGGCCATGTGAAGATAAAATTTACCTGCACATATTTCTCCAACATTACTTACCTGAACATCAGTCAGGTAAATTACCAGCAAAATTTGCAGGTAATTCATGAGTCATCTTTTTCATTTTAGACAGCAAAAACGTTTTCATGAAGCATCTATATTATTTTTAAGCGTACGTTTTAAAATATTATTATTTAACTACTTCTACAACACTTCAAAACTTTCTAATCTGGATCTGGGACTGACTTTTGTAATGGGTAGGAATTTTTTGTTTGAAATAACAAAAGTACTGATGAACAATAGCACGATTTTTCTCATTTTGTTAACTAAACTGAAAAAGTTTATGTTTGCACTCTGTAAAAACACGTAAACCGAACAAACCATGAGTGACCAAGCTCCCACTGATCTACACAAGCTCTATTGCCCTATTTTTGTAATAATAAATGAATGGTTCAAACTTAATTAAAACCATATGGAGTAAAAACATAATGAAGTTGGTCTGGCCAAAAGCTGATGAATTCTCATTATAATTAATCAAAAGAATTATGCATGTGAGGGTACCTTGAATGAAAAATTAGGGTAAAATATGCAGGTAGTTTGTGCAGGCGTGCCTGAATTTCTGAAGTAATTTTTACCTAAAATTGCAGTTACGCTCAGGTACCGTGAAGGTAGCGTACAGAAACGCCAAAAACATATGCACAGTTTAGGTGAACTTACCTGAATTTTTAGGTAATTTTACCTGCACAGTTTTTAGTGTGGTTAGTTTTAGAATTCAAAATTTAAAAAAATGTCTCTATTTCCAATTCTTTACTAAATGTGCTTGTCTGTTTCATGTACACAGTGCTTGTGAACCGTTTGCCACCGAATTTGAATAAGAACATGCAGCGGAAAAATTCAAAAACTCTTTATAGAAGAGGGAAAATAATATTAAATTAAAACTGAAGGTTATGTCATAATTTGATTTCAGCGGTATTTTCAAGTGTCCCAAAAATATGCAGTCTGTTGTGTACGGTTTCAATCAAAGCTAACGTCAAAGGGGTTTCAATTATATGCATTCAAATGTTGTCGTAAAAAATAAAGAAATCAAATGAACATCAAGAATTTTGTCGCATCAGGTTGTTGAACTCTTTATGTTATGAAGTACTTCAAATTAGGCATAAGGATCTAGAAAGAACACAAAAAGCATAAAATTGCGAAGCTTTTTGGCAATAAAAACTACATCCATCTACTACTATAATCTGCTAAACAACTCAAAATCCATCAGATCTTCTACCGGTGCCGTCCACTTGTTTTTAGTAAAAAAGGACCTCTGAGGAAAAAAGTACAAATTTTGAGGGGTACAAACGGACTCGTTATTTAGAATTAAGGTAAAAACTGAGAACGTCGAAAAAGCCATTGCAGCTACGACAAAGAAGAAGATATAAATGACAAAACTATCTATCAAATTTGCGTTTTTTTTCACGAAAATGGATTGTCCTATGCTCATCTTAATAAAAAATCTCTTATTTGGTGAACAAAGATAAATTTATGTCAAATCGAATCTTTATTTAACTCAAGGCATAGTTTTCAGGATAGGTTCAGTTACTTTCAAAAGTTTTAGAAATTTTTTTCTTCCTACATCTGTTCCCACTTATAATAGCTGCAACAAATTGAAACTTTGTTTTACAGACTTTTTGTAAAGAAAATCGTTCGTCGATTGACGAACACCTAGACATGACAAGTTCTCAAGTCGATTTAAATATCAGGAAAATCAATTTAACCTCAAACTGAAAAAAAAATTCTCAAGTTTTTTTTCAAGTAAAATTGGATCTCTGACGTTGAAGTTTACCACATCTGATAGAGGCTCAGTTTTGCAGCAATATAGTTAAATTAAAAGCATGTCTATCTAGCGGCCATTTGTCGTTTTCTACCGTCAAAAGTTTTTCTACTGTTCTAAAAAACTATCTGATCTCTTTTTTCTTACCTGAAAAGAAAACATTAAAAAATCTATTGTAATTTTTATTCTGAAAGAAAAAAGCTAAAAGTGGTACCAAAAATCCAAAAATTACAAATAATTGGAAGAATACGGAAAAACTATAGATATAAATCTAAAAAATAACAACCTTTCTCATTTTCATTTCTGAAGAAATGATGTAATCTGATAATTTTATCCAAATACTACGTAATCACTGTTATGCTCAATTTTAAGCATGCGGATTAATTAATTAATTAAAGGGTATGATTAATTACTTTGGTGTCAGTAATAGTTTTTTCCAATTTTCCATTCACGAAAACGTTGACCTTGTATATTTTGTTTTATATTATAAAAAAATAATCCTCAATTAAGACTTTTGGAAATCAAAGGTACTCCGTTTTATGCCACAAACATATTATATCAAAGATAGTCTACCAAGTTTTAGAGATGCCAATAAAATGAAATACAATGGTCAACCTTTTTTTGCATTTTTTTCTTCCTCAAAAACTAATTTAATCTGTCTTGTCTATAACGATTATTTCATCGTTAACTTTTGGAAGGCTGCTCGTAAACAAACCATTTTAAACGGCTAGAAAGCTTTTTCCAGCTGAAAACGTTATCGCGAAAGGTTAAAGAAAGAGAAAAAACTATACGTTTTTGTCCACTGTATTTTTTCCGTTCCATTAGTTTGGTTCCTATATTAAAAAAAAATTGGGCAAATTATTTGAGATCCCTTTTGATTTACCAAAAAGTCTATTGAAAAACAGCTACAAATAGGAAGACCAGGAACGACGAAAAATTAGTAAATTGTTATTTTCGTTTATGTCATTTAAAGGCAATAATCGTAGGTGTTACCTTTTGTGACCAAATTTGTATAGTTTAATGATTAAAACAATGAAAAGTAAACCTATCCAGCATATCGGGAGAAAATAGCTGGATTGAATTGTGGATTGACCGATCGAGAAACAATGAAATAAAGTGATTGTTAAACAGGAAACATATTAGACTTCGTAGTTGAACTACTCAATTACCTAATAAGAGGAAACAAGGATTAGCATAAGTATTACTCCTGGTATCCCAAAAATAGTTAGAGCCAAATTCAATTACCGGGCAACATCTTTCGAAACAGTTTCTGTTTTTGATTTATTTTTTCGATGTCTACTCGATTAAATTTAGACCGCTTTACGGAGCAACTGTTCTTTAAGAGCACTTTGAGCAGAATTACTCACTTTTCAAACTTGCATGGGGAACTAAAAAAGATTTCACGCAAACTCGCAAACTGTTGAACAAGATGTGCACTAAGGTAAAGAGGAACTAATTTTTATTGCACTTAGTAAAAAACATAATAGGACAAGTCCTCAACAACAATTGAAGAATTTTTTTGACTTTAACTTTAAACTGGACCCCCAAAAAAATGAATAATGGTTCTGAAAATGGTTCTGAAAATTATTCAGAGAAAAACTAAGTCAAAATATTACAAAACACAGTGACAACAGATACTATATTGCTGCATATGATTTAAAAATTTACAATTGAGAAAGCCGAAATTCTGTTCAAACACAGTTTTATCACACTAAAATTAGAGTAAAAGAATTTAAGGCATCAAATCCACTCGCTTTTTCCATCAACCTCTTTTTTGGCGTAATCAAAACTAATATTTCAATCTGACTGCACAAACAATTTTAAGATTGTGTGAAAAAATCTTCTAAAAGACGTAGCCGGAAGACTCCAGAACCGACTTGAAGTATATGTTTGCATAGCTTCAAGCCAAAGTCTCACTGAACTTTGTCGTTCTAATTTGTTCAACAAATCATTTCGAAACAAGCACAGAGTAAAACATACATGAGCAAGCAGACGCTGAAAAGAAGCTGATAAAATATCTGTAAAATTTCTTTGGCAATCAAGATTCTTGGCAATCAAAGCTACTCAGTCTGATGCCGCAAACAAAAAATATCAAAGATTTTATGTCAGGATTTTAGAGATGCCGATAAAATGTAATACAATGGTCAAGCGTTTTTTGTCTTTTATCTCTCTGAAAATCTAATTTAACCTGTCTTGTCTATTCAAATCATTTCGTTGTATGTTCTATGTTCATTTTTGGAAGGCTGCTGTCAAAACAATTCATTTGAATTGGCCAAAATTTTTTGTAGCTGAAAACGTTATCGAGATAGATTAAAGAAAAAATATTATACGTTTTTGTCCAAATTATTTTTTTTGTTTCATTAGTGTGTTTGTCTATTTTATGAAATTTAAGCGAATTATTTGAGATCCCTTTTGATTTACGAAAAAGTCTATTGGAAAACAGCTACAAATAGGAAGACCAGGAACCACGAAAATTTAGAAAAATTGCAATTGTCATTTTCTGTCTTTTAAATGTTTCTGTCATAAGGCAATAATCGTTGGTGTTACCTCTTTTGACCAAATTTGTATGGTTTAATGATTAAAAACAATGAAATGTAAACCTACCCAGCATAATGGGAGAAAATAACTGAATTTAACAAAGGATGGACTGATCGGGAAAAAAGTATTGTTGAATAGAAAACATTTTGGATTTCGTAGTTGAACTACACAAGTTGCCTAATAACTCAATCAGAGAAAAACTCACTCATAGAAAAATTAAATCGAAATAGTAGAGAACACAGTGAAAACGGAGAGTAATTTGCTGCACATGATTAAAAAACTCACAATCGAGCAAGCCGAAATTCTGTTCAAACACAGTTTTATAACACTAATATAAAATCAGAGTACAAGAATTTCAAGCCTCAAATCCACTCGCTTTTTCCATCAGTATCCTGTTTTGGCATGAACAAAACTAATATTTCAATTTGACTGCGAACATTTTTAAAAATACAAAAAACTTAAAAAAATGTTAAAAACTGTTTGAAAAATCTTTTTAAAAACATAGCCGGAATAGTTCGGAACCAACTTCAGGTATACTTTTACATAAGTCCAACCCAAAGTCTCGCTAAAGATTGTCCTTCTAAATGGTTCCACTAATCTTTTCGTAACAATAACAGTAAATTATGCATGAGCAAGCAAAAGCTGATAACAAAAACATAAAATATTTGACAACATTTTTTTACATGGCGCGCTTCCAAAACAACTATTGAAAAATAATGTGCAATAAAAATTGTTTTAATTCAACGATCGACAGCTAACTGATAGAATAAACAACAGAAACTGTATATTGGGAACAGAAGAAAAAAGAATAAAATGAGAAAAATATTTTTCTTTCACAAAACTCCATAAAACTATTCTGAAAAGCGCTTCGACAGCTTTGCTTTATCAGTGAACCACCGAGTTCTTTTAAGAGGCACAACAAAAAAACTAGTAAGAACACCTTAAAAGTAAGATGACTGAAAACTGCTTTGTATAACGTTGAGAAGTTACTTCTGGTTAACATCGCCAAAGGCTCTAGAGAAAAATTTATCAGAAAAAAAGCGATAGCCGAAAGTTTAAACTTTAAAGATAAAGGCTAAAAAAAATTGAAGATTGTTGAAAATGGGAGAAGATTCGATTGAAAATACTCTGTTTTCCTAATCAAACAAACCTTAAAATTGATATCAATCAAATTAAAATCACTAGATCGGAAACAACTAGTACAAAAAAAAGTTTCAATAAAAATTTTTCCAAATGCAATAAAAATTGAAGAAATTTACAAAGACGTCCTAAAAAAGCGTTAAACACAGAAAAACACAAAGGGACAAGTATAGCTCAAAAACTGCATCTAAAAGTCTAGTATCTGTTTCAAATTATCTAAATGATACTAAAGGTCCAATTACTAGCTTAAGTAATCGATAAAAACAACGTTGGTTGAAAAACTAAATGCTAAAAAAATAAAAAGCCGCAAGCGATCAAAATTATCGACCAATTGGCGCAAATTTTTTTCAATTATACTTGTCTCACTCTCAGGTGGAATGGTGCATGAACTGAAAACCATTCTAATTTCCCTCATGGTTTTGACTTTTGTTTAACGGATTGAGCTTACCACTTCTTTTTACGTACGCCATTTGACGTCCATTAAAACACATCCTCTAAAAATAGTAGCAACCGATTTAGAGTAGATCACCGTTAATCTTCGAGTTGTAAAGCAGCATTTCCAGTACAATCCAAATTTATATAATTGTATAATTTTAGGAAAGCAATAAGAACGGGTTGAGCTCAGAAGATGAGGGTGTCAAAAATAATAAAAAGTAATAATAAAATCCAGTTATTTTAACAGTTTCTTTTTCACCCTAAAATAAAAAAGGAATTTTCAATTAAAAATCATAATAGCCTCTATGAGCTTCGAAATGTTGTTTCTCTTATTGTTCTTTGAAGCGTAAAGAAAAACGAAACCTTGACTGATGAAAATAAGCCGGCTTCGCATAAATGCTTTCCAATTTTAACCAATATTGGAACAAAAATTTATAATACTTGTATCCTACTAATGCAAAACCACACTTACAAGGGATTTATAACAATCATCTAACAAATTTCATTTGTAATATCATTTTGACGTAAAACAGTTATCATTAAAAACTATAGAATCAAATAGCCGAACGACGCAAAAACCAATAGAATTTTTCAAAAAATGATTCTAATTAGTAGCAATATGTTCAAAGAAGTATAATTGAAACATGAAACTTCCGTTTTAGTAGATTGATTCCCATATTCAATAAAATTTCAACAGATCCCCTGTGGGTTAATCAAAGCTCAATTGCTAAAAGAGCTACAAATGTGAAGATTAGGAACCCAAAAATCTGCGAAAATTGAAGGTACTGTTATTTTTGTCATCAATTTTTTCGCTTGTAAGACAATAATAAGTGTTACCAATTTTAAAACAAAATTTGAATCATTTAGTACAAGAAATTTATTTTTTAAAATTTTTAATTGGCATATTAAGCGAAAATAGCGGTATTTAATTGAAAGTTGTAAAAAACCGAAAAAAGGGAAAAAGTTGTCTTTCTACAAAAAAATTTTCTAGTCCGTTTGAATTTGATTGAATTTTGTAGTTGAACAACTCCTGTTTGCTAACAAGAGGACACATGGATTAGTATAAGCATTACTCTTGGTGCCGCAGACTAGTTAGAGCAAGGTTTAATTAGCGGACATCAAAAACAGGGTATCATTTTTTATACCATTTCTGTTTTTGAATTCGTTTACCAAATTTACTCTGTTAAAATCAGATTGCTTTGCTTCCGAGTTATAACAACTATTGGAACAAAATTCATAATTTTTTTATTCTAAATGTGCAAAACGAGACTTACAAGGGGCTTATAATAATCATCTAACCTATTTCATATAAAAAATCATTTTGGCGTAAAATAGATATCACCAGAAACTATAGAAAAAATAGCTGAAAGATGTATAAAGCAATGAAAATGTCAGAAAATATTCTGATTAGTAAATATATGTTTAAGTATAATTGAAACAAGAAACTGTGAATCCCAAAACACAAAGGAACAATGCAAAGTGATTCAGCGCCTATTTCTGAATAAAACAGTTAAGATTTATGTTTATATTGCTAAACTTGAGTTGTTTTTCTACTAAAATTGAAATAAACAATGTTATTTGTTTCAATTTACCTTAAAGCACGCACAAAAAAGTCTTGAAAAATTGCTGCGAGAATTGAAAGTCAATGCTTCAATACAAACCAACGGGAGCGGAAAGCTCAGGCAGAATGAATTTGTAAGAATCTTGCAGGATCATTACCCTTCAAGTCATCTTACAAGTCATTCTTGGAAGATAGCCATCGTCGCGGACGATCAGCTTGGAAAGTCATTGATCTCGCACGACCTTAAAATACCTTGCAAGATATACATTCGTTGCAAGAATCCTAACAGATCTTGCAAAATAATCGTCCGGTTTCACTTGGGGTGCTAAAATTTCCGGATCAAAACAGGTGGAGGTCTCACCGCTGTGGTATTTGTGATGATAGTTCTGATGGTGATTGTAACTGCTGTTGGAATAGTACACACTAGCCAGCTGGTTTCCTGTTTGGGCACTTGCTCCTGATCCCAATGGCACCACTGCACCTTTCCCCACAATTGAGTGAGATCGGGAACACTCACCAGCACCTAATTGCACCTCCGTGTTTGAAAATTTCCCTGTTTATCTTCTTCGTACTTATTTTTTTCCGTACAAACAAAATAATTTAACTTCTTTTTAAGCTGTGTCAATCTCGTTTTAGGCACAACTTATACTTTGTGTACTCTCTCAAACTTCTGAAAAACTGGAAACAAAAAAGCCTTGGGGGGATAACGAAAAAAAACTAATTATGATGCTTCACTTTTTAACAAGTAGTTTTAAATATTTACCACCCCCACCCCCCCCCCCCCCCCGCGTATTGGGTACACTTTATCTGCGTCAAGAGTATTACACGGTCACTTAATTAACTAAATCTTCTATACTTTATTTACTTATACGAGATCTATTAAAAAACTTTTCTTTACATGGAATGATATAATAATTTTGTGCCAGGGCAAGGGCGCATCCTAAAAGGGTGTCGATAAAGTTTTTTAAACTACCCTAGTCGAGTTAATCTTCCAAGAATCGTGCAAGATCTTGCAATATTATGCATAATCTTGTAAGATTTTCTTGCAAGATTAACAGAACTTCGCAAGATTTTCTTTTCAAGATTAACATCCTGTCTCGACAGGGTATTTTAAGGATCCAAAAGCTCAAAAACTTTGAATGGCACTTCATGCCCCTGTGTCATATGCATCAAGTTAAAAGTTAATTGTCAAATACTGGTAAATCGAAATGTTTCGCAACTGTGCGGGAGGCGCACAGAATAATGCACCCATTAGGGCGCAGAGAGGGTGAAATGCGGAGAAGTTCCGAATACAAGAATCTCAACCGATGGCTTTCGAAAAGGGCTTTGTTCTTCTTCTTCGTAACATTCAATTGATCATAGTTCCTAAAATCTTAATTTACATAACAGATAAAAAAACCGAGCCAATTTCTGACTACTTTTTTTCCCACTCGCTACTACTATTTGCGACAACTGTAAGAACAAATATTTAACCAGAGAGCAAGCTCCTAGTTGATAGCTGACTTGATGCAAAACACAAAGGTTTGTAATAAAATAGAAAACTTATCGTGATATGACGCCCACATTTAAATAAACTAAATGAAGTCCAGCCCAGGGAAAATCCAGCCAATTTACTTTCATGCCAATTAACCGTCAATGACAGTCTTTTGCCCGGTGTCCCATTTTTTCACCCCTATTCATTTAACCCCCTATCATTTAACCCCGATTTATTCACCCCTGTATCATTTAACCCCTCTATCTTTTAACCCCACTATCATTTCACCCCGATTTTAATCCCTATAAAATAAGGATTATTAAATTAGCAATAAAATCATTTGGCCATGCCTCGCGGGCCATGGCCATGCCTCAGCGGCCCGTGGGACTTGATATGAAACTATCACAACCGAACGTGGGATTAATCTATCCACTTAAATATGACAAAACATGCCTTTAATGTCGACTGCTAATTAGCGGGATGAAATGATAGAGGGGTGAAGTGATAGCGGGGTTAAATGATAGAGGGGTGAATAAATCGGGGTTAAATGACAGGGGGTTAAATGAATAGGGGTGAAATGAAGTAGAACCCTTGCCCATAGCCTAATTAGGTATCAGAAATTGAAATTAAGTATCTGAATTTTTTGGTCTTTCAGTTTTAAAGAAAAATAATTTTTAAAAATTGGTGGTGAATTTATATTTCTATATAGCTATAATCAACTGCAATAACATCTTTCTGACACCTGGGTGCGGGTAGCTTTAACCTGCGTGATTCTGCACTTTTTATAGAGTAAAATGTGTCAAGTCACTGACAAAGTCGGACTTTATATTTTAAGTGATTCTTATCGACTAATCCACTGAGAGGAGAGTTGAACAAATTGCCTGAGTAAACGAAAAAGAGGAAAGCAATTGATGAAATTAAAGAATAGGAGGGGACGATAAACTTAAATAGTAGACAGTTGATTTAAATTACAACCATGTCAGCAAAAAAACTAAGTGATATATTGTATACGTAGCAAATAAGGGTATCATAATTGCGCTTATACTTCAGCTTTTCATGTTCAAAAAATACGCTTATCAGACGTGAACTTCCCCCAATTAAGGCTTTGTACGATATTCTGCCAAGTTTTTTATGATAAAAATTTTGTGTCAGGTTCCAATCCAAATAAGTTCTTTAGCAACTAAATGCGGGTTTTTCCATAATGGCCCTCTCTTGCCCTTCAGGGTATAGGTATAAACATGATAATTGGTGTGAGGGGTGCGTTATGCAACCACTAAGCTGTAGTGAGATATAATTTGCCGGACCGGAAATTCTGCCTTGCTTTATCTCGCCTAACCAAAACGTTTATCGTGTTAAGTCCGATTAGGCCTAAGTTCGATAAGTCGGATCCTTTCAACAATTGCCCTCCCATTTTGCAAAAGCGGGACTGTTCTCGAATAGAATTTAAGCGAGCAATTTATTAACCAATCAGAGACGACTAATAACTTCCCGTGTATGCTAATGCTGAATAGAATAAAATATTTCATCGGATTGGCGGTTCGTTGGGCACATAAACTGCGACAGATCCGCTTTACCGTAATTTTGAAGTTTGAGATCTGATGTTTATATGTCTTGTTTGTTTTTAATGGTGGAATGCATAAAAAACGACTTCGAAATAAAGAAAAAAGTTAATATATTGCAACACCTTGAGAGGTCCCTTGCTATATATTTTGGGTTTATCATTTGACTATAAAAAATAAAAAGTCGGATTTATTCTGTTTTGCCACAAGTGCTTTCACACCCCCCAGTTACTAATTATATGTTGTTATATAGCACGTAAAAGAGTGAAAGATGTAAGCCCACTAAGCTGGGGGGCAAAATAGGGGTCTTTCTCACTATAGCCCCCCATGAAATTACAGCCCCCCATTATGGTATAATTACCATGTTTGGGGGGGGGGGGGGGGGTGGGGGTGCTATAGCTTATCTGACCACTAAGCTTGGGGGGGGGGGGCTATAATGGGAAAGACCCGTTTTTTCAAAAGCAACAAATTGCATGTCTAGTAAAAGTGTTTCAAGTTTCGGCTCACTCGGTGGGCGCTTCGCCGCGATAACCGACCCGCGTTTTCCGGATTACATCCAACAGCGCATGAAAGGCATGGCCGTGAACAGCGGTGCCCAATTGTGCTCAAACTTATATTCGGCTATTTAAACTGTAGGCCAAGTAATATTGTGACAAAGTATATCAGAGAAATGGGGATTCGCTACCAAGTACTAAAGGGGGGCAATTGTTGACAAGATCCAAAAATTCCTGTGAGTATATTACACAAGCTACCGTTTGCAGCCTAAAAGTATAGAGCAAACTTTAATCAAAAATTGGTTTTAATCTTAAAATGACATTCCCAATTATAAATTCTGCGATCTTGTGGTAAGCATCCTAGAGCTTACTTAACATCACTCTAACTAGTACAAAAGCAGCTAGTTATTTCTTACAAAATGACAACTGTAGATTTAAGCATTTAATGCATAATTGCATAATCTATCTAATTTCATCTCAATTTTATCGACTATGCCAACTGTAAGACCACTGTGACTGATATTTTAACAAATCAAATTCTCCAGTTTTTATGAAAAATTAAAAATGTGTCCCTCTGATTACGATTCCAG